>NW_022145615.1:33571593-34041593 GCF_000002235.5 Strongylocentrotus purpuratus
AACTTTACTAGTTTTGCTAACCTCCTTTGTCTTTGAGACTGAATGGTTCTTGGTCGGCGTTGCTCCTTTATTTGTTGCTGATGGACTTGACAGTGTGAGATCACTGGTGAGCGACTGACTGGGATACTGAGTTGGAATTTTTGACTTTTTTGCTTTGGTGCCAGCTTTCGGACTTTGTTGCTGGCCATACTGACCTTGATGTTGATAGACCTGTTTCACTTTAGGACTGTACCCAGTAGCAACAGTATATTCTGATCCAAGTCCTCCTTGCATTTGGCACATCCTTTTGGCAAACAGTTCCTGGTCTTGTTCATCACTTGTTGCATTAGGAGTATTATCAGATTCTTTTTCACTTACAAGTGCATCAGCTCCAAAATTATGTGCATAAGACTGGTATCCAAAGCCTGGCTGTTGAGCAGGGGGAGTCACTAAAGCTGTAGTCGCGTCCTCCCCTTCTCGCACTTCAAGAACTGATTCTATCATCATACTGGTGTCTATGTCATATGCATTTGAAGGAACCTGCACGTTGTCCTGTTGGTTGCTGTGGTTCTGTTTCATTGGCATGGATGCTTGTTGCTGCTGTGGTTGCTGCTGGTTGGACCCCATTAGAGATGACTGGGCAACCATTGCACCAGGGGTCTGGGAAGTTAATGACTGAGATATCATAGCTACAGGAGGCATTCCCATGACGCCCATATTGTTGACAGTCTGGCCATTGCCAAGTTGTTTGCAGTACTCCACGTTGATATTATCCGTCTGCAAATGCTGCTGGATCTCTGCTTCCGAGAACGCTAGAGAGTCATTCATAAGCGAATGAGCCAAGGATTCCATCTCCAGCTGTTCCGTTGCACCCGAGTTGACAAGGGCCTGCAGGAGGTTGTCATCGACTTCCTGCAAGAGGGCATTGTTGGTCTCTTCGTTGCCTCCTGCCTGGACCATGACCCCCTCGCATTGCGTGAGGGTGATCCCATTTGCGGCACTTGTACCGACATCAGCATTGACGACCGCATCAACATCGGCAAGGGACACCTGGACAGGTTCATCTCCATGGGCAGCATGACTATGGTCAAACTGAAGCTGTAGTCCCACACAGCTCTCCATTGTGCCCTCCTTGGCTTGGTGGCATGGGGCACTGCTTTTGGCGTTGCGGTCCTGACGAGATGTCTCTTTGTCTGGCGAGTTGTTATTGTTGTTTGTGACGTCTCCAGGTTCAGTCCCTGGATCTATTCTTGCATGTTGAATCTAATACAAAGAAAAAGACAAAATAAACAAGTACAAATTAATAATATGATTTTTCCCTCAAGCAAAACTCATGAAGAGCAACATAGGTAAGACACATAAATGTTAGCTGTCATAGAACTGAAAAATATTCAGATATAAAACATGAACAAACAGGTTTTGTTATTATGGATAAAAAGAAGTATGAAGAAAGATAGTCAACATGATAATATAAGGATAATATTCATTACATCCCATCTCAAATGTCAAGCTATGATATTGGACTACAATCATAAATCAATGAATGAGAAATGGTCTGCACAATGACCATTTTCAATAAACCAATAATACACGGTTGCATCCACACGTCTTTCTCCTGCTAATTGCTGTTACTACAATACTTATTTATTCTACTGTGAAAGAGTCAATGCACTCTGGGTTTTCTGACAGCCAGAAACATGATCTCCGTTCTGTAGAGGAAGCAGAGCAGAGGAAAACTGGTGGAAATTGTCCCAGAAAAAGCAACAGACAAAGAAACAACTAACCAGCATTGCCTTTTGACTGGGCGCAACGTCACCAAGGCTGACTTCACACGTAGCTTCCCCAAGGGATGGTGTGGCAGTTTATTAGGCGAGCCCTAGCTACCCAACAGCGCTCCTGACCATGTATTGAACTACACACTCGCTCAGGCTTCCTGCTCGGTGCAATTATACCTGTATCGAGCTCCAAGAGCAATTTACGCTGGGGAGATGAAAAAAGAGGATCTCTATTTTGCGCTAGCTCTTGCTTCATTATGATTCAAGATCGGATATGACCCATCCTCCTCTCTACCAAGCTCTCTTCAATATTGATGATAGTCTGTTGACATATGAGTTTCAATAACACTGCTGCAAGTCATAAACATACATCAATCGCAACAGAATATCATCTGATGGCAAAAACAGGTTCTTTCACAGGATAGGATGATATGAGGGATGCAGGAGTTTCATTCGTATTAATCTCTCTTTCTAGAGGTGCAAAGTGCAACGTTAAAATGCATCATAAAGCAATAATTTTGTTGCCTTTTTATCTCAATGAAGACCCTCCAGCAATAAATGAAATAATTAAATTTGTCCTCATACATAAAAACAAATTGATGTATTTAACCCCATTCGTTATGAGCTAGAAGGGCATTAACTCTCCAGGAAAATGCAGAAGTTAATATATATATACCATGCTTACACCTTACACATTCAAAGATTATATTTATCAAAATACCTTTAAAAAAATAGAAAAATAAAAGAAACTCAACAAGTGGTTGCATGGACATCTTCTTCAATCAATTAACAATTAATATGTAATATATCACATCAAAAACAAAAAAATCCTACTGCCAGGCTTTTATAGCTTCATATAAAACTATAACATATAGAGAAGAAAAAAATTGCCAACCCGTTACTTATACCCCATAATTCCCGTCCCACCAGCTAGATATAAGCGGACCTAATTCTCCACATATGTCAGGGTGAAAAGCTCATGAAATTGAAGTACCCTCATGGATCAGCTCCTAATTGAAGTTCATAAAACCTGATACGGAGAGAGAAGCCAAAGTCAATGGCCTGGATGGAATAGAGACAAAGGCCGTTGATCTGATGAACGAGATCCTAATCAGTCTTAATCAACTAGACCAGTGATTCAGACGGCCGGCTATTAACACAGTCAGTGACTCGAGAGAGCGACCGTGGGAATTGCACCCATTGAGAACGTGTGTTAATCCTCTCAATACTAATGTTAGAACTCGGCAAACCACTCATGTGAATGCAAAGCACTGGGAAGAGTGGACTTTGAAATGATGCAGTATCAAAGATGACTATACTATACCTAGGATACCTAATCTATATCAGAATAGCAATTTCTTATGAATACCATACACTTTCAAATACAACATCAAATGTTTTTTTATAAACTGTGAGTGATCATTTTAAAAGCATATATATTTGCAAATGTATATATTTTACTTGTGTTGTGACTTGTGAGTAACAATAATCTTTAAAAAAGGCCATAGCGAATAAATTTCTCTATCTACAATGTTTGGTTCATTAAAAAATTGTGGGTTGAGAACCAAATTGCAGGTGTTCAAGAAAGAGTTAAATACACATCCCAATTTACAGGACATGTATGTATTATAGAAATATGGTCATTTATTGAGCATAGACATCAAAAATATATATTTATTTTTAAAACTGTACCAGTTTATGTTCTTTAAATGAATCTGAAAACCAATAACAACTCTAATAATTGTATTACCCTATATTTGCAATTACTGTAATTCCATATATCTGATATCTGATATTGATGATTTCTAGTGTTGACATAAATATTGAAAGCCAGAAGGACATCAAATCAGGCTCTAAACAGATACATTATCTTGGACAAAATACCTTCTTGGTTCTTCCTCATCATAGCAGGATGTATATCAAAGCACTGCTTATAGATATAATAAGATACAAATACAATATGGTGTTATTTCTATATCATACGTGTAGTTCTTTCTGAAACCGAAACTCTCGATCTGCCCACAGACTGCAGACTGGACAATGGCTGAAGATATTAAAATCAAGACCTTGGAGAATCGTATCCTGGATTGGCAATGGCAGGTCCTTTTTCTTTCAAACGAAAGCAGATGGCCATATCAGTCTTCAGACAATCCAAACTAAATGAGCATGCATGCTTTAATACGCCCGTCTGTTTGAGTAGGATCTGCTCCTAGTAGCACCATTCATTTGTCCGAGTTTACTTTCACAGCTACCATTATATCATCTGCAGAGAGCCAGAGGGACGTTACATTTAGTTGTATCTGAAACGGTATGATTTAATGTCTTTTGAGCTCTAAACAGACTGTTTGGAACAACCTGTTAAACTTATACACTTTAACACAGAGTTAATCCTCTAGAGGATCCAGACAGACAGAATTAATGGTAGACAAGAAAATAGAATCCACCTGCATGAGATATTGACAAAAATTTATAATTTTGACTCTCTCCAGTTTGGGAAGTAAATAACTTGTACCTTTCTTGAGTTCATAGTATGCAGCATGCTTTAAATTGTCAAATCTAAAGTACAATGGCTCATACTGGTATCAATTAACACAGCCTTAATGTCCTTCTGGCATTCAACGGATGCAATTATTATTTATTAGTATGAAGAAAATTAAAAATTCACTTTGTATTTACCGGTACATACAGTGGGTAGGTACCTCACCTCAATTAAAGCAGTAAATAGTAAATATCATCTTCGAGGAAGCCATGGAACTGATGTCCAGTTATAAATTTACCCGAAAGGATAATCACTAAGATGATGTCATTAATGAAAGAGCCCTTATTAACAGACTACATCACAAACAGACAGCCCTTTTCACCCCAAACAAACATCCACATTCCATTCAACATTTATATGTGGACACAATACCTGAATACATACAATGTACGTGCACGAGCAGCAACAATCACATTTACACATATGTAAAGGAACAAAACTAGCACGGTCTGGATATTACTGCGCTGTGTATAATTCCCATAGCTACAAAGAGCTTATCACATACCGCTGCAGTCATACGTGTCCTTGTCACAAACAGCCAACGATCGACTCCCGTAAATGAAGAAGCTCTATTAATGTATGCGATACCTATCATCCCATTATTTATCTCCCTCACCGATCTCTTCCTCATGCTCCTCATTAAGCGTGCTTTCAATTTGGCTGAGAGGACAGTCGATTGTGATGGCGTATTAGGGTGAGCAAGCCAGAACCTGCTGGGCTGCGTAAACTGCCCAATCAAAACTCCCGGATCTCCGCATGACAAAAATTGTCAACAGCAGTGATGTAATGTAGAAATCAATAGTAGCCATGATAGTTCAATCCAGCCATCATATCTCTGTCTGTCTCTGTCTCTCTTTCTCTTTTTTTTCCTTCTCTTCTTCTGTATATCCTTCTTTCATTTTTATTCTCTCTCTCTCTCTCTCTCTCTCTCTCTCTCTCTCTCTCTCTCTCTCTCTCTCTCTATGTCTGTCTGTCGTCATTGATTCTGACTAGACTATAACACCTCTACAATCATCAAACCATTTCATGCACAATTAATATACTTTATACAGTGTACTTTGTATACTGTTTTCTATCCACACTTTTTGTTCAATTTCCCCTCATTTTGTTGGACTACCCCCCCCCCCCTCTCTCTCTCTCTCTCTTTCTTTCTTTTTCTCTCTCTCTTTCTCTATCTCTCTTTCTTTCACTCTCTCTCTCTCTCTCTCTCTCTCTCTCTTTCACTCTCTCTCTCTCTCTCTCTCTCTCTCTCTCTCTTGTAATCACCTCCATACATAATCTAGTGACAGTTTCAACCCGTCAAGTGATCCTCATCGTCGCTAATTGACCTCCATCCAAGAACAATGCTCACACACAGCGCATATACTCACTGAGACCAATTACTTCACGCACAAAATTAAAATCCATACAAGTTTACGCAGCCAATTGACCACACGCTATTATCGCATCATTTCGCATGATGCATGCCTCTCGTATTCTGCAATTAGTGTTATTGCACGGGCGTGAAGAGCTGGATCTCGTTGTGTGTTTATCTGCTAATTCTACTGGCAGACTGCTAACTGGCAAAGTAGTTGGATGTTTAAGTGATGCAAATTAATTTCCACTGCCATCTCTCTCTTACTCCTTCTCCGCCTCTCTCCCTCCCCAATTTCCTGGCTTGCCCCTCCCTCTGTCTCTCTGTCTCTGTCTCTCTCTCTCTCTCTCTCTCTCTCTCTCTCTCTCTCTCTCTCTCTCTCCACTATTTTCTTGTTGAATGGTAGGTAATGAACGCTGTGCTGGCTCTGTACACTACTGCATATCTTCATTACGCCATAGATATTGATGGATTAGTGCATCAACTGGAATTAAATTATACCAAACATACTAATAATAAACATGAGACATATTTCTAACAAGCCTAATACTACATTCCCTGGTGTCTGGGAATTCAAATCAGCAATTGAAAAAGACTGGCTGAAAAAAAAATTGAGTCTATTTAGCCTACATATATATGTATATTTCCCAGGCATTCAAATATTGTAATCATATTTATTTTTTTCACTATCATCACAACAAAAACACCATAATCATAAATGATATGAACCATATGGACTGCATGTCTGCATTATTACATTTCGAATAAGGATGAGGGACTTTCTCCATTTATCCTTGTATCTAAAGACCATTTGGAATAAAACTGTAAAGTAAGGTTGAATAAGTCAACTAAGCGTTGATATGAAATCAATTCAATCTTATTGCCTCTAGCACAACTGGTCTGGCAGCTTTACAGAAAGAATCGATTAGGCTCGGTGAAAAAAAACTGCACATGCTGATGACTATCTCAAAGCACACAGCTAATTTCTCAGCATACACAATACTCCGCAAATCCACCATTGCTTGCATTACAAGGTATTGGTGACAAAAATCAATAGGCATCAAATATTACCCACACTGAATTGCAAATGCAAAGCTTGCAGTAGAAGAACAAGTCCATCAGAATAATAATAGAAAGGATAATCATCTCCTAATTTTAATTTTACTGATTTCAGACTCGCTTTGTGAACCTATTTTTTAAGGTTCTCATTTTAAAGATTAATTTGTAAAAATTCTCTTTCGCTATCAAATTTAATTTCAGCTAAAAAATTTCTTCACGGCGGCCATATTTTTTAAAACTATCAATTAGTACTTTTCTATCTTACCAATAAGATTATGTCGTGTACCGTATTGTATAGATGTTTTATTTGATTTCATCTTTAAATTGGCAATGAAGCTCATTTGTAAGGGAACAAAAGTGAATCTTAACTTCCATACATTAATTGCCTTTCCAACTGTAACTTTCTGCCTCTATCTCTATATAGATCTCTGCTTGTCTCAAATTCAACATAGCGCAGCAAGGTCCTTGTATCACTCGCATCAGGGACGCGTCAAATCAATCAAGATGTCAGGGGTCGCTGTATCGGATCCCCCTTCCATATCCGAGCAGGCCTCGAACAAAACGCAGGGAATTTTAATCACATCTCACCGGGGTGATAATTGGAAAGCAAACCTAGTATGCCTTGTTGATACAGGTGCGCCATTCTGACATTTTTCACATTACCTCATGTATCTTCCTTGCGTTTCCCTACGCAAGACACGGTTGTGAGGCCACGGATATAAAGATGCTTTCCGATGTTAATGCGTACTTAGTGTCGTGTGACGAGCCGGGATAAGCTGCCCCTCGGGCGATTTCATTAACAGGATTTGTTTATCGCACATTTCAGCCCCCAGATCTAAGCTCCTGATGGTTCTAAATGTCATCTTATGTGGCATTTATTCACATTTCTTTTCCACTTCATTTCCGGATGCGAGCTCCAAAAGCCCCTCGGGTCATGAGAAGCAACACCTTAGCTCGTACCAATCAAGATGATGCAACATAAAGGTCTTACCAGGGTAAGATGATGTTGCCGGGGGTAACGGCCTGGGTACGATCGAGACGAGAGGAAGAGGTGCAGGAGAGAATGAATTGATAAGATGTGTAAATAGAAGAGGTATCAAGTGGAAGCAAGAAAGACAAGATGAACACTGAAGATGACATTTTAAAGATGACTAATCCGTGCTCTGTAAAATAATTACAGCGGAAATCATGGCATCAGATTTTAAAAAAGGTCTACATGTCTTGTTGCACAAAGAGCCTGAACGCAGGTCGACTTTAAGTCGTGAACTAGATGGAAATTTTGCCAATTTGCCTTTCCCTAAATGTCTCGTAGATACAGAGATATGTAGCCTTAACACACAAATCCTGTAAATGCAACAAAGCGTTATATACTTAGGATATCATCTGCCAAGAACCAGCATTGTAAATATGTGGGGGAAAAAGAGAATGTGAAGAACACCCTTCTGGGCCCTGTTTCATAAAACTTTTTATCAATAACAAGTTACAATAACTGTACCAAGCTACTGAAATTGTGGCATTTGATTGGCTGAGAGCAAATTTGTCATAGAATTAAGCATTAACACAAAGAAGGGATTTGGAACTGAACATAGAGGCTTAAGCCTGCATTCAAAATAATCTAGAAGTATAACAAGTTTTATGAAACAAGGTCATGGTTCTCAGCAGGCTAAATATACAATGTTCATGTTTAGGGCAAAAATTATGTACAGGAACCTATAAAGAGCATCATAAAGACCAATGATATCTAATACGGTAATGATATTACCTCATCTACTGCAAGCCAGAGGGTGTTACCTCATATCTTCCACCACTATTCTGCCTCTAAAGATATCATATTGATGATTACAATCAATCATGAGTCAGTATTTTCAAAGTTTGTGAAATACCAATATCAAACGGATCATCTTTTCATCTCAAAAGAGAACAAGAGGCAAGTCATCATCTGATAGCATTATTCCCAGGCCAGCTTTAAATCCTGCCCGCCCGCCCCCGCTCACCCTCCTTAACATTCATCCCAGAATCCTCCTCCTAGATACAGATGGATGACCCTGGATGACACATCGGCTATGTTCACACAAGAGTCCTTAAACTGTAAGTTTAACTCGTGATCTTAAACTTCAAGGTTAAATGTATCTTGTAGTTAAAGTTTGTATGGACACACTGGTGGACGTATTCTCTCTGACCCACCGAGAGTCCATACTATTTTTTTATTTACATGTAGCTCAGTTTTAAACTTCAAGTAATCTTTTAGTTTAGGACCACTGCACTCATGGTTCCATCATGTTTGTGAGTTGTTCCTGTGAGTTTTCGCAAACTTAAAGTTTAAAACCACAAGCTTAACTTTAACAGACTCTCATGTGAACACAGCTACGATAGAAAGCCCTGGACGACACATGATGAAACCTGACACTCTTATCAACAAGCCCTGGAGATGACAGCTCATGATACCCACTGACTATGGACCAATCTGTCTCACTTTGATTAAATGTTGCCACAGCTACAGACATGGAATAGAATGTGTGGGACTGCACCTGTGTCCTAGAGGTCTAAAGGGATAGCGAATGTCAAGTTATATTATTTTTTAATCTAGACAAAGTTTTGAAGTTATTCTTGAAGAGTGCTCTTATTGATAGAATTCAGAGTTTCAATCAATTTTTATTTAGTTACAACAAAATTTGATTAAACCATTGTTTTCACATATAATTCTTTAACTCTCAAAAGTATTCTACTATTTGCCTAGCCTAGAGCCACAAGGATGTTAACTCTGTATCTATAAGAGTTCATTCTCCAAAAAAATGTTCATTTTTGTCTCATTCCTAGAGTATTTTTTGTGCAGCAGGAAATAATTTGAGGGTGGGATGAGTTATATTAACCTCTAGTCATTTCTAACAGAGCTCTTGGTGACTCAGAACATGATTTCGGTTAAAAATATTATTATAGCAAATCAAAAAAGCAACAACAGACAACATACTGACTTGTTCTCAAGTATGTAGAAGTCAATAGGCAAATGAAGGGGAAAATTGATTATGCTGTAGAAAAGATACCATATTATCACACTTTTGTGATTAAATAACAAAAGATCAAACCATCTACTAACCTGGTGGTATCAGAATGATGTACTAAAGGGTCCATTTACACGCAATTTGATCCTTAGTTGTCGCCTCGTAAACACATACAAACAATCAAAGTACGCTTTTAAACTACACCCTACTGCGCAACTTCGAAGGGAAACCGACACAATGGGGTTTAACAAGAGAGGAACAATCTTTTGTCTTCAAGGCTAAATGGAGAATAACCTCGCTCACCATAAATACTTTCCCTTTCCAAACCCTCTACCGAAATGGGACAGGGGAAGATGGCACAAAAGGAGTTAACAAGAAGCCTGCAGCCGGCTTTGTTTTCAAGGTCAGGACGGAACAAAAGAGAAGCGCAAAGCTGACCTCGATGAGGAATTGATTGTGAAACGCTTCTCATTGACGGATGAGCGCTACATGTTTTCATGGATGCTTAGGATCTCTGAATAGACCAGCGTTCTGCGTTTGAACAACTGGCGGAGTGTAATGACTCCCTAATAGGCGAGTGTAGTGACTCCTTGATGGGCTTACAAAGATCATCTCTTCAAGATGACTTCATTAATGTGCTTTCTTTGAACGCAAGCTCTGGGAATTTGAGATTAGTGAGTTCATTATATGACCATTCACTCATCAATGACGCATTATTAAAAAGAACATTACAACAGGGCAATTGTCAAAGGTTTACAGTAAAATACAGTGTAGGCCTGGTCTACAAACAGTAAAGCATTGTAAGCCTGGTGATTGTATAAACCTGGACATCACACTGGACCACATGTTACTTTCTAAAACAATTGTCAAAAGTTTTTAAACCTATATGTGCAATGAAAATATGATCTTAGTTGTTGCCCTGAGGATGCGGGGTTTTCCCTTAAAAATACAAATATTAGAATCAATTAATTCGTCCCTGCAGAGTAACAATTATGCGGAATAATTATTACAATCTATTGTATGACCTTTAATCCTTTCTAACTTCTCTTTCTCTTTCCCCTTTTGCCCGTGTGTGTGTGTGTGTGTGTGTGTGTGTCTCTCTCTCTCTCTCTCTCTCTCTGTCTGCCTGTTTGTCTATCTCTCTTTCTCTGTCTGTCTGTCTGTGTCTATCTTTGTCTCTGTTTCTTTCTCTCTCCCTCTCTCTGTCTCTCTCTTCTCTAATACACGCATCTGTAGCCTACATCTCCATGCATCCTTCCACATGCTCTTGTTCTATCCTGACCCATTTACATAGATATACTTACCTCACATATGTTTTGATCTGACATGATTCCATGTTCCTATACAAATAATCACCACTACCAAATAACGAGTAGAATACCACAAAATGTTTTGATAAAACCCGTCAGAAGGAGATGACATCATGAGGAAATAAATCCACAAAGGTTTATAGGATAGCCAGCAATTCCGACATCCATACACTTTTGAACGCAGACAATTCAATCAATGCTGTACGTGCCTAGTAGAGCAGTGTCGTCTAGGGATTATGTACACTTCTAGTTGAATCGCTCGATAGAGCAGATTGGGGCGGACAATTGAAAATAAAGTGTGGCACGAGAAAGAATAAAAACAGCAACTGTATGAGGTAACAATAGACATATTGACTTATGCCCCATCAGTGGTTAGCACAGTACCAAGTCGATTGCTGATGGTGTACGTATAATAGAGATGAGTTGCAAACAAAGGGGACAAATATACCCACTGAAGTCTGAAGCAATATACCCAATGTTTTGAGGCTTCATATCTCTTACAAATATTGACACTTGAAGCAAAACTGCATGATATCCAGATCAAGATCATCATGTATTCTAAATTGAAAAGGAGGAATTCATTGGAAGGAACTGACTAACTGAGCAAGGCACAAATTCATTAAAAAATAGTGAACCAAACTTCCATAGTATCGCTATTCTGTTAAAAGAAAACATTCACACACACAATCTTCTAGTATCTGAATCACATTTTGGTTTCTACATGTACATCTATAGTTTGCAGACATGATATTAATTTACATTATGCCATACAGGCCTATTCATTAACATACATTAACATTAATCATCACTTTAATATGCTGATACAGCTTTGATGTGCAATGTACTGTAAAACAAACCATGATTTTATAGCTATGAAGGTAAAATAAGATACTCATTGACCGTGTGTTTAACTGATAATGGGAGGAGTCTGAAAAGTCAGACTACTACCACTGGATTACTCCATAAGTAGCATATAAAGAAATGATATGTAGACACTGAAAGAGATCATCCTATCCACAACTCACCACAAAATCCTCTTCCAAAGAAAGATTATTCTGTCAAATAAAACCCCATTTGACAATGCCCGGCAATCGTCACCTGCGAGCAGTTACACAGTAGTCCTGCGGTCTGACAATAAATGACTGCTGGATTGCTATTGTTGATAGGGACAAGTATAGAACGTCTTTTAACAAGCACTCTTTGGCCAGACAAAGGCTTTACTCAACAAACAAAAGTCATGTCCTATCTCCAGAGTGTACATCTCTATTAGAGCCAACCACAAAGTCCATGATAGGTCTATAGGGAAATGTCTGCAGGGTCTAAAGATTGTTGAAATGACACTTGAAAGGATAACGTTGGTATAGTTTGGGGTCTCGGGTGACCTTAACTGACCTAAAGAAATAAAGCTGTTTGGACAAAAACAAAGAAAAGCTATGAACAAAGAAGACATTTCAATGAATGGGCTTGAAATTTACAACCATTAAAGTGAACATCATCAACACTAATTACATGTAGCTTGCTATGAAATAATACCACAATTTAAGCCTCTTCTTTTTGACATACCCAAAGTCATAATTCCTTTAGAAAATTTATAAAAATTCACATACAGTAGCTGTATTTCTTTAATTTCTTGACACAAACCAAATGAATGAAATACTTTTTTAAAATAAATAATGGATTATGTGATCTTTCAAATACATGCATGCTTCATGATTTGCTGAAAACAACATCATGGGAGCAGTTTCATTGACATGGAATGAAGGAATGGCAGAATGCAATGCCACATGAAAGTCGGCATCCATGACAGAGCCCGTTTCGGGTTCCCTGAGCCCAACGCACTTGTGTAAAAATATCATGTCTTTCACATCGCAAGCAAAACATCATCAATCACCCCTTTAGGGGACTCCAGAGTCGCTGATTGCCATGACAACAGTCAAGGTCGCCCCAAGGGTCGGAATTTTCAGGAAAGGGAGTGACATTGAATGTCAGACAGGGGGGGGGGGGGGGGGAGGGAGGAAGGAAAAAAAGAAGCCTACTTCTCTTTCCCCTGATGCAACATACTAGACATGGAGGTTAATCTAGTTAGACTCGTTCAAAGACACTTCTAGAATAAATATATCATTCTTCTCATCCTTTGCTGAAGAATATGATATAGTGACATAACTTAAAACATATCTTTCAGGTTATATTTGAATGCCTATCATATAGTTTTAATGCTGTACAAGGCTTTATATTAAATTAATTATCAAAATGTTATCAATCATGGGTAGAGTTGGAATTCAATTAAATACTACAATCCAAAATAAAGCATTAAGCCATATGCAGGCATAAGTCTACCTTATTCCAGGTACACTTCTACTTTTTAGAAAGTTGTTTCTTTAACATAAATCCCCATTATCATGTGTGCAAAAATAATTGTAAATCTACACCAACTTCAAACATGATATGCAAGTAATCCTACATAATAATAATAATACTCAGTTTTTATATAGCGCTTATTACAATCACTAAGCGCTTCCAAACTTGAAGATTATTACCCTGGCCCTCCCTCTGTCTGTCTGTCTGTCTACCTATCTATCCATCCATCTACATATCTATCTCCCTCCCTCTGTCTGTCTGTATGTATGTCTGTCTGTATATCTATATACCGTAAATCTCCGTGTATAAGGCGCACTTTTTTGCCGCCGAAAAAATTTGAAAGTCGGGGGTGCGTCTTATACACAGGTACAGAAAAAAAAAGTTTTTTTTTTTTTTTTTTTTTAGTTTCGATTTATGGCGCTATGCCTGGCAATGTCGCATATGTTTTCTATGTTTTCTATAACAAATGGTGTACCACAAGGTTCTATCCTAGGTACTCCATTATTAGAAAGATAGAGGATGCTATTCATATCATGCATGACTATTGATGTTTGGCATAGAACACAGTGCTTCTGCTAGGTGATGTGAAGAGGCTGGTGTGGGACACTTGGTATCATGAAGCCTTAGACTGTTGTTACTATTATTTGTGACAAGTTCACAACTTCTACTGCACCTCGATGTAAAATGAAGGTCCTTTCCCGCGTGGGTTTTCGGCAACAAAACAACAACAACAACAACAAAACAAAAAACGATTTTTTTTTTTTTTTTTTTTTTTTTTTTTTTTTGCCCCAAAATAGGGGTGTGCCTTATACACAGGTGCGCCTTATACACGGAGATTTACGGTATCCATCCATCTATATACAGTATCTATCTCCCTCCCTCCCTCTGTCTGTCTGTATGTCTGTCTGTATGTCTATCTATATATCCATCCATCTATATACAGTATCTATCTCCCTCCCTCCCTCTGTCTGTCTGTATGTCTGTCTGTATGTCTATCTATATATCCATCCATCTATATACAGTATCTATCTCTCTCCCTCCTCCCTTCACCCTACTCCCTCTATTTCACCCATAGAGTGTATATAGACCGTTTATAGCACAGTTTTAAATCAATTTCCAGAAGGTGATCATCCTTGCCCTCTAATGTTTCCCTAGAAATGATCCTTGGGGCCCCTTCCGTTTCAGAACATACTGGCTGGGATGCGTCATGACGCGAGGGGCAACAGTTCATTTGCCTCTTTCATATATCTACCATGACATTATGACATTAGCTCTGAGGATGACTTCTATTTCTGCCGTTTACTAAGCAAACAAGCGATGATTATGAGGTTAAATTTCAGTTTCAGTTTCCACTTTACACCGTACATGTACGCTTTACATGATCACATGTACTGTATGACTTAGATGGAGGTTGCTTTCGATGTTGTGTCAACTTATTTACAAAAACATATTCTGTTTCCAACAGGGAACTGACAAATATATAAAAACAACAAGAACAATTCCGCTTCCCTATTCTATCCAAATATTGAGGAGTGGAAATCATGTCAAAATATAACAATAGAATCCACTCTCAATAGTTATTCAACCACTGTTTGGAGTGGATTCAATTGTAATTTGGAGTGGACTCACCTCCATAGGAAGTGATTCCTAATAAGACTCCTCTGCATGACGAGGGTTACAATTTCATAAGCAAATATACACTTAATGCCAACAACTGGGCAAAAGAAAATCATTGGCAAATATATATCACTGTTCACTTAGCAAACATCAAAACTACCACATCCACCAAAAACATGATTAACCTTTAATCGAAGAATGAAAATGGCGAGATAAAAAATAAATTGGTGTGGGTCTATTGTTGCAGTTCCCGCCACCCTGCGCTCTTTTTCCTACACACCACGGAGTTGAGTTGACATAATGCTATCTGCATGGATGGATCTCCTCCATCACACACAGAGAATCAACAATAGAAGCCAAAGTCCCTTCCCGCTGCGATAAATACAATCAAAAGAAACATCCAACAAACACCCTCATTGATTTCTCTCCGAACCATGTGCTTCCTATAATAAGACTATGTTAACTGCACGGTTTAGCATACATGTTAGCAAGTATGAGACATGTATGCACAGGGGAATGTTACAGGACTACAGCTACTAGACTGAACATGGGCAGGTCTTATTCAGACAGTCATCAGACGTCCGTAGTAATCTAGTACCTCACAATATCGTGTTAGCATTTCTTCATGACCTTAATCTTGATAACAAGTTCAGTACAATGACTTTATTTCATTAAAAGAAGCCCTATAGCAAGTGTTATAATCATTTACGACCATTTCCATGGTAACTTACCTTACATTTTTTGTGTAAGCCTATATCTATATGTCATTTGCATGGAAACAGAAGGACGTAACTCTATGCAAAATGATACATGTAAATGACCTTATGGCTCCGAACAGACAAAGAAGCCAATTAGGTATCTATTTCTGATCTCTAGTATCAAAAAAAGTCCTCATTCATAACTCTAAGTTTGCATGGACAGGTTTTCTATTGTTATGTCTGCTAAGAGAGCAAGAAAGGCGCTAACTCACTCTATGGAGAGGGATATGAGTTAACACCCATCACAACACACAGATTGAAACAATACACAATATACACAAAGTACGCTGATTCGTATACTGTGCACTTTGTCACAAAGCAGATCCAGTCGTATAAATGTATGCTGCAAACAACTACCATTTCCAAAATGCTCTTAAAAATCTTACTTTATCAACGTCATCTACAAGTCTATCCAATTCCATTCTTCGGAGCAGTACCCTTCCGTTGAATATGTCCGGTGGAAGGCGCTCGTAACTGCAAATCAAGTTGAGCTCCATGTGGAAAAGTCGCAGTGACTCTCAATGCAGAAGTCACCTCGTCAGCGTACCTGCGTGCTTGTCATATGTGCGTCTCTTCACGGCAGAATCATAAATAACAAAAGGATGGCAAACATTTGCACCTTGATACACGTTAATGAGTGTGCAAATACACCCGAGTCAGGGTACTGGTTCATGATCTAGCTCACAAACATGTTGATGAAAGAATGACAAAAGTACATGGGTTATGAATCCATAGTCCACTTTATATATGTACGTACAACGATAGATAGAGAGATATGGAGAGAGATAATGTATGGAGAGTGATGGAGAGAGATGGGGAGAGGGAGAGAGATGGGGAGAGGGGGAGAGGGGAGAGAGAGAGAGGGGGAGAGGGGAGGGGGAGAGAGAGGGGGAGAGGGGAGGGGGAGAGAGAGGGGAGAGAGAGAGGGAGAGAGAGGGAGGGGAAGAGAGAGAGAGAGGAAGAGAGAGGAAGAGAGAGGGAGAAGGAGGGAGAAGGAGGGAGAGAGAGAGAGAGAGAGAGAGAGAGACGGGGGAGGGGGAGGGGGGGGTAGAAAGGAATAAACATATCCCACTCTGCTCTTTATTACCCTCGATGAGCATTGTATGCATTGCTGCACATACTATTGTTAGTCCACAATGATGGGCCAAAGTGTAATTGGAAAATGGCAATTTGTAATGGGCGGCAACAAAACAGAAGCACTTTTAAATCATGATCACACAGCATGGATTGGTTTTACATTCTTTCCAAAATACAATGTCTTAGAAGGTCAAACAACCATGTGTTGAAATATAGAACTGTTATTTCTATGGAGGACTGCCTACATCCAAAAAGAAAGGCCACAGTGATAGCCTGAAAAAATTCAAACGTTTTAGCCACAAACAGAGCAATACTAGATTCAGAAAGCACAAACTAACCCTATGAATTACAAGATCAAGTATGCAATCTTTATTTACTGGGCGCAAGCTGAAATTTTGTTACAAATTGAAATTACCCCCGAAAGCCTGACATTCAAAGCTGACCCTAAATGGTTCACAAATAAATCCTTCCTTTTAAATATATCTGTATAGGTGCATATAGGTCATATAGTACATCATAACGATCTAAATTTATCAAGGGGGAATGTTTGCACGTTTATTTTCTGAAACCTACTTCCTTCATGGTCTATGCGTCAGCACATTTGAAATATCCTTTACAAACATTTAAAGTCAATGCGTCTACAACCAATTGGAACTTGGAAACAATATCCCCTGATTGATCAAGTAGATCTCTGACAATTAATTATCAAGAATAACAGGGTCTGACATATTACAGACTAATACAGATCTGGAAAGTCCCCTTGTAATATCAAGGAGATACCAGCAGCACTTATTGTAATATCTCCTTGGTAATATACAGGTCTCACGTGCAGTGCACTCAACTTTGAAAAAAAGTGCCAACAATACTTGAGTATCTATTGAAGGTTTTAGCCACTTACCTGGCAATAAATGAGAATGGGGTCTATTGCATCAATGGAACAATACCCCCCCCCCCCCCAATGATGATCTACAGTTTAGTCACATGAGAATATAGTAGAATACATTATACATTTCATGCGGCTTAACTTCAGCAAGTATTTAACACACTGTTTACGCATGCTGAGTGTGAAACAGGCAGTTTTTCAGTAATGATCTGATAAGGTCACATAATCATGAGAACCAAAAGGGTGTTATAATGCTAAAAAAAAGAAACACTTTCTTTCCCTCATGTTTTTAGAGGGAAGCCATGTTTTCTTTAATCGGATTATACTTCAAGTAAAATCCCTAAAGTCCAGACAATCTCATCCCTTTTCCATGTAAACATCTAAGCTTTCAGGGAAAATCAAATGGATCCACCCACACAACAATCT
The DNA here is from genome assembly GCF_000002235.5 of Strongylocentrotus purpuratus. NCBI lineage: Eukaryota > Metazoa > Echinodermata > Echinoidea > Camarodonta > Strongylocentrotidae > Strongylocentrotus > Strongylocentrotus purpuratus. The sequence goes on from NW_022145615.1 coordinate 33,589,728, forward strand.
CCCTAACAGCTCTCTAACACAATAAGCTAAAGAAACTGATCGCGGAAAGGTGCGATAATAGTGGCCTCATAATGTCAGAGTTCATGGTAAGAACAACTTAGCTGACATTGGTAATGGCTGTTTAACTAGCATCTAGATAAACAATGCAATTCAGAGAATTAAGTCCAAAGATTTCTGATAATATTGTGTTGTTTCAGTACGCTTCCTGACTGTTATCTGTTTTGTAAAAGTTTGTATAAATATTTAATCCCTTACCAGTTATTTTGAATTATTTCAAACTCCCAGGAATGAAAGCCACTCAATTTCTGAAGAGGTTTACTTTCTGTTTTATGGACAAATGTTTTGCTTTGTTTTTTGGTTGGTTTACACAATGCAGATAGATTATGAAAAGGTAATCATTCACTTGCTTCAAAGACATGAGCAGTGATGGTGAATAGATATGCCTCATATTATTCACAAAGAGAAATAAGGTTTATAGCAATTAATATGTTACACAATACACATCATCATCACCAACATGAACTTCATTGCATTATATTTGTTACGATATCTTTATGTAACCATCAGGGGTACAAGATGGATGTTTAAGACACAAATGTTTAAATAATAGATGAATGTTTTCAAAAATCGATAAAAGAAAATTCACAGCTACAGAGTATAAATATCCATTAAAAAACAAGTCCTTTCATGCAAAGGATTCCCGGAAGTACTTTGAAGTCTGCTCGCGAAGTGTCAACGACTACAAGTCAACAGGGAGTAAGACGAGATGGTCTCCTAACGCTGCCTGTAGCGCCCCCTCACCATTGTCTCCGGTCATCAGTTTGCTGCCCCCGAAACGTCAGCAGATGGCTGTGAACTTGACTTGGTAACTGGATCGTCACCCTACACTTGTCATGAGCAAAGAGAAGATTATCCAAGCATCGGGGAGAACAGATCCTGACCTCGTTCAGACAACCAACGTTCGTCCTATGGCTAACCCAAAATCATATAGCTATAGATACCAAAGAGAAGATTATCGAAGCATCGGGGGGAATAGATCCTGCACTTGTTCAGACTACCAACGTTCGTCCTATGGCTAACCCAAAATCATATAACTATAGATACCATAAGAAATTAAGGTTTTGTAGTTTGGATGCCGCATAACAAATATTGTGTAGCAAAAAGCATGTTGAGCATCATGGAGCATCGTTTTGAAAGAAAACTCAAAAAAGAATCACAGACCTGTTATAGTCTGAACACTGTTACATATCAAAATCATGTAACTAGGCAGAGCTCATTGTGAGCATGCACTGATGATGGCCAGCTATCATGTCAACTGAAATGGTCAAAATTAGCTCCTTTGTCCAATATTTCTCTTTAGGATGCTGTTGTCCAGTCTATTCGCCCATTTCGCTATACAATGATTCTCTATACGTTTCTTTATGAGTTTCGTATATGTAAATTTCCACCAGTGTGAACGGGTTACTAGAGATGTATCTGGGGTAATGCCCATCTACTCCTCCGGAGTCCTCCCCCAATGGACCCAGCCACCATGCAAGGTCATGGAATGATCTGTACCCATCAGCGCTAAGTGCTACATCCAAGAGAGGGTTACGGAGGATAATTAATGAAACGAAAAGACGAGTTGACATGTGATACCACAAGATTCTCTTTGTTAATGTTGACCTCTGCATCTCCTGGTACCGGTAGTCTTTAGGCTATCCATTGGATTCATGATCTAAAGAGAGAATCTATCTCCTAGAAGAGAGAAGGAAGGGAATGATGCATTCATCCTTGCCATTCTTACTTGTACGATCACCATTTTAAGATCACTGCGTAAAAGTCTCATCAGGTGACCTGTTTCTCTAGCAACCTTTCTATCTATTCTCACAATACTTCTGGGGTCAATCACTTAACATTAATCAAGAACAGAATCTATTCACTAGAAGAGAGACTGGGATGATGAATTTATCCTTCCCATTCTCCCTTAGATAATCAAAATTTCAAGATGATTGGATAAAATTCTCATAAGGCTACCTGTTTCCGTGGCAACTGAGCTATCCATTCATATAGTTACTTATCTGCGTCCTTAGCTGTAGTGGGTTCCGTCAGGGAAATGGCCATTTATTAATATCCTCAGGAAAGAGCAACTGGGGCTTGAGTAGGATCAAGCAAGCCACCAAAATGAACAAATTTTCCTTCCATGGCCCACAGCAGTAGTCTGCAGATTCAGACCATGTCACCTCATAGTTTAGTCAGCAAATTCCTTCTATCATTCAAAAAAATTGTTCAATATTGTTCCACATACAAATATGCACAAAAGGAAAAAATTATCCATACTGTAGATCTATGGATAAAGTGCAATTTTTTACGTCGTCCAACATTTGCCCAGGGAACGATAACGCATTTATTTTGTCAAAAGTAGCAGGGTTCATGTACAGTGTATGTTCAGAATTAGAGTTCCAAGTTGGGTTTTAATTAGGATTATGTATAATTTTGGTAAAGATTTGAAGTTGGGAGCTTGGATAATGTAGGAAATTCTACCACAGAGCAACCAGTGCATGACCATTAATCGTACAACTAAAGTAGCTTTAAGCCGGTAAAGCCGACTTTATGTTTGCAGACTAGACCCTGACTCCTGAGTGGCTTTAAAAAAATGATGGAGATTTCTTTTATCATTTCCTAGCAATCTGGCAGGGGTGTCAGTTGCTCCACAATTAGCCATGGGCTAAGGTAAAGAGGGATGGATGATTCATTGACAGCATGACCCACAAGACACAAAAATGCTTTAATTGCTTCATGTTCACACTCTCACATTAATCATGTTTCAAATGCAACGTTTATCTTGCACCTTATCCATTTCTCCAATCTCGATGGAGACTGCATGTCAGAATGTACGTCAGGGTGATAAGTATGCAAAATCTCCCTTTAATCTGTTATTATCATAGTCAAAATTAAAAAGTTTCTACATTTAAGTACACTAAGGGTTGGGTGGAAGGAGAGTGATATTTGACCAGTGGTACACTGGAAACAATTTATCTCTGGGACAATTAAACCAAGGAGTTAATACAACTCCTTCATTAAACTAGGAAACAATTGACCTTCCTACCTTGACATATTAAGTAGAATATTTTAATTTGATAATTAAAGTTGCTAGAGACATCAAAATGTTTTTTTCAAAAACTATTTTACATCAGACTCATTGATGCTCTGAGCCCTATTCCATTTTCATCTAATCATTACTTGAAAAAAGGTTTGAACAGTACAGAATTTACAGATAATACTTCCTACTTGAGTATTTAAAAACTAATTTAAGTAGACCTATTGATGCTCCAAGTCTGACATGTACTTTGTCCCATCAAAATCTGTTAGGAATAGGTATGAACTGTACCCATGGTACCTCCTATTTGAAATTCATTGAATAAAGAACTAGATTAATTATACCATGATGCTCAAAGTCCTATTCAACTTATCAAAACATTGTTATTTATATAGGTGTGAACAGTACCTACAGTATGGTACCTCCTACATTACCCGAATACAGAACTATTTCAATCGCACCCTTGATGCTCCAAGTCATACTCGTCTCATCAAAACATTGTTAGTGATAGGTGTGAACAGTAGCCCAAGGAGACAGTCCCTGTAATTGGACTGTGCTGTGAGTATGAGCACGGGCCATCAATTATCTATCTATCCTCGTACCCTGCCATGTTTATAACCCACTGTCCGTCGTTGTAGAAATTACACCTCCCTGCGGCGATTCCTGATGTCTTGTGATAGCTAAGGTTAAGCGATGGTAATCCCTCTTCATCGGCCTAAATCATTTCATTAATTCATTATCAAACAATTAGGAGGGAGAGTGAGAGGGTTGGAGCTAAAAATAAGATGGAAAGAAACCCTACGGATCATCTACCGTTGCATCAACAGTGCCTACATCTCCCTGATTTCTTACACTCAATCAAATTCTATAATTAACAGTTAATGTGTTTAGGCATCGAGATGAATATCTTTTATCTCTATATTGTTACATTCTTACTCACTTTAAGCCAACTCCTGATGCCCCCCCCCCTCCCCCCCCCCCCCCCCCCCCCCCCTCTCTCTCTCTCTCTCTCTCTCTTTCATCTTACTTCAAAATCTTCCTTCTCGTCGTCATAGCCTATCCTTTTACGTCTCCATTATTGTTACTTTTTAAATCAGATGACATTGTTTCTATTATTACTCTATTCCCCTTCTCATTCTGTCTCCATATATTTCTCCTGCCACCCTTCTCTCTCTCCCTCTCTTTCCCTATCTCTGTCTCACCCTCTCTTGTTTGTTTTTAAAAAGCCATCTTCATTGATCTCTCAACATGGCTGCCGGTCCGAGGGAGCTTACTCTTTCGCAAACAAGCGATCGGTTGTCACAAAACGCCGCAGGCCTGCCAACTGGCATCCAACATGCACACGCATGCACGGACACACGACATGTCTGCCATGTACTAGTAGCTATGTTGGCAGGATATGTAACTGGTCGGTGAGCTAGTATGTATACACCTCTCTCCTCTGCCCACTCTTTCCTTTACTGTTCTATTGTGTACGGAGACACATCTGGCATGTCAACGACTGATTCATGCGCCAACCGCTATCATTGCACATTATACTTAACACCTACATGTATCATGAATAGGCCTGTATAATAATCACAGTATCACAATTGATATATGTAACCAACAAGTTCTAAGACATTTCATGTAGGTATTCATGGTGAAAATTCATTGTTCTTAAATTTGCAACCCGTAATTTGTTTGTGATATTGCCAAAAAATACAAATGCTTCAAAAATAATGGTTCACACAGATACAAAAAACATCTTTCTTGCGTTTCGGTATAATCAATATTATAAAACCTTATCAACGTTTGATTAGTACCAGCATAATCTTTGAAAAAATGTTTTGGTATCCTTGAATCAACACACAGCAAATTTACTACAAGCTGGCAAGATAATATCACAAGTACATGTAGGTCTGGTTTTGAAGACTACATTGAGAGCTATCCTTGAGTCTTGGTTTAAGTTACAGACGACCTTTTGACAGTACACAACTCAAGTGTCCTGAGATGACCCTGAGTCTGAAGAGAATATGACTTCCTAGAATTCTACCCAATCCTACCAATATCCATCATCATTCTCTAAATCGTTGGGTAAACTTTTATGGTGAAGCAGATTACCATGTCAGATCATGACATGAGTAAGGAGCCTTTGGCGTTTACAGAGAATGCTTTCAAAAGAACCACTTACTAATATTAGTAATACCAATATAATGGCTGGATGGTAATGGAAACTTGTGACGATGACAAAATGTTTGTCTACTTTCTTTCATAGTGGCATTATCTACCATTACACAAAATGTTATAATAATAATCAAAATGAAATATCTATTAATTGATACTCAGAAGTACCCCTACACTAAGCCTTGTTCTTGTAGAGTACAATATCACAAAGCCTATGAGACTTGAAACTGATTAAATATGGGGTGACACTTGCACTTTTTCTATTTCCACATTATGAATTCATATCCTCATAACCAAGGCTGCCCCTGAGTTCATTTATTTAATATCTAATCAACAAATTAATCAATTAATGACCATGAACATTCTTCTGGATGAATTTTTATTTAATGGTAACCTCTAAAATCTGCAGATTCATCATAAACACAACCCAATGTGGCAAAGGGGAAGACAGAGAAGAAAGAAAGATGGAGAATAGAGTGGAACAAGGAAGATGAGAAATGAGGAGAGCTTTGGAGAGAAGTACACAAAAAACAGGGCAAGAATATTTATGAAAAGATCGGAGATGGACGAGAAGAAAAGGAGCAAGAGAAGGAGCAGAGAAGGAGCAAAAAAGGGAGAGGGCAAAAGGGAAGCTAGACTCCTGGAAATTTAAAACAAGATAGAGTGAGAAGAAGAAAAAAGATGGAGGATAAAAAAGAGAGAAAGAATGGGATATTAAAAACACAGTGGGGTTGGGAGAGCAAGAAATGCAAAAAGGAAAGAAGAGAAGAAGAAGAGCAGAGAAGAGAAGAAGAAGAGAGGAGGAGACAGGAGGAGCAAGATATTAGGAGTGGGAAGATGGAGTGGGAGGATCACACACACAAAAAAACATGAGTATCATTCAAAGTTCCAAGAAAAAGGTGAACTTTCCAAGACTACCAAAAAAAATTGATCTCTTGGCTGTAAATCACCCACTCACTCTCACACACCCCCTCTCCACCCCTCTACACCCCTACCAGCATGATCCTGTGTCCTTAACTGACCCTGGACAAGGTCAAATAATTAAGGTCAGCTCAAATTTACCCTGACTGCTGAAGAATTCTTGTAAACATAGCGTAGAGATTATCATGCTGAGAGAGGCTATGAAATGAGCATGCCTCCAGGGATAAACTGATAAGATAATGCTCAGATCCTACACACTGATACAGTTCATCAGCTAGTTTGGATTCCCAAACTCCTTTCAAACATCTACTAATCTGATAAACTGTAAGAATTTGTGAATAGCCGGGTAAGAAAACATCATGAAGTCATACTCTTAAAATAGCATTTTGCAATAGGCAAATGATGGAAAAACAAAAGGAAGTGTGATGATTCATATCAATTGTTGCACTTTCAATGATGAAATAGATGAAATTGAAAAATATCACTGAATCAAAGACTACATGTGGCTCAACCACAACATCTACAAAGTTAAATGCTAGGTAGATGTACATATGTACATCTAGATCTTATAGGCCTACATGTATGTGTATTATCTGACATTGTACCCACACAATTGATCTGCAGAAGGCTAGAAAGGATAAATAGTAAATAGCAAATAGTTCTTGCTCTCAACAGGAAAGTAATAGGTACTCAGATAAGTATTGCTATGTCAATCAGTCCTAAATAATATAGTAATTACAATCATGAAACTTCATAAAAAGGAAATTTCAGCAATTGACATATCACTAAATAAAAAAAGAATACTATTTCTTAATTTTTATGGGGCACTCTGTACCCATTTGCAGAGTGTACAAAGTGCATCTGCAACACGTAGACCTACCTGACTACAGTACGTACATGTACGTGTGCAAAGAAAACAAGTCAATGAATTGCTAACTCAACACATATCTCATGAGAAGCCATGCATAAACAAACCAAACCAATAATAGATCCACCATGCTTATCATTATATCAAGGCTATTGATAATCCCTATAAGCCAAATTGGCAATTAAGATAGATGTCTGGGTGACTCTGTATCTAACTAAGCACATGTAAAGGCTATCAGATTAATCAAATCTAATCCAATATACATACAACTGTATACAGTAGTATGTAACTCAAGTTATAAACAAACACTCTGTTCCAGACGGTAAGATAATAAAAGAGATTGTGTGTTTTAAGAAGGACTCTACACATGATTTGGCATGGGGTTAACAGGGGTAACGTCCTTCTGCCATTCCTTGCTCTAATCAGACAGTCAAAACAATATTTAGGTTTGTACTAAAAAAAAATACTCTACTGAAGATCAAAGAAATGTCTTAGAGTAATCAGCCTGAGGGGGATTTAAAAAAAAATCTTTTCAAAATGAAATTTCTAAAAAAAAAATAATCAAAGTCCATGGAGAGTGAATCCTACTACCATGACATATCATAGAAGCCATTATGATTCATGTGCAACATAAAGCTCAAATGTACTATTGAAACAACTTGAGAGACTCATTATGTAATAATAAGTATTGTAAATAATAATCAAATATAAATAAATAACAATTGTTAAAGCACATTGAGAGGGGTATAACATCGGCCTCAATACGTGCCATTTCCCTGATGGCCGGCACGATGACGCTGCTTATCGTCTCACTAGCATGTTTCCGAACTCATGAACAAACAGCAAATGTCGATAAAGAAAAACATTGACTCATACATTTTTTAAGAGAGCGGGAGGGGGTGGGTAAAATTGTTGAATTGTTTATTGATATGTGTTTAAATATGATTCCAGTTTACCTTTCAGAAAAGAGCGCGTGATATGGGATCCAAGCGAGAGAGGAAGTCCATGTAGATACTCCAGTTAATGTATGTTTCCACGCTAATCCAAATAACAGAGCTAGCTGCCCAAGCACAAACGAACTTGAGAAGCACACGGATAGAATTGATGACGACAAGTAGACGTCCTGACGCAAATATAGCCGACATTCACCAGTTCCCACGTCCCATAGCGAGCGGGTGGATGCATGTATGGGTTGGTTGGCAGGCAAGAGATGTCGCGCTTCCCCTCTCTCACCACCGACTGGGGGGAAATTCGTTGGGCAAAGTGTACTGTAACTAATCACGCACAAGTAGTGCAGCAGCCAACATTTGTGTGTGTGTGGATGAATGTACTAGATGTGTACGGAGTGTGTCTCTGCGCTGGTTGAGCGGTCGCGGTATTAGGGACTCGTTGATATTATCAGACTTGTATACACACACACACACAGACACGCAATACACACCCACACACACATTCATATCATAGCTAAGAGTGCTTCTACACACACTCGCACTTGACAAACATTAACGCACACCAAGCAATGGGATACTATCTACATACTTGTACTACATAATGACATGACAAAAGCTAGTCTTGAGTAACAGCCTCATTACGATTTCGCAAATGAACATCTTCCTTTTCAGAGGCTTGCAAAGAGAGTGCGTTCGTTCACAAAATACGGTAATAGTGTTCAATTATTTTTTTTAATTGAATCTCTGAAACATTAATTACAGAAACACCTTGTACCACCCTTCCCCCTCTTCACATGAAATTATATGTTACATTATAGGCTCATTTACACATGTAAATAAACGACACACCACAGAGGTGGGTTTTTTTTTTTTATATTATTTTGGATGTTGCCTAGCAACTTCCGACATAACACCGGAATGTGAGAAAAATATAAGATTTTCCCTTGCAGTGTAAATGCAGCTTTAGTTAGAGGAGCCTCTGCATGCACATGTACCTCACCTGTACTAGTCTTTACAAACTTTGGGCCATAATTAAATTTTGTAGCAAAATGCTACACAAGAAAAATAATGAAGTAAATGAACTTAGGGTTTTATGAATGTCATACAACAATGTTATCCTTTAGCCATACATCAGACTTCCTTACTGAAACTAAAAAGATTTTTACCTGCCTAGATGTACAAGATGCACAAGATATTTCTGTAGTAATTCATTCTGGGCCATGATTGCCCTTTCCATTAATCCATCATTAAACAAGCCTCAAAATGTCCTTTCACGTCCCTTTATACAATGTTTCCTCCCATATGAATGGGACCAATGTCAATTCATATGCATGGGGACCGTGTAACAACTAGGGTCTGTGAGTGCAGACCTTCACACGCCAGATGATACTAAACCGCTCAACACAAAATGCACAGACATGGTATTATTTGCTCAACGGTAGAACAAACTCCAATGAGTGACCTGGGCATGGAGTGTTGATCGCAGGAATTTTGTCGGCTGAGGGGTCAGGCAGCTGGGAGGAGAAGAGAGCTTGCAACAAAAATATTGGCTTACAGATAAAGTGAGACATTGCTATTTGTCATGGTATCAAGTTTTAAGAGGTGGCTGGGTTTACATTCACCCTGCCTGCCTGCCATACATCATACTTTACAAGATTGGATTATGGGTGTGAACTAACAGGCTCTAGATGTGACATGGTACCGTAGGATTCGAGATGAAGATATACTAGGATCATAAAACTATAAGGCCTATAGATATGACCCTAGAGGTTTAGAGAAATAAAACGGTCAAGGAATTACAAATGTTTATTGCTTCATACTTCTAAGTGATTATATGACATATGCTCCCTTGACAATGGCTCCAGGTAATATCCTACACTAACCTCATTCTTCACTTCAACCCTGGACCAAAAACTATTCATAACCATAACCAATCCATAAACCTAACCTAAACCCAACTGCAACACTAACCATAACCCTGTAACTTCAATTAATAAAGCCTGGAGCAATTGGTACAGACATTTATGTCAGACAACCATCTATGTATGCTTCTATCTACAAGTATATTTGTAATAAAACTAGACAATATAAATCATTTTGAATCGATTCACTGACAATACAACTTTAAAAAGTAGGTCTCGATCACAATTCTTTTGTTTGATTTATGCCAAATGGGCACGCTACAAATATTTGTCAATATTTGTCAAGCATTACAATGCGGAAACGAGAATTGATAATTTCAAGCAATTATATCATACCAGCTTCTTTGTAGGGTTTTCACTCAAAATAGAAAGCTAGTGCATTTGAAAGCACCAAGTTGATATATTGTCTAACAGAAAGTGTCCGACTTTTTTCTCACATTTTTGGCACATACCCAAAGAGTTTTTTTTCTTTCCATTTTTGTTAAATAACAAAATCACAGAAATACCCGGTATGCAGCAATGATGAGCTGTTCAGCTTCTATCAATTTCATACTAAAGGGGAGGTATCATGCACCTAAAACTGAAGGTAGGCCTCGCTAAATGCAGTTTGAGTTCAAGGTCATAGATAAAAAAAAATAGGTGCTACAGTGTAGGTGCGCCCACATGTACATAATATAAAAATAGAATAAAGTAACTCCATCTATTTCTGTCAAAATGTAAGTTTGCAAGCTACAGAAGTATCAGAATAAGTCTGTAAATCCTGTTTTATTAATAAAAAAAGTATAGGCCTAAAAGATCGTGGGTTAAGAATTCACCAGGGCGACAAGATTTACCTGCCTGACAAAATTTTTCAGAACAAAGTCTCTTTAACACAATCTGAAAAACGACTTTAAAAGTCTTGGGTTGTGCCAACTGCTCCAACAAAACTGTGAAAAATGTCCTCGGCGGATCGGATAGCGCCCTAGAAAAGTGACTTATATGGCATGGAACGCAAAGGTCTACTGGGTCAACTACCCTCATACCATACCAGCGTTGGGTACATGACCCCCCTCCTCCCCCCCCCCCCCCCAATCTGGTTCATGATAGCACTTCACATGTTTTTGCCTTTCAAGGATGAAGAATGGACCAAGGATTATAAAATCAACCTCTCCTTTATCACGATGATGATGATGAAGGATGGCAGTTCATGTACATGTACAAGAATAAGTCGAGTTCTTGTACAGGTGAACAAAATCATATGTCAACTTTCTCTTTCTCATTATCCCATTTGAAGAATATAATAATAGCAATGTCCCATGAGGGTTTGCACTTGAAATGTTCTCACATCTTAATGTATGATATCTCATATTATTGTGTAGTCCCATGTACCTACATTCATGTCCAATTTTTCTATCACTTGTGATTTTCAACAAGATTTACTCAATCTTTAGATGATTAAAAAACCTGATAATAATGCACCATCATGATCGACAACAAAATAAAACATTCATAATAACTTCTAGACAGCACTCCAGAAATGCTATTTCCTTAACTAAACCTTAACATTACCTTTAAATTTGATTTTGTTTCTTTACTCTAGAACATCGCATGACGACATTCAACCAGCCTGCCTGGGATCACCAGGTCCCTCTAATCATGTGCACTGGATTTTTTTTTCTCCTTTTCTTTCTTTAAATATGGCGGAAAGGTTTGAGCGCTCTCCTTTCCTGGTCGGTTATGATGAGATTCGCGTGAGGGGAAACGGGAGAGGAAAGCATTCTGTTTACGAAGGGAAGCTCTTTATTGCTGGCTCGTGTCCCATTTATTGATTAATGCAAACAAGAACGTTGGAAAATGTTTTTCTTTCACTGTTGTTTTTCACTGCTCCCCCTTTTTCTTCATCTCTCTTTCTCTATTGCACTCTCTCTCTCTCTCTCTCTCTCTCTCTCTGACGTTATCTGTTGTTATTCAGTATTAAGATGATTTAAAACAATAGCTCTCAAAATGTAACTGAAGTACCAACACATATCTCTTTATGACATGAATAAACATTAAATTGTACATATAAATTCTAAAAAGAGCAATATTCCAATCAAAATAAAAGCACCAAGATCGTTCAGACTAACACCCCCCCCCCCAAAAAAAAAAGATAAACATGCAAAAACTGCATGTAGGAATTTTCTTTTCACAAATGATCATAGGCCAAATAACGGATTACACCTCTATCCTATTCAGCATCTTCCATCTGCAGTAAATATTAATGTACGATACTAAAAAACAATAAACGTGACACTGTATTACAACGGGCTGGATCGGCAACTACTCTGATTTAGGACAGGTCATTTATCAGCATATATGCGAGGTATAATTTACTAGCGGAAGATGGGGGAAAAGAGTGTGGAATCCATAATTGCGGTGGATACTGGAATTCATACAAATGTCCCGTTTTTGGAATGGCGCAAACATATTAGTCACAAGGCAATCCAAATAATTTATGAGACGTATCGCCTTACATGGCCCTAGGCCTGAGTCATCCCCGCTTGTTGAGGGGCGAGAAGAGTGGAGGATGGGCGCGCGTTAGGCCCCCTCAGAGAGGAGGTGGAGTACTGACATGGTACTTGGATGTATCCAGGAATGAAGCTCAAAGGAGGAGAGGGGGATGTTGTCTGGTAGATTGGTTGAATGTGAATACAATTACAGAACGATGTAAAATCACGCATTGCGAGAGTGCAGTTTTCTTTTTTTGTGTGGACAGTGTAAGGTGATTAACCAGGCAACCATGATGGTATTCAACACATCACGTGTAATGACGGATCTCCAGTTGAAACTCAATTTGATAAAAACAAAGGAACTTATTTGCAAATGATCGCTTAACATAAAGCTTCGTCTTTCCAAACACTAGTATAAGCTTACGTTCACGGTATTCCCACCTGAAATTTGAAATTTAAAAATTGGTGAAAGGGAATTCATGGACGTTGACTGATATGAACCATGACATAACATATAAAACAGGATTTGACAGACGCTGACTAAGATTATGTTTGGAAGCAATGTTCTCTTTGTTTGCAGCATGCAAGCATTACAATAAATCAATACATTAATGGCTCGAATGTATCCAGTATGTTCTGTTCACTAATAAACCTGAAAAGAAAATGAGCGCTTGGGATTGATTTTGAGTACGTCGTAATATGTGGCACAGTGGCTAAGTACAATGTATACGAGCGCATTAACATACATTAATGTACACTGAAACATGCATCATGTACATTCTGTATATCGCTAATGGTGCGCTGCATTTGACGTTCAAGAAAGAAAGAAATTTCATGGAATCTAAAAGAAAAGAATATTAAGGAACACCATCACGTACCAGACATCAACAAACCAGATACAAATTTACAATCGGTGACCACTTACATACCTCAAATTCTATCCAAATCATTGTCGAAAAGTCATCCATAAAACGTAAAACTTCAAAGTAAGACAGTTCGCACTTCTTGTGTGCACGACTCTTCGGTTGCGGTGTACATTGTAATTTAAATACAAACACTCCTTTTTTTTCTCTTCGTTCTCTCTCTTTCTCTCTCTCTCTTCAGTTACTCTTGTTAGCTTTTGGCGGTTAACATACTCATATCCTCCAATTGCTCAATTTTGAACATAGACCTTTGATCCTTAAAGTGGATGGTTACATTTCTTGATGGTTTGCCAAACGATGATACATAAACTGCTTCAACACCACGCAGCCGTACACACACACTACATAAAGTTTACTTTCGTTAAGTATTCCAACAGGACGGCTGGATTTTCAGTTTGATTAAACAATGTACGTGTAGTGTTTAAATATAATAATGCATGTATATCAATATATACATATTTGTTTGAATAGCATGATTATAATCTACTCCCCTACTTCAGGTTATACTTCTCGCAGAGCAAACAATTATATAAAGATATTTTAGTCAACCTTGCAAATTCACGGACTGGAGAATAATTTTAGACTGGTGGAAATAAAAAATTGTTTCTGGTTCTACATACCACCTACGTGCATCGCTTTTGCCCCTGTGTATCGTTAACCAAAGCTGAAACTAGCAATGATCAGGGAATAATTTTCCTCAAATTTTTTGATTAGCAATTTTAGCCGATGGATGAATATTTAAAATGAAATTCTGTACATTTCTATGGAAGAAAACTGCTACACAAAAGATATTTTGTATAGCAGTCATGCAAAAATGCATAGCAAATTGCGATGCGATACCAGGAAAATTATTCCCTGAATGATATCACCTGTTTGGAACTAGAAGGGCGTTAACAATGTGTAAAATTGTACCAATAATTCACCGCTAATAATGCCCTTCTGGCTTCAAACAGACGATATATATATTAGCATATAAGGCCTATAAAAAAGATGTTGTATTGCCTTTTGTGACCGACCCAAATTTCTTGAAATATACGGTCGGCTTTAAAAAATATTAAGAAATACTGATTTTTTAGAAAAAATATGTATTAAAGCATTCAAAACTGAGAAAAATCAGCTCAAAGAGGGATAAAAATTTTAAAAGTATTTTTTTTTAAAAAGATTTCCGGCCGACCGACCCATGTTTTGGCACCTAAAGGGCAAAACAACATTTTTTTTTAGGCCTAAGAGTGATTATACGGGTGATGCATTGTGATCACTCTTCCAAAGGTTATGATACACATGAGGTTCTTCAAGGCTCTCATCATTGCCAAAAGGAAGAAAATATCACGCCCTGACACTTCTACGATCATCTTACACAATTCAATCATCATTTTCCGGCGTGTAATTGATCAATTCTATCATATTTCTCTGCCCTGCAAAAGATAAAAACATTGTGATATGATCTATTATTCCACTTGACTCGTTAACCTATTAGGAATGCTATGATTCTTTGACCTGATTACTTTTTAGACACACGCTCCAGTTAGACAATTGGATCAGTTTGTCTAAGTTTAACTATATTGCATGGATTTGCAACGAGAAAATCTCAATACTTGTAAAATGGTCAAAATGTAGTAGAAAAATCATACCGTAATTAAAAACTTTCACTCTTTTTTTTTTCAAATTTGAATTTTGTGACTGGCAGTATTTTATCCACCCATCATTGCGTTTAGATTTTTAGAAATGCCAGACTTTTCTCTCCATAAAATTTACTGCCACTAGTACAATACAGTACCAAAAAAAAAAAATTCACAAGTACTTGTACATGCACTCCACATTAAGATTGCCCATAAAACTAAAAATTTATTACAAAACTAGATTACATAACTGTAATTTATTGTATTAATTCCCCCTTTTCATAAATCACCATAACATTGAACAACAGAATGGTTGTGATTTCACTTGATTAATGAAAGTAGCAACAAAGTATCTAATTGATTCTTTGCAACAATCAAGCATTAAAATACATGTGAGCTTTCTAAAAGAAAATATGATGGCAAATTTGGCAAATGCTGAAAAACACAAAATTAGTATTTTTAAGAATTACAGAGCAGGAAACGGATCACATCCCCCGAAAGAGTTTGGCAAACACTGACATCGTCAAAAGCAACATGACGGCAGTTGGCCTCTTAAACACACATGAATGTTGTTTCAAGCAACCTAATGCCTCAACATTTGGTCAAGTGTGAAGTTGTGGAGGAGCGTATTGACACTGAGCTGCCCGCAAGAAGGCCGTAAGACTCTAGAGCTACATGTTTGTATTGTCAAAGCAGTAAGAGCCTTCTTGCAGAAAGCTATTAAGAATCATACATCTAAACATTGGTACATTCACCCAGCATTTTCCATGTCACATGATTAGCACTATGCAGCCTGCACTAGAAACCTAGAGGTTCAGAGATTTGGTATGTACTACAGAGGATCTCACAACATATTTTGCCATGCGTGGGACTGCAATGAGATTTGGTTGGTACTACAGAGGATCTTACAACATATAATGCCATGCGTGGGACTGCAATGAGATTTCGTGGATACTATAGAAGATCTCACAACATATTTTGCCATGCCGGGACTGCAATGAATGACAGCTCTTCTTCATTAGGATGCCATGTCTATCTTCTTTAGATGTTGACTTACTAAATTTAAAAAATTTAAAAACACAACAACATGATAAAGATAAGCCTATATAAAAAAAGGAATTCACTGAATATCAAGAATTTTTCAGGCTTTTAAATTAAAATATAAAAGATTATCAGAAGGACAATTATCTATTTAATAAGTGAATGAAATGAAAAGAATAATGATATCAATTTCGATTAGCTGTAGTGGCATGAACATTCCAAAAAGAGTGGAAAAATCATGAAAGACTTAAAAGGCAAAAAGAAATTATGCATAGTGATGCAGCTCCACTCTATATACATACAATGGAAATATGGCTTTACGGGTCGTTTTCTGGGTCACTCTTTCAAGATCACAAACAACTGCACTTTCAGTGTGATGGAATATGAGAAAAACACAATGACATCTTGGGTATTGTTTCAAGAAAACCTTTAAATAAATTCCACCCGACATTATAAAGTTTAATAAGGATGACTAAAACCAAGACTCATGGATGCAGGGTGAGAACCTGAGGCTTCTTTGCAGGTTCAAGAATGTGGGTTGGTTAGGACGGACAGGAGGGTTGCATGATGCTTGGGTGAGTCACGCTGTCCACAGACAAGATATTCGGTTGATAAATTCATTTGGGATGTATCGTAAGAGGAACAGGTTTGCTAATTGGAAGTGTCATAGAGAAGGAAGGGGAGAGAGAGGGAATCGCAAACTTAAGACTCATACACACATTCAAGATGATTAACCAACATAGGAACTGGAGTAAGCCCACGAAACGCGATACCCCCATCTTTCAACGATTCATTTTGGAAATAAGTTGTTAGCTGAAAAGTCCAAAATAACCAACCCTGTATTATTAATCCATAAAAATGGGGAAATATGATTTTGTCCTATGTAGGCCTATATACATAAAGATTGTTTTTCATAAAAATACGTACAAATAAAAAAATATTAAATACAAGTCTGTTGCCTTTCATACATGTAGAAGACTTAAATTGATAGACTTGAGGACTGTCCTTTCCAAACTAATGTATGTGATATCAAAGAATAAAAATGGCAGACCTCAATGTCGTGGTCATCAACAATGCCTTCACTGGGTTTCATACAAATTGCGGACATGTTTGATGCAAATAAAGAGTGACCCTGTCAAGTCTTGAAACGATTCAAATCGTTCAGAAAAATTGGTGAATGACCAAACCATTCTTGGGCCACACATCCAAGACAAAAGAAAGAATATCTTTCTTTTTCTCTCTCTTGTTCTTTTTATAGAAATCTGTTCCCTTTTGAATATCATCACCATCACTATACAGCAAGGTAAAATGCAGACAGCAAGGCAGCATAATGCACTTAAAATGCCAAGATTAATTCAAGAGCTTTGGCGAGGAATGACGCATTTCAACGATCGTTCTTCGATCATTCTCTTCTTTTTTAGATCCAGGATGTGGAATCTTTTTAGTTTCCATTGCGCATTATACATGTGCATTCGTGTACCTACTAAATTATCCTTTACAATGTGAAACTGACACTTGCAAGTGAAACAAATGCAAAACGAAGTCATATTTATGGAATCTTTTACTTCCTCCTAGCCAAGGTTACCATATTCAACAAGATGGCTTCCAGCGAAACATTGTGTCATCTACATTCTTCTGTGATAAAACAAAGGAATATATCATCCTCTCCCAGCAAGAAGGTCGTTAACTGCTATTGATAATACAAAGCTCTTACGACCTTCTTGCAGACAGTCAAGGATATTCAAGTCTTGAATTGGACTGCCAGGTTTCTTGAATCTCATAAACTCAAAGAATTTTGTCCTTTTTATCCCAAATTGCTCCAAGCAAACCCCACGCACAGTGATTTTAGGAAATTTGATGAACACATTCACAGAGATAGACTTGTTTTTCACTAATTTCTTAAAATTGATTCTATAAAGTGCCTTTTCCAGAGAATACTAGGCGCTTTCCCTCAATCAATCAATAAATTAAGAAGAAATGTAGAGGTACCTTTTCTGATTTCTTTTTTTTCGTACCTCCACAAGGTATAAGTATATTGGGCAATTATCCTATAATGGTTAATTGGAGGTAGTGTGTTTTTCCTTGTATTCCTCCATTTCAATTAGTATTCGCAGGATTCTGGAAAAAACTGCTTCTACAGGTTCTCATCTCGTTAAACCACAACTTTCATAAACACTGCATAATCCCACATCTCACTAACATCAATTGAATCTTGCTTTGCGGTTCTCCTACGCACTATAGTGTACTTTCATACTGCCTCTCCTTTTAAGTTTGAGGGTTTTAGCCACAAACCATGTTCCCACTGGCTAAATTTGAAACTCATGCACTCTTAATGTTGGTTGATTGCGTTCCTGATACAAACCCAACATTAATTATCTTTTCATATGCTTTCTTTAAAGAATAATCTGGTTGCACTGCATGCATTCACACATAAACATACATTGGAAGATGAAGTGGAGAAATGACAAAGCAATGGGAACAGGCCTGTACATGAATTAATGCAAATTAGATGAGAGGGAAGTGGTAGATCGATCTTGGAAAAGGTTACTATCCTTTTTTCAGATTCTCAATCAAGAACAAATCGTCCGTTTAGAGGAAGAAGATTGTTACTGATAACTCATATAATTCCAAAGTTGAAATTCAACCTTGATAGCAAACTACTCTCGAGGAAAGCAGACAAATCAGAGAAGTAGACTGGTGAATGAGAAGGTTATGCATTTTTAAAAGTTGTAATCACTATACATGTAGGTATGGGCTCTTCAAATTGGCTGAATGTGAAGCAGCTAGTGCTGGACAATCTACCCATTTGTTCAAACACACAAAATGACTAAAAATTTCAACTTTCCCAAAATGCATGACTTAATACATGTAGGTGTTTTTTTAGAGAGATCTACACGAATATTCCATCCATAATATATTGTTGTCACAATAGTTAACTATACAGGTAGGGCAAGTTCAAAGAGTCAGAAGAATCTTGACGAATAAAATAGGATAGTGGGAGAGAAAGATCAGATGAGGGATTTATGTCGCTATTGTTATTTTATATCAAAAAAATATATACTTTGAGCAACTGGATTTGATTTTCTCCCCCTACATTTTCTCTTCTCCTTCTTCCCTTCAGACTGACATGATTAAATCTCCATCTTGTTTTCTTGGAATAACATAATGCGACTAAAACCTCATGAACAAACAAAATGAAGTTCAATGTCCTAGCTCAGCCAGAGATGAAAATAGATCTGTGGATTTGGTTAGACGGAGCTGCTGACGTAGATCTTTGTAATGAAGCTCTAGACAGCCACGTGGACGGACGGACGGATGCAAGAATCTTCCATCTGGGGGCGGGCAAAGACATCCCAAGCATCCAAGCAATGTTATGTTATTGACAATGACTGTGTAACATGAATGTGAGGCTATAGAGTCATTAAGAGTCTCTAATGCCCTGATTTATTACAACCTAGACTATCTTTCTCTCTGTATGTCTCACTTGTCTTCTTTCTATCTTCTTTCTCTCCTTGTTTCTATTTCTGTCTCACATGGTGAAGATAAAGATAGAAAGAGCCCTGGGGTTCCTATTAGAAGGGGCGATGCACCTGACGTAGGTTAACAGAGAAAGTAGAGAAATATGATAACAATATGCCTTTAAATGACAATCTCTCCTGTCCTATCAGTTACGTATACCATTATACTTGTAAATGCATTTTCAGTCATCCTTTCCTTTCAAGAAAAATATGACAATATGTTTTTTCTCCCATCATTTGTATGTCTGTATTTTTGTCTTGTTTGTCCATTTGTCCTTTTATCTCTGATATTTTAATTTTTTTTTTTTTTTTTGGGGGGGGGTATGTGTCAAGGGGGTTAATATTTCAAACTATAGGCTACAAAATCATGGTTAGCATAACATAAGTTTTGTTCTTGTTTGGCCTCTAAAACAGAGCATATACATATAAATCTATCTCTTGGGAATTATTTGTGCATTTTCTCCTGAACTAGCTCATGGTTTAGTGTTCCTCTGGGCCTTCAAATGGAACATGACAACTGCATCAAACAACTCATTCCTCATACAAATAGAAAGCCACTTGTGCCGCTCAACTGAAGAGGTTTCAATGTCCTTCAAGTCACAAGAGTTATCATGGGAATGTCGCCCAATCAGTGTCAAGTATTTGACCTTTGACCCCTCCTCCAAGCAGAATCGAAACTTCCATTGACGAGATGATTCATCTTCTATCACCCCCATTCAGACTTGCAAATCTATATCATTCTTAAGACTACAACCAGTGCCCTGTCTTACAAAGAGTTACGATTAATACAAATCAATCGTAAGTCCTCCAATCAATCGCCAGTTTGCAGTCTCCTATCTCTTATGTACATAGTTGCGAATGATATCAATTGTCAAGTAAGTTACGATTGATTTTAACTCTTTGTAAGACAGGAACCTGGCCTAGACACTGCCCTATCAGGTGCCCAGGACACCTGTGCGCTCAAAATCTTAAAATTGAAAATTTGGACATGGGACTCTTGAATTTTAACCGTAAAATTTCAAATATATACAAAATAGTATGGAGCCCTGGGATACACATAACCAAAAACAAAACAAATTCTATTATGAATACTGTATTACAAAGCATTGTTGTATGTACATGTGGTAAGAGGTTCAACAACTTTTCATTTGATAATGCAAATAAATAATTAAATTCAAATTGTCAGGCAAAGTCAGAGAATAATACACAACTGATCATTTCTGTCTTAAAACCTATTTTCAAATAATGTTTATTTGTATGATATTAATCCTGTCTGAACAACTTTCTACTACAGAGCCATCATATGTATTTCTTTACACATTTCTTTAAAAACGATTTTCTTTTTGTGTGAATGGGGCTCTTGTCACATGGTCGTAAACAGCCTTTGGGGGAGGGTTTTTCTCACATATATTGCTTTACATTCTTAGAAGTCATGAGGCCATCTAGGATACCCGAATACTCTAAAAGAATTGAAACCTTTATCAATATAGCGTACAATCAAATTATCAAGAAATATAATGCCTTCCAAGAAAGCCTTCCTTTCATTGTCCGGGCGAGGACTCTGAAATATAAATGAGTCGAGAAGAAAAAAATGTTTATATAGACCTAATGAACGAGGTCATCACATCATATGTTTCTTCTGTGATCCTGTAATTACTTGGTAATTATGTTGCAACCAAGTTATAATTCACGGCCATCGATGACATTAAAATCCTCTCACGTTAAAAAAAAAAAAATCAGATTGAATTTCCATTTTCTATTAAAAGACTCTGGGATTAGAGGGCAAGGGGTGCTGCACCCAGCCCCCCCCCCCCCCCCCCACCCCAAACAACATATTAAATGGGCAAGTCTATCATTTCTCTTTAATGTTTACTAAATCCAGTTATCAAGGTCAATAATTATATAACAATACAAATGATATATGCATATCATAAGTCTGATGATAAACTGTTATCAGCTATCTTTTCAATTTCAAATTTTAATTGCATTTATAACAAGTAAAATTAATCTACAAATGTAAAATCATCCAGATAATTTGTGAAATTGTTTAGAAGTACTGGAATTCATAGAATCGATTTGATTGAAGTCATTTGAGTTTGTTTACAAGGAGACTGAAGGAATGTGACCCTTCAGCTCCTGATGGGAACCTAGCTGACTGGCAGGTCATGGTCTCATGAGGGCAGTATGATGGATGTGATATTGTTAGACAATTAGCCTACAAGATAATCTTTACATAAGCCTACATGTACATGTTTACTATCAACATTTGGTAAATACCCTGGGAAGTAACTTGTAAATAGCATACCCTGTCATTCAATGCACTTTCAACAGATATTTACTGTTAGTAAGATACAAATTTTACAGTTCTATTATTGTTTTATTTATTCTGTTAAAATAAATAAATAGTACCGTAATCTCAACATACATGACTACAAATTTTTTAGTCATCTCAACAGATTAAAGGTCAATATTTCTAAGTGATGACATAAGACTTCTAAACAAAACTGTTTTTCTTCAACATAACATGATTTCAAAGTGAACTGAACTCACCAGCAGGGACTTGGCTTCAATAATGTGCTTCATCATGGTGTCTCTATGAGAACAAATGGTGTAGGAATTCACTCATTCAAGACCCCTGATGAAAGTCCTTGGAACACAAGTAATATTCCAATGTTACATGTATTTTACAGTTTAAATGATTGGTCAGAAAAGGAAGGGGTTGACAAATCATGCTATGCTGTCATCACCGTCATCAACTTTTTCATCTTTCATTACAAAAGCATGACAACTATTTGCCATCAAAGTTGTATAAACCTGCAATGACCGAATACACAACTTTTCACCAGAAAGGATCATGTCCATAACAGACACGTCTTCTGTCACAGCATATCAGACAGAGGATAGTCCCTTTGGCAATTCCTGGCACTTGACGTTTCATATTATCCTATATCAGGAATTCATCAAATTATGGTCCACATGGAGGAGCAGCTACCTGCAGAAAAGATGGGTTCATTTCAGAGATTATGATGTTTCTTAAGTAGTGTTCAACAATGTGACTGGTATAGAAACACAAATGATTAAAAAAAAAGAGCTCCCGCTTGGTAAGAGCATGAAAATGCAGGCCACGTGTATATAATATCCAGATAAAATCCACGGCTGAAATAACGTCAAATCTTTAAATAGACTCGGGCTCTGGTTACCATACCGATATCAATGTTTCTGATACCATCACTCCAAGTATGTCACTGATGAGCTGATAAATAAACAGCACAGAACATGACCTTATTAGCAAACAATCCAAATCAAGCAGACCATTCATGCATGATATTTATTTCCATTCCTGATCTATTTTATCTCCTTTATCACAAAACGACATCATGTCTGCAATCCCCAGCGGACAAAGCTGCCGACTGTTGCTTGATTCAACGCTAAATGCAAGACACATCAGTGACAGACAATATGCCTTATTAACCAAGCGTAACAAATAAGGTTAAATCAAATTAGACATCAATGGGCACGTATTCGGGATATGTTTTATTATTCTGTGAAATGTGATTACACCACGACCTAGTCGGGAGTGACCTCGCGAGGGGGTAAATTGGTGGGATGGACGATAGAGGGATTAGCAACACCCCATGAATAGTTGAGGTCAGGAATCAGTAAACAGTTACAAAACAACACTAACTGTCTTCTCAATTAGAATGGAGAGTTGCAATGACCTCCCATTGAGCAGGAGAGGAATGAATGCTGATGAAGGGTATAAATATTTGCTTGTAATTACGCAGAGTTATTTAAAGATTATCATTATTGAGGTGGTCGAAGCAGGGATTTTTTAGGAATACATATTAATTGAATTTGCCCCTGGCATAATCTTACATTGTGCGTGGGTGTTGTTGAATGCTTGAATACAATCATGTGCACTGTACATAAATTTAATGAGTTTGTTGCCCCCAATAATATTTAACCCATTACGTTCAGGAACCAGATAGTTCCTTATTAAGCTCTAATTTGACATCTCTACAAATAATACATTGTGTCTTGAGTAAAGTCTAACCCGGCTTCCCAACAGCTGTGTCTGCATAAGTAAACTGGGGACCAGTCTACAGTCTTCAAGTTCAAACTCTGTAAACATGTACATTGTACAATTAATGATTTGCAAGGGTTTGTGCCTGGATACTTGAACTGGGTCAAATCCTTTTACAGTACATGCATTCTGCTATCAACACCCACTCATAGACAGACAGACGAGTCTGGAGTCCTAGACTAGGCACCCAGTTGGTTGTTTACAATCTGCTGGTAGACAATAGAGGCAATGTGACCTTATCAGGTCAACACAATGACAGGAAATGCTCGGTACACACCTCAGGAATCAGCACCAATTTGTTAGCTAAATGATTTCCTTTCCCTTCCTTTTCCCCTGGGGGTGGGGTGGGGTAGGAGAGAAGGGATGCCTTCATGAAAGATGTGTGGTGGCTGACCAGCATTTCAATATTAGTTGTAATTTATCCTCATACCATAATTCCTTTATACTACAATCTGGTCAAACACTTGCTTTTGCCTCTTATACTCATTATACATGTACAGTATATGCTGTGGATGCAATTGCCTCATTATCTTTTTTTAAATATCTTTTTGAACAAGGAAAAATATGGGAAGTTCTATATTGAGGTACAGTATGGCTATATAAAAAAGGTAATTGCTTTGATCTCTCTCTCTCTCTCTCTCTCTCTCACTCACTCTGTCTCTCGATCTCTTTCTCTCTCTATCTCTTTCTCTCTCTCCTCTCTCTTTCTCTCTCTCCTCTCTCTTTCTCTCTCCCTGATATCCCTGGTAAATAAAACCATTCTAACATTGTTACAGACAGATAACGACAAGATAAAATGGAGGATACAATTGCTATTTGAGTGAGTGAGTCATGCGATGTCTATAGATCATTCCTTCCAATAATGCTTATTGACCTGCAATTTAATCTCTTATGCAAGATAAGCATGAATGATTTACTCTGTCCATTCACACTTCCCAATCCTACGTCTTCAACAACGATTTATTTCAGAATATATATGAGTGCTGCATTTTCTCAACCTACATATTGTGTTCGGATGGAAATTTATACACATAGATATCTCAGAAGGTTCTTCCATGACATCCATACATTCTCTTGTTTTCAAGCACTGATATTTCTCAACTTTGTGATCTACCGTAAATCTCCGTGTATAAGGCGCACTTTTTTGCCGCCGAAAAAATTTGAAAGTCAGGGGTGCGTCTTATACACAGGTACAGAATTTTTTTTTTTTTTTTTTTTTAGTTTCGATTTATGGCGCTATGCCTGGCAATGTCGCATATGTTTTCTATGTTTTCTATAACAAATGGTGTACCACAAGGTTCTATCCTAGGTACTCCATTATTAGAAAGATAGAGGATGCTATTCATATCATGCATGACTATTGATGTTTAGCATAGAACACAGTGCTTCTGCTAGGTGATGTGAAGAGGCTGGCGTGGGACACTTGGTATCATGAAGCCTTAGACTGTTGTTACTATTATTTGTGACAAGTTCACAACTTCTACTGCACCTCGATGTAAAATGAAGGTCCTTCCCCGCATGGGTTTTCGGCAACAAAATAGGGGTGCGCCTTATACACGGAGATTTACGGTACCCAAGACTGTCATAATCAATTTCCCTTGGTGGAACCCCTTTCAAGGTATACCATTTTAAGAAGCTATTTTTATGTTGATGCTAAAGAAAGCATACTCTACTATTATTGTATCCTCTAATTTACAAGAAAACTGTTTCATACAAGGTCAAACTTATCCATTCCCTTAAATTTAACGTTTGCCAAATGCTATCTCAAACATTAATAATGAACAGTGAACAGTGCTACAGGGACAGCTTCAGTATATTTGAATAACCCATTATACAGAGAGCCTAAAGTGAATTACTATACTTTAACATAGACATAACATAATACCTCTCACCACAGGATGTGTAATGACATTTGGTTTTCTTCCTGAGACAATAGAGTGAGAATAACCAATCTATTTAATACTGAAGGTTAACAAGATTGATTTCACTTTCTATCCTTCCTTTTCAGGTGAGGGAAATGACTTGCGAATCAATCTCCATGGTCAATTTCCATGTTTGAGGTCACTGTATTGCATAATCAAGGAAGTAATCTTTGTACGGTATATATACTGTGAGAACCTGCTGCCAAGTAGAGATACAGTGGTATTTACTTCTAGTAATGAGGAAAAAATAAAGATCTCAGTTATCCTTTCATAATCCTAGCAAAACGGCAGAGATGATGAAGAAAAAAAAGGGAAAGAATATCTGCTACACTGGTGTGATACAAGATGTAAAACAGCTACCGAGGTAATTGAAAAAGAATCTTTAGGAGTGACGGAGGCAGATTATGACGAAGAAGAAGAAATACTCTGGGATTTCATGTACAACGTACCTACATGTACATGCATTTAAGGTACATGTACATCCTAACATTACCTTTACAACTAAGTAATTACAATATTTGAAAATATTATGATTCCTCTGGCATAATGTCTAAAAGTGGTTCTCATCCCGTCCCTTTTCTAAATAATTGAATGTTACTTTGTGAACATGATTGGAAGAGTATCCCAAGGCAAACATTCATGTGCATAGTTAAGAGGTAATAAATCAATTTACAGGAAAGATATTGTTGTAAAAAAAGTAGGGAAAACCCCTTTTCCGGCAACAGGGGGGGGGGGGTGGGTGGGTATCATTTATACTGCAGTACCATCCATTGCGATGGTATTTGTATTTGAATGATCCCAAAAATTTTAATTAGAAGTTCTAAATTCCCAAATCTCTTGCAGTTTTTACTGTCAGAGAAGCAGTTACATTATAAGCATGTTCTTTATTGTCGACAATGTCTACATATTTAATTTTATACTTTTCTAATTTTTCTTTGTATTTTCAGTAAGTAAACTTTTATGAAAATCTCACAATTACACTTAAAATTTCCCAACAGATGAGGACATATGTGTTAATGCACATATGGGACTACATATTTTGCATTGCATAAAGTCCCAGCTACATGTACTGTAGGTGCCATCTATACACTACTTGCTCTATATGTACATCTACAAGTGTTTCATCACCGGAGGCAGCGCAAGGTAATTAATCTTCATGAATGTAATTAATAGGACAGACAAGGACACTCCTAAGACGAGGATGTTCTGAAGGAGGGAAATAATGATAAAAAATGATGTCACTAAGCTAACATACCAGGAGACAAGACAGACTACGTAGTGTATGCAAAAGAAACACAGATTCAACAGTAATGATAATACCTACAGTACATGTATAGAGGGAGATAATGTAAGACACAAAATTAATTTCAAATCTGTGAGATGAGTCTAGATTGCAGACTGTAACAGACAGATACATCTCCAGACTAAGGGTATAGGATTCAAATTCCAGTAAGGGCACTAACAACCCAGTCATCAATTTACAATTGCCACTCTCCATCCAGGTTTAAAGCTAGGGTAATGATAACTTTGAACAGCACTTAATTTAACACTCAAGTCCTATTATTATTTCAATACCCTCAGAATAAAAGTAAAGACAAAACATTATAAAGAGCCAAGAAAGTAGACTGCCTAGCATGAAGAAATCATTCTTTTTGAGCATTATACATTTACACTGAGATAAATGACCTGTCATTTCTTCCCTCATCATAATCTAGCGTTCCCAATACAACATCTAAGGCTCGGCTCAGCTCAGTATCGGCCCTTGATTAATAAACAGCCTGCACGCTACACTCCTACTCGGGCACTGACATAATTACTTGCAATTCGAGCTGGCGCAGAGCTTTTGTTTTTAGGCAATACCGTTAAGGAGATTGTCTCGCTCAAGTACAAGGTGGAGAGCGTCTGACAAGTGATAGGGTTACTTACTTACATTGTTTTTCCTAGCTTTTATGAGTTTTTGATGAAACGGAGACGGGGAGTAGCAGTGTTCGGTTACAGCACTGATTATTGGAAACCGGACATCTGTCTGGAGCAAGAAAGGCACTAGCTTATATACTTTAACACAGAGCTAACAGCCTTCTGGCTCAGAACAGATGAGGAGGATGAGTGGAGGAAGGATCCGGATGCGGATTGTAAGAAAGAGCCTCTCGAGAGGAGGAGATAGAAAGAGATGGATAGTCAGGAAAGATGAGAAATAGAGATGAGGAGGTACAGAAGGAGAGAAAGAGACAAAGACAGACTTAATTTGAGAGAGGGTCACATTGGAAAGACTTAATTCATATATAGCCAGTGGAACAGGAAGAGAAAGGAAATAATACAGAGAGCACAGAAATAAAAGATTTATAGAAAAATGGAAAACCAAACAAAAACATCACTAGAAGAGAGAGCAAATGAAAAGGAAAGTACGAACAAAGAGCGACAAAAGAAGCATCTAAGAAATATTAAATGACTTAAAGAAGCGAAGGGGGTATAAAAGACCAACGTCTTTATTATGTTTGGCATAGATTTGCATCATTCTTTCCATGTACGGCAACCAAGATAACATAACAAAAATCAGAAATAAATTAAAGATCACTGTTTATGAAACAGAAATCTTCATGGATAACAAAACAGATCTTAAATTAGTTCAAGATTCAACAGATGCAGCTAGGCATGCTAGCATTGATGATCGAAGCATTCGGAAGGCCTGGAGGTCCGATGATCTAAGAAGCTTCCTTGTGTAATCATGTCCCGGAGATCTTAAAATACTAGTCATGCTAATTGATGAACATTCTAATAATAGAGAGAGATTTCCACAAGACGAAAGGAGGAAGTCCTGTCTAGACAAATTTAAACAATTTTCTGACAACTTAATCTCTAAAAACATATTTGTAATCTAATGACAATTATTCATCAATGAAGACCTCTTTATGATTATAAATTATAATAATGTGCAACTTGATTAATTGTGACAATAAGATTCAATGTATTCATCAAAGTCCTCTCTTTTTTTTCCTTAGAGGGAGGATTTTTTAAAACACATTCTCTCATACATGAGGTGGGAACATAGTCAAATAATGAAATACTTGTTCCTACATCATGATAAAACTTTTTATCACAGCTATGACTTGATCCCATGATATTCAAATATTTTGTAAATAACTTCCACAATAAAACCTATAATACTTCATGACCTAGGAGATAAAATAGGACAGTTTTCATAATCAAAAGTGTAATGTACACTGTACTTGACATTAAGATAACGCATGGAATAAATTATGATAACATTAATAAGGGAATTACATTTAAATGAAAGAATTGAAGGTTCAAAGTTCTTGAAAACACACCAATGAAACTACCTGCACAACACGCCATTGAGAAACTGAAGATCAAATTGCAATCAAAGCCTGGCCTTGGTGGGACACGGCGTGACACCAAATAGAATGAACTTGAAATACAAGAATAGCAGAGGAGCACCGGATCTATAAATCACATTGGAGGAAAGGCTACTGTTAAAGAGAAGGTCCGGGGTCTGGTAACGACGTAATAAATCATTTCTGAGCTTTCTTATAGTTTTTACGTTACTTAGGAATATCATTATCCCCTGAAAAAAATGTGTTTCACATGAGCCCATATGACTGGAAAAAGCTGGAAAGTTTGGACCAACCTTTCCAGCCACACAT
Organism: Strongylocentrotus purpuratus; assembly: GCF_000002235.5. Lineage (NCBI taxonomy): Eukaryota > Metazoa > Echinodermata > Echinoidea > Camarodonta > Strongylocentrotidae > Strongylocentrotus > Strongylocentrotus purpuratus. Next base: position 33,618,871 of record NW_022145615.1, read on the forward strand.
GTGTGTAGTCCCATATACACATTTCTGTGTGCAGTGCATGCAACTTTCGGCAAGAATGAGTCAATTTCTGATAATTCTAATATTTCCAAAACAATTTTTAATGAATTACCTTTCCCTATTGCTTCCAGACAGTTTCTTTCACATCATAATCTTATAACCAGAACTCAATTGTATCTTTAAAACCCAAGCTACAAGCAACTCACCAGGAACAGCCCCACAAATCCGTTTGGCCATCTGGGGTACGATCGGCACTTTGAAAGGACATGCAAACCGCTTAGTACTGAACTTGAGGTGAGCCGGGGTCTAAATGGTGGCCTGGAAATGCCGGCCTGAAAAGGAAATACCCTCGACCTTCAACCCTGGCTGTAATCTCGAGACGACGAACATGGGTGCCAAAATTGAATTCTTCCTCGCGCCTTTTTGATCACTTCCTGTCCCAGTTTAAGCGTCAATGCATTCTGCAGATATCAGTCGTTTGTCTCAATCTCGTTAGGATTCTATTTGGAGGCTTTATAAATGCAAGAACATGAGAGTCACGTGCATGATCGAGGCAGAGAGAGACAAAAATACACACCAGAGCAGAGCAGAGCGAGGAGAGCCATTTAGTAATGGAAAGCTATTAAAAAAACAATCGAGGATTTTTGTTTTCCTTAAAAATATTAAGATTCCTTCTAAAAGTCTCGCCTTTTCTGGGTGAAATATACAAATAAAAAATGTTGATATTAACTTTGAAGACATCAGATGAGTAACGTAGGACATAGGCCAGTCCTTCGGATAGGATGTTAAGTCTCATGCATGTAGATTGTATGCTATCACAGTTGGTAAGGAAGCCAGTATGGATTTATTGGAGGAAATTGCTTGTAATTTCAGCCAACCACATACTTTTTTTACTTCAAATTTGGCTAGCCTGAGGTACAAAGGGAAAGTGATGATATCAACTGCTAATTAAAAAAAGGGTTGCTGGCAGTCAGCCACAAACTTAAAGATATGATCATTTGGTCAGTAACTACAGTAATAGTCAAGATTTATATTTCTAACAAATCCTTTGATGATACAATGGGTAAATTTATATGAAAATATTGAACCTATTTTGTTCTTTATAAAAGGTGACTTTTGTGAGAAGGGGTGGGGTTAAATTTTACTGTAAATTTCCAATATCTATAACTACAGCAAATGTGTAGCAACAAATATCAGCAACATATGGTATGTGGGTAAACCTCAAGGCCAACAGATAGATAAAACCTTCAAAATGTCATCACAATTACACTGTCTATGTGTTTGTTTGTCTGTCTTTTGATTACTGTCTACTATATTAAACATTCAGACATACAGAGCATGAAAATACTAGGCTGATATATGCACAAAATGTTTACAGGGGAGATTATTATACCCCTATTTTAATTTCATGCAAATTTGCTTTCTAATCGAATTAAGTATACACTCAGCAAAAAAAGAAAGTGGACACTCTTTAATGCTCAAAAATTTCTTATAACCTGTCGATAAAAGATAAAGAAATACATGTCAAATTCAACATCAATTAAGATTAAGTTTTAAACTTTCACACTTGGATGGGCACATTTATTTAACTGTTAGGTCTGATAAAGAAAATTGCAAAAATAGAGCAAGTAGCAATTCAAATGTTAATGAAAAAGTGCATCTGCAAGACATTAATGTTCAACAATGAAAACAAAAAATGAGAATCAATGAGGACGGAACTCTGGATGTCAACTGTAGTCTCATGACTGCATTGTTTAGACAAGAAAGGTCACGATACCTCTCCTTTCCACTCAAGATCGTGGACGAGCCAAAGGCTGTTAATGGCCAGATGCCCCATTTTTAGATTTCTTTCAGAAACTCATTTATTATTAAATGGCTATGCTTACTCATGCATGAATGTTATCATCTTAAAAAGGATAACTGTATGTCTATTTTGATATATGAAAGAAACGTTATATTACATATTCATTTGAAAATCTTAACAATAAATAGTGTCCACTTTCTTTTTTTGCAGATTGTATTTTTTATGTTTTCATCTTGGAATACTCACCACCCAAAGGTTCAGCATTTATCCAAACCTGGCCTTGATGGCCCAAAATGATCTCAAACGAAGAACGAAGATTCCTCTAGAATCCTATCAAAGCTCAGAGCCAAAGCTTCCTTTCCTTCACTTCATCAATTATCACTTTATCAGGATGAAAAGAGTTTCATGAATTTCACAGGTTTCAGGTATCCAGAGATGAGTTTTGAGCAATGACAATGTAAGAATTCTCATCATACGCTTCCCTTCTCTGCTCGAACACAAATCCCTTTAAAAATCTTGAAACAGGAGCTCAGAACCTTTTTTCATGAACATACATGAGTTTTGGTTGTTATTCTGTTTCTCTTGTCTCCCTGTTACATGAGCGTTCACATTCCCCCAAGCCGAAAATAGAGGTCAAAGTTCGCAGCCTACTGACTCGACACACTTCAGCATTCATTAGGTCGCCTGAGAACGCTTCAAGCCAGTGTGGGAAACATGCTCCTCGATGCAAGCACATTCAGACTTCCATGGCGCGACGACGTGTAAGAGAGCAATATTCCTGATGAAAGATGTAAAATTAAGCTCATCCCACTTCTAGATACCAGAGATGAAAAGAAATCCTGAATTACTAATATTCCATTCAGACATGTAGTATGTACATGTAAATGTTCCTATCCGCATCCAGTTTATACACAAACTTTATAAAAACTTCATCCACAAATTTGTATTTTTTAAAAACTTTACTTCAAAAATTGCCCTTGACGACTAAAGACAAGCTCCGATCAATGAGTGTCTGGCTTTGAAAATAAACGGGATGAAAGCAATGTTGCTGCAGACAATACAGACTATAGTGAGAAAAGACGTCCTTAGATGTTAAGTCGATCAAGATAGTACAGTATCGTCTCACGCACATACAGTGAATGAATCTCACCTGTCCCATAGAGTTGTGTTAACTTGATCCAGACGGTTTTACTGCCTTGCATAATGTATGTATCCTAATGCTTCATAATTAGCCATACACTGAGCACAGGTAGAAGAGCGCTACTTGGGGGCGTTCTGATGAAGACAGGATGAACGAAATCGCGAGGGCGAGCCACGAAACGTAGACATAACAGGTAAAAGAGTGAATCGGCTGCGACTGTGGCATGTACATGTACGTCTCCAATTCAAGTTGAAATGGAAGCAGGAGTTGTACTACAATGTATTTCACTGTGTAAGCAGTTTGTGGAGATGCTCTGGTTATCCCGAGGAAGAAAACATGGTTTATGACTCCCGCTTTGGGAGTATAGCTAGCTGCAGATGTGACGGGGGTGGAACATGGGGTCAAAGCCGTCTTCCTCCTTACCCACAGGCAGCCGATGGGTGGCGCTATGACGTAACGGACGAGAGCTTACTCAGATACATACAGTGTTATCAATCAGGAGCCCTAATCATTACCTCAGTGAATCTCAAATTGAGAAAGAGATATCTTCTCCATTAATGTATGCGAGGAAGATTTAGATACGTTCAATTGATTTCATAAGCACAGTCTTAAATGTGGACATAGTATTTCATGCAGCCATGGATGACAACTAGATTTCAAATTCGTGAACTCAAGAATTCCACTTAAAAGAAATCAATCACAAATATTTCAGCCATTTTCTTTTTGACGAGGAATCATCATTAAATGCTTAATGATGCATCTAAAACAAACCTTTGGATAATTACACATCCATCTCATTGGTCAAGGATGGATGCAATCCAGTTAGGTGAGGTTATCAATCATTCAGGCTAGGCTGAACAGGGCTCCACGATTTGTACGCAACATGCGACAAATGCTCCACCAAAAAAATGCTGCGAGGTCTGTTTCCTAAACTGGTGTGGTTGCTAACTCCAACCCTGGACCAAACACTAAACCCAAGGCTAAATCTACATCTAACCTAAAACCTAACGTAAATGTAAAACCCATTGGCTATCCTAATCCTACCCCTATATTCTTGAAAACACAAAAATGTCACCAGGACATTTGTCATATCCAGGGTCCAAGGGTCCAAGGTTCCAGGGTTCAGGTTGAAGTTTGGGGGTTTGTGTGCATGCAGGCCCTTGTTGAAGTTTAGACATTTTTGGGTCCAGATCCCCTACATGTATGTTGCATTAAGTTTCATTTCGTCTAAGCCCAAGTTGGTGTTATATTTAATCACTACATGTACATGTATGTGATGAAATCATAACTTTTGTTGCATTTCCATATGGTCTAAAAAAAACCTTACTGTTCATTCTATCTTCCGCACTATGATAGTAAGGTATAATGAGGGTAAGTCTCACAAGACCCTCAATCAGAATATTGGTACTACTACATGAATAGTTCAGCAAGCTTCGAACCAACTACAATGTAGAAAATATTAGACCAAATGAAGAAAGAATCCCAACTGGGAATGAAATGAACTGGGAAGCAGACAAAAAAAAATTAGACAAAATAGTCATTACGAAAATGTAGCTAGATCATGGATGAGTAGATAAATAGGATGAGACAATGGGGGGGGGGGGATTAGACTAATTAAATGAAGAACCCTTCAAGTATAATATAACACTGAGACATTCAGAGTTGGTAAGTGCCAGACAGACCATTTTTGGATGCCTTTGTATGCTGTAGGCACACAAGAGGTCTACTCTAGGGTTTGTTTTCTGGATATGCTTCAATTTCTAATGAAAATTAATGATACACGTGTTTGGTCTAACAGTAATAAGAATAGTTACTGGTAGCAAGTTTATCCAAAATTATACATGAGCAGAAAATATGCACTCTTGATGACCCCAAAACAAGCATTGCTTGCCGGACATAGCACCACTTAGTGTGAGCTAAGTGGATTCCACCTATAAAGATGTCATTGCAAAACATGTACAATTAATAGCCCATCAACCTGTATTCTGGGAGGACAACAAGATAAAATTTAATTTGAACACACACTTTTCAAAAATAAAATAGCACTGTGATTTTGGGAACCTACGTGTACTGTACATGTACTGTTTTGATTTTAGAAGGTTACAAATTGTTTATTTGAGCATTACAACAAAGACAGTGTTTGAAAAATACAATCCTCCACAATCCCCATTTCAAACACTGTACCAGTTCAAAGCAGACAAACATTAATTGAAAAAAATTGCTTGTTTGAGAGTTATTATGAGTGCCGATGTACCGATTAACTAATTTATACCAAATCTGATTATTTAAGATCCAAATCCTGGTGGAAAACATATCTACACTGTACATGTACACTTTAAGATTTGTATGATTTAAAGAGCACCCTGTATTTACATGTAAGCTGGATAGAGTCTTTTTTTTAAAGAATTTCAGTTTTAAAATATTAACTGAAAGTTGTTTAAATGCACCTGTTTTATTAACAAGGAAACCAGCATTGGTCGCAGACATGTAAACATGTGCAATTGGTGAAAAACATTTATTTTTGTTTGAGTGTATCTACAAATAATCTAAGTAAAACAAACATATATCAATAATTGTTTCTTTCATTCCATTCCAACCTGGACTTTCCACTGTCTGCTTGAAACACTGTACACGCAACCATTGAGCTAATGTACATGTAGCAGCTACATGTATGCACATGTAAGTTCACTATATCTTATGTTAGTTGTATGATCATGTTATGCTATAAAAACATTTATCAATAAAATGACAATTTACGTGATACATTGCCAATTCTTTTTTGCCGCTAAACCATTTTCCCCAAGACCTACATGAATAAAATGCTATAAACATGTAGGTTATTTTGAAAGTGATGGATACAACAGCAATTATAAGATGATCAATTGCATTACATGTACATCTTCATGAATGACCTGAAAGCTAGAAATCTTACCTTCTTCACCATCTTCTTGGCAGTCACCTTCCCCTTCTTGGCCTTCATGTTGGTTTTACTTCCCCCTGCAACCCCCTTCAATTTCTTATTCTTCACCGCTTTCCCTTCCTTCATTGTTTTCAGCGTTAGCTTCAGCTGCCCCTTGCTGAAGTTTGTCTCCTGCACCCTGAACTGCACAGGGAAATCCTGCCCCTTCCTCTCCCCTCCTTCCCCTTCAGGCTTCATACACGCTACCATGTTTGTTTTGGCGGCCATCTTTGTTCTGTCCTCATCATCATCCTCCCCCGACTGATGCTCTAACACGAGATGCCGGGCACGCTGCTCCTCACAGTCTGCTCTCTCCTCCGCACTAGAAGAAGTAGACTCCTCCTGAGCAGCCATTTTGTTTTTGACTCCGTCACGGTTATCAACGCTCTCCTCCTGGTCAGATAGCCCTTCGCTCTCCTTGGCATTAACCTCCTTTTCCATAATAGTCCCAGTTTCTCCAGCAAACGACGATGCCGGCTCGATAGTCGCCTGACCCTCCGCTACAGCCTGACTTGTGCTAGGTTCCATTATAATAATAGTAGCAGGTCAATACTGGGTTCAGCACTGCCGACCCTTAGCTCTCCTAGCTCCTCGCTATTACTGAAGAGAAATCAAATCCTTCTGAGCTCTTTTGCCAGCACCTAGCCGGCCATGGTATGAGATATATTGTTGTTCAATATTCAGTGATGTATACTTCCATGCCATTGAATAGGATGATGTTGAATGCATCAACTCTGCAAGCAAAGAGAGGATGGAAAAGCTATTAAAATATCATGTTTCAAATCAAGTTTGCTTTCATAATATTGTGATCATTGCACAGTATAGTAACAAAGATTGTACATATATTTTCATATCCACAGTACATAGGTGTACACAATTATTGACAAGCCATATGGAATATTGTTGACTATCAACATAAAAATCAAGGCCATATTTTGAAAGTCTGATGTACTTACATTTCAAATGTATATTTTCACAGAAATTGAGTGTAAATAACAATAAAATTGTAGCATATACATGTAAACCTAGATGAATAAAGAAATAGGCATACAATCTGGACATGCATACAATGAAAATCTATCTATAGCTCAATGTCAGTTAATCTTATGTGTCAAGGAGATGAAGTATTCAATATCTTTACAATTCCATACTTTTTATTATTCTGTTAGCAAACTGTACATGCATGAGAAACATGTTTCCATTAATTCTTTTCAGTGCATTTCAATATACCGTTAAACTACATTTGAAAAAGCATATATCGAAATTACAAATGTGATTCTTTCCGCTGCTCACAATCATCATAATCCAATTCAATATGGTTGCATGATTGTATCGAAGTACAGAGAATGGCTGCATGCAGTGGATATCTTACGCTTTCCACTGCACAGATCTGGTCATAATAATATGCATCATTTCACACATCTACAGCCGCTGAACAAACTCACTCTCTCACAGCAGAGACAATTATCAGAGCAACTCAGAATCCATTTACCAATTGCTCCTTAGCTCTCAATCCTCTCTCATTTACTCCATGTCATCTCCTATATTTCATTTCCCTCGCTCTTGTCTCATTTCATTTTATTTCATTTCATTCCCTTTCCTCAACTCCTATATTTCCCTTTCCTTCATCTTCTCTCCTTTCCCCCTTTATCATCACTTCTATTTAATTTTCCTTACTCCCCTCCCTTTCGTTTTTCTCTCATCTTGTATTCTCCCTTTTCCTTTCCTTCCCTACCATTCCCTTCATCCTTTCCTTCTCCTCTTCTTCTGCCATTCCTTTTTTTCCTCTCAACTCCTATAGACTCATTTTACTTTCTTTCCCTTCCCTTCTCTTCTTTTGCTTTTTCTTCTTTCACCTTTTTTCTTTCATCTCTTCTATTCTTTCTAACTTCCTTTCTTACCTCCACTATTCCCTCTTTTCACATCCCTGCATCATTCTCCATTTCCTACCCGGTTTCCATCTCTTCTCTCCTTTTTCACTTCTCTTCCCCTCCTTCGTTCTTGCCTGTCCCATGTAACATTTCAATTATTTCCAGGAGCATTTAACTCTTCCTCCCCCTTCATGGCTTGCATTGTCTGTTTGATTCCTCTACTTTTCATCCTGATCTAAATAACGAATCCTTCTTGGTTTCATGATTCCTATCTCACTGCTGAATTAATGATATAGAATATGGGTCAGATATATGCTAAGTTCATTTTCTAAATTCACATCCTGACTAAGTGGAATATTAATTAATGTCATACATATTGTATTTTCTTTTTGTTTCAAATAATCAAAGACTTTCCTTTTTATCCTGAAAGCAGTAAATTTTAGATTAGAAATATTTTGTTTTGTCTGCAAAGATTTAAATAAACAATAAACTGATTTTCATATTGCAGGTGAGACACAATTTTACATCCTTCCTGAGCACATTGTTTACATTATTAGTTTTGTAAATAAAATAATAAATGCCTACAATGAATATGGATATTTGTATCACATTGTATAGAATACAGGCAGGAATAAACTGTACATTTCCCCTGCACTTCATGCCTTCTAAACACTACCTACAAAAATAGCATCTCTTCTCTTTCCCCCTGTGCATAATTTACCCCACTAGACAGGGGGCTCTAAAGTAAAGGGTAATAGACGGTTGCTATGGGCACATGACGGTAACTGGTATGCCAAGAATGAACTAGTTGTGCACTCAGTTGCCTTCAACGAGAGAGACTGATTACGACTCCCTCCGCTAATAAATGAATCGACCCTCTGCTACTATTACCTTCGTGATTATATTTACAAACAATATCTTTCAGAATGTTTTAGTAATCAACCTTATGGATTGTTTTTAATATGAATCATGTACAATAATTATATGTAGGGGGCGAACATACAGTGAAGGTATAATGAACATTTGACATTGATAAACAACACAGGTGCATCGAGCAAAGAAGCTCTCGCAAGCTTTACAATTTAAAAAAAGGAGATTTGATTGAAGAAAACAAAATCGTTATCAATTTGAAATTGCACATTTTTTGTAAATCATCTAAACTGAGTTTCCATAAACAAAGGAGCAGACCCTACATGTACATCCTTCAAACACACAGTATTACACTGAAATTCAAAATATTTATAAAGTCTGCTTAATACCAGACTAACAGTTTTTTCTTTTTCTTCCAGCGCTAGAAGGCTAGAAGTACACAGTGTTGCCCCCTACAGCAGTACTGCCTGGTGTATTCTGTGAGTGAGAGCAGATATATGCATGACGGTGTTTTATTATGAAGACATACTGGTAGAATGCAGAAGCTTAATGCCATGTTACTAGGCAATGTGATGGTTGCCATAGCAACATTAATATAAAAATAATGAAATTAATAACTGTTAGAGATGGTGGTATCTTTTTTTCGTACTGTATATTGAATGCAAAGAAGTGTCAGGCTTGAAATCATTGATGTCACCCACTGGTTCATAATACATGTACAACTATGATGTATACAGTACATATGAAAATGTAATATTTGTATATATGATGGTGGTGATGATGATGGTGATGATTATGATGATGATGATGATACCGTAATTAACGTTGTATAAACCGCCCTCGTGTATTAACCGCACCCCTCTTTTTCGCCCTTTTTTTTTTGCCAAGATTTTTTTTTGTGTGTTTAAGATCATTGATGTAAATTTTAAAAAAGTAGGGGTCCTAGGATAGAACCTTGTGATACACCTTGTAATAGAAGAAAAATTGGAGGAATTATTATTATAAACTTCATATTGAGATCTATCAGAAAGATTACTTTCAAACCAAGATGACAGACAAATTTGAGTGTTGTTCTAGTTTCCGAGTGGAATTACTGAGCTGGGAGACATTGCCAGGCATAGCGCCCGGTGGAGGGGCATAAATCGAAACTTTAAAAAAAAAAATTAAAAAAAATTTTGGTGTACCGTGTATAAGCCGCACCCCCGACTTTGAATTTTTTCGGCGGCAAAAAGGTGCGGTTAATATACCGTTAATTACGGTAATTATGACGATGATAATAGTGATTGGTGGTGATGATGATGATGGTAATCAGGGCTCTACACTAATAATAATAATAATATGGATATTTATATAACGCTGGTATCCGCCAGGCTCTGATGCTCATGGCGCTGTACATATTACAATCACAAACATATCACTTTCTTAAAGGGAAAGTCCACCCCCAAAATAAGTTTGTTTCGATAGAGGCAGAATAATAAGAAAATCAGGTGAGTGAAAGTTTGAGCAAATTCTGAATGAAAATAAGAAAGTTATGAATTATTGAAGTTGTGATCAATCAAATACAAATTTGCAACTCTGTGGCTTATTATACGAGCTCTCCTTCATTTGCTTTGTGCATAATATTCCATAAAATCATGTTTTCTTCGTTATTGATGACGGAATATATATTTGTTCCTTGCAGGGGGAGTATAGAAACATATTTGCAATTATTATATTTAGGGTGCATGTATGGTTGAAATTTTTCTTGAGGGAAAATGAAAAAATTTTTAGTACTGAGCAAATGGAAGTTGAGCTCGCATGATACGTCATAGAGTTGCCAATTTGTGTTTGATTGATCACAACTTCAAAAATCCTAACTTCCTTATTTTTAATCGGAATTTGCTCAAACTTTCACTGACTTGTTTCTCTCATTTTTCTACTCCTTTTAAAACTAACTTAATTTCAGGGTGGACTTCCTCTTTAACTAAAACAAAGTAAACTAAAACAACACAAAGTAAACTAAAACAACACAAATTATTACACTTCATTGAAATAATTGAATAGCACTATTTAGAAAGAGATGGCTTTTTGATGGTAATGATGATGAAAATGAAGATAATGATGAGAGTCATGGTGAAGGTGCAGTTATAGCATTGGTAGCAGTGGTGGCCCTACCTTTAACATTTCATTGCCAAAATATCCAAAGTTCAAACAAATACAGAAGGACCAAAATTCCTGGCTTGACAAATTGGACAGGTTCAATTTTGTTTTATTGTCCATCAGCATATTTTAGAATTCCCTAACAAGCCAGTCATGATCTGGGTTTGCACACACGTAGCCCCTTTTAGATAATTGCAACCACCTTTTCCTTCCTACATTTGCCAAATTGACATCGTAAAAAAAAGAATTAGGGTCCAAGTCACAACTGCAAGGATACAAAATGTGAATATTTGTGACATGCTCAATTATTTACATAAACATTAAATTTCTATAAAACTCTGAAGGAATTATATTCAGTGTTGTAATGTCATTTCTTATCGAAAGAGGATGAAATTTTCCTCCCAACATGAAAATCTTCACAAATAAACTGGTTGTCATAATAACAGAATGGTTATATCACCCTTCTCTGTATATTTAAATTCTTAAAACATTAAAATAGCATTTCAGGGTAGTCAAAACTGTAATGAAATGGTGGTTTGTTGCACATATGTACACTTCTTCCTTTGACTCAAAACAAAAGAGTCAAATTTGTCTAGTTTATGTGGATGAAATATTCAATTACATTTTTTGTATATTAAATTGCAAAAATTCCACTTCTTTCATTTTCATCGCAAATATCAAGTAGTAAAACATTTCAGCAAAAAAAATATGCTTTAGCAAACGCTGCAATAACCCTGAAAATTTGTTCTGCTTGTAAAATTTATCAAATACAATTCTAATAGCAACATACTGTGAATACATTTGCAGAAATCGTAGAATACTCCATTACGCGATTGAACGAACTTGAAAGGGTCTAACGAGGCAGACTAACAGATCACATTCCATTCCAATGTTCATTGCCAGGGAGGCCTAGCTGCTTGGCAATGAGCAGCTAAAGCTATGTGCGAGGTTAAAGGTCAAAGTGTCTGCAATTTGTATGCTATCAATCACGGTTATCGGTGAGTGTAAAAACTTATAGAGGGCCAAGCTGGATGTGAGCTTGTGAGGGCAGGATTTCAGTTTATCTGACTGAAGGAAACAATTAAACAGACTGCTGCACCTAACAGTAGTTCCCACAACTTAAATCATCTATCACCTACACGTACAACCCATTGGACAAAGCAATATTTTACATTTCATAATCTTAATAGTCAACCATATTTTATGCATCTCTTCTTAAGATGAATGATGAATCCTTGAGGTAAATAAGCATGAAATTGAAAAGAAACATTCTAGATAGCTACATACAGATTATATTTGAATCATTTGTAGCAGTTCAAATTTTAAGGGATTTAGACAAACCATGATACATTATATATATATAGTTTTTAAATAGAATGTGTTTTTGAGAGCAGAGAACAAGTGGATCCTTGATGATTTAATCAATGACAGTTTAGTACATGCAGCTTTGTAGGATTTGCCAGTGGTACCAACCACTGCCAAATCCATATATTCATAACAAGTGATCATCTGAAATTACCCCTCCTGTTTCACAATGACATTGGCTCATGTAAACCTATTTTCAGTTTTCACCTACATTTAGGTGGAGAATGGCAAACATAGATTAATTTCTTGCCAAAAGGAGTAAAGGACTTCAGAACCAAGCTGGGATCCAAACCCTCAACCTTTTGAGACACAGGTAAATGAACCACTATACCTAAACCCCTCCAGTATAAACTATCAGATACCATGAACCCACAATACAAACAGTAACAATTGTAGACAAAATACATGTGATCAATATTGGAAAATTATGAAAACGACATCTTAATTGCTCTTCAGTGGCTTATCAATTACTGGTCCTAAAAAAATTGAAAAAACCTTATAAACATATAAAAGATTGTTGATCTGAAAAAAAGAACATATTCAGGACTAAAAAAAGGTCAAATGGAGGGGATATATACATGTATAATATTGCATACAGAGCATATTTGACATTATTACCCGTATCAGACATCTGAGCTGGTCATTTACAAAACCGTATTGCCCTAGTTTTCACTAGCAGTGGGAACGGAGGGGTATATTCTTTGTATTTTCCTTGGTCTCCCTGCGCGTATTGACTTTGCGTGGAGAGACGAGTGAAAATATACCTTGGTATTTTCCACGGTCTCGCATTTTCATTGCGCATCTATTAATATTATGCGTACGAGAACCTGCGCACTTTGCGCGCACTCTATTGTGACGTAATAATCACACCAAATACACACTGTTTGTAGTGTATTGAAAATTTTGTCAAGCACTGGATGCACAGTGTTGGTTTGACAAAGTTTGTTCAGTTCTTGAGATTGTCATGGTGGATGTCTGTATTTGCTCTAGATGTCTGATTTGGATAACAATAAAAATATTGACTGGCTTTACTTTCGGGGGATATCAGAAATATTGACCGCGCTAAGACCATATTGCCCTCGTCTTTCGACTCGGGGCAATATGATCTGAGCTTGGTCAATATTTCTGATATACCCCTCAAGGCCAGTCAATATTATATAAATATATTAGATACTCTTATTAGATAGCATAGCGGCGATTACTCTGTACTAGTTTCCGAGGTAAGGACTGTTTTTATGACTTGGCGACCTCAACTAATTTAACTAGTCGCCAGGGCAGACTAGGCGTAAATACATCTGGATCTATTCTAAAGTAAAAGTCAAATTTGACTGAACATAAAAAATGCACCCAACAACAACTGTGTACCGTTTTGATCAATAAAAATGTGTTGTGATTAATATATGAAGCATTTAAAGGCACAAGATTTTAGGCCCTTATATAATTGCATACCGTAACACGAAGGGGTGCGGGCCCACGAGCGTGCGTGAAGTTTATGGTCGCTAACTTAATGCACGTACGCCTGCCCGCACCCCTTCGTCGGTATGCAATTGTATTGTAATTGTCAGAAATTATTATAATGTCTTCGTTTTTAGGAAAAATACTCCAAAAGAGATAAGAAAATTGACACGAAAGGGGTAAGAAACATAACAACTTTTAAGCCATGACCATAATTTGAACAATTGATGAAGATTTAGTTGATTTTTGGTATGTTTTAGTAGGCGGAATCGGGTAAAAAATGGATACGAAAGTACACTAGCGCCAACTTTATAATCATCAGAATCATTTTCATCGGGCACTATTAAACGGTAACCGATATCTATTCATATTGAACACATCATCATTCAAGATCATACAAAACAACATAAATCTATTAATCTATTCAACTAATCTTCATGTAACAGTGAGATTTACATTCACTTTGCAGTGCTCTCATATTTTACATATTCGCTGGAGCTACCGCCCGTTTTCGGGTAACCTCCTACACACAATACACAGCACTTGCATTTACAACACGGGAAAGGTCAGCGCTGCATACGAGCTAGCGCGCGCTAGCTTTTCGATCCAGATCCAGGTCAGTCAAAAAGAAACAAATTATCTCATTTTGTACAGAATTCAAGGATTATTCATCAATGTTTTATACCATTGACTTACCTTTATTTTCCTGCTCTTTCGTCTCACAAATGTGTGCTTAGAATAGTGTCAAAAACAGCAAATCATCGAAAAAATTATGTTTATGAATGAGATGAGTGTCGCGGGAAAATGTAAACAATGCGTAAATTTATACTTATGTCAAGCTATAGATGGCGCTCGAACAAATTCCTCCCATCCACATTTCGGTAGCGGGTTTCAATTTTAGAGTTCTGTGGTTTCAGTCAGTAGGATTATCACAAATTTCCAGTGGCACATGGAATTTTGGTGGTTGTAGAAATTAAATGAGGTGTTGATCAACAATGTGATCTCAAAAGAAAAGGGGAGTAGAAGTTCCTAACATGATGTCTTTGTAGCCTCATTTGCCTGACATTACATAATAGCTACCATAAATGTTTCTTGTAGGCTTAGACTCTATCACCTGTAATTCTTTTTAGAATGTATTAAATCCAAAAATAAATCATGATGTAGATCTACATCAATTAGATTGTTTTGTATCATAAGGACTTATAAATTATTCAAGTTGTAAATCATCCAAACAATCATCTTTAGCTGATATTACAATTTGTTCACATGAGTCTGTCACAACTATTTATGAAAATGTGACCAGAAATGACTCCCTCTCTCTTTCTTCCCTCAATCACTCTTTACCTCCCTCTTTATTTTATTTTCTCACTTACCTTTCTTCCTCTTCTCTGGTCTACTTATTTCTTACATTTCTCTTCCTCTCTCTCTCTCTCACTCTCTCTCTCTCTCTCTCTCTCTCTCTCTCTCTCTCTCTCTCTCTCTCTCTCTCTCTCTCTCTCTTCTCATCAAACATCTGTCTCTCTTGTTCTTTTCTTTCTCTATTTTCAATTTCATATTCAAATTCTCATTAATTCTTGCTGAATCCTCTATACTCGGACTCACACGGACAATAAATTTACCAGTAAACAGTCTGAAGTTTAATGTCCATTTTATTAAGCACAGATCTTAATCTTGGACAGCATTGCACTGAGTTACAGAGAGAACATGCTGAATCTTACAATATCAACAAATCTATTTCTATAATATTCATTTTTTATTTCATTTTATTTATTTCCACAATAACAGCAAATAAAGTTACAAAGCTTTGTTTTACAAAGTCATTCCAATCAAAATATTAACAAAATAAAAAGAAACATTATATAGTATGCGCAAAGCAGTAAAAGTATACAATTGAGACTAAGAAGATAATTGCTTGCTGTATTGCGGAAGAAACCTAGGAAAGCAGCTTGTAATTTAGGCTCCCTAACATAAAATATAATATCAACAAGTAGAAAATGCAAGGACAAAGATGGGGAAAACGGAACGATACAAAGCAAGACAATACATGACAACACAAGCACAAGAAGGGGACACTGAAGCATACAAGACTGGAACAGTTTGCCAGAAAATATTGTGGTCTTGGCAACAACGGACAAATTCAAAAGACACATAGATAAGCATTGGTGGGAGTATCGCTTCGATCTCCCATGACTCCACTCCTGTGCATGCGCATACACTCAGTAATAAATCCAACAGGCTAAACCTACATTATAGAAGCAGTGACCGGGAATTACAGGCCAACGCCTTCTACCCGTACTTGATGATGATGATGATGATGATGAAGCAATTCAATATGATGAAAAATTGAGGTTTGGACATTTTCTATAGGCAGAGTGGCCCATTAGCAGGCCCCAAAAAATGAAATCCTCTGAATATAATCAGCATTTTGAAGTGAATATTGACTAAGGATCATCAGAAGAATTATTTACTATTATTTGTACCAAGATTGATAACTTTCATGAACTATAAACAAATAACAAAAATTGATTTATTAATTCTCATATCAAGTTGTGAAAAACATAATCCAAGTGACACTGACCTAAAATGACCTTTGACCTTGACTTTGTGACCTGGATTTTGTGTCATATGATTTGTGATACTTGATAACCCTTTAGTCTAAGTTTCAATGAATAATAAGTTATACTTTCAAAATTATATAAACACATCCAAAACTTAACCTCAGGTTCAGTTTTTGATGATGACGCCACAACACAGTCTAAGGTGGTTGACCTGCAATAACCTTTGACCTTGACTTTGTGACCTGAAATTCTCCTCACATGATTGGGGATAACTCATAACTCTGAGGGCCTCATCCATTATCTATTTCCTCTTGAAGCTTTTGAAGGATCTCATTGGCTGAGAGAGTCCCTGATGCCACACCGATAGTCTTTGCTCTTGATTTTGATCCCTGTATTAAAGATGTGTGTAACAGGTGAAGAAAGAAAAGGGGAAGGAAGAGAAAAAGTTGTCAGAGTTACGCCATGTTATTCTTACCTACTATTACATGGTCTACTCCTGAAAACTTTACCTACAATTCAGTATCTAAACCATGAATAGTATTGATGATACTTCACTAAAAAAATTATGCATGTGTTTTATCCAGTTGTTTTTAAAAGACGGCAACATCAACTACAACTTAGAGCTCTTGCATTGCATTTCAGTAGCTTAGGGAAATGTATTAGCATGAAAAGACATGTCTGGAATTCAAAATACATGATCGTTGAAAATCATAATGTCATCACACAGAGGTGAGATGTGGAGCTGGTAAATATATGTACTAACTTGATTAGGCTTAATGTTACTCCCTATATATCTATGTAACATATGTTTTATGGACCTCTGCCTTGTGTAGATGAGTCTGAAATAAAGTTCTGAATTGAATTGTATTGAATTACCTTAACTTATATTCAGATATGTTAAAAAATACCTTCCAATGAGCAAATATCACTAGCTATTATGCCTTTTGTGTTCCGGTCGCGACTCTTTGTGCAACTGCTTTTCGCTAAGGTACCTTACCCTTTCCAAAGAGACATCACTCTTACGAAGCCCAAGTACGGAAGCCAGGTACTTGACAAGCTCAGTGTTTGCAGCTCCCTCTACCGGAGGAGCACTGATCTGAACCCCTACACCTTCTTCTTCTATACCTGTAGGAAGAAAAAAAAATTAAGTAATCATTATTTTTCTAAACTGAATAATATTTGTAAACCCTGCCACATGCTGAGTTAAGTAGGATGTAGATATTGGTCAATAGCAAGCACAACCAAATTGCAATACTGCATTTATTTTACTTAAGACAAAATTAGTATTAACTGACATAGACTTACAGTACCTTCTCACTGGATACAAGTGTGGAAGATCCTAGACCCTTGTAGAAAATAATGGGTTATACCCAATAAATAAAGAAAAGTACCGGTACCAATTTAGGACAATTGGGTATTAATTTTAAAAAGAGGGTACAGAATAGTTAACATCTGTTCGATCGGTTCTATATGAACGGGGAATTAGATTAATAATGTTTGCATTACTTAACTATTCAATAAACTAGACCCACTTCTGAGTATACAATATGACTGTTAATAGTTAATAGAGTGGCACTGGTACTTCCTTTTATTGAACACTGAAGAACAAGCTGAAATCTTATCTTTTTTAACAATACCTGTACTTGGCACTAGGACATTCATCCAAACTTTCTCGTCCAAACTTTCTCATTCTTTCTATTTTTCTTGTGCGCCTCGGAATAGCATTGTCTAGATAGACGGCGCTATAAAAATTGCCTATTATTATTATTATTATTATTAATATTACTGTACAAACTCTCAGTATAATGAGGGCATTATGCTGGTCTAACTTCTCTGTATTTTAATAGTCTTTAAGCCCTGATCAAGGTAGCATCTCTGGTCTCATAGGCCCGAATTCACAAAGGAGGTTCGTTGACAAACCTAGGTTTATGTGCGTCATATGACGCGTTTCGTCGTTGAAACAAACCTAGGTTTGTCTGGTTTGAAACGCGTTGAAAAGTGTCATATGACGCACATAAACCTAGGTTTGTCGACAAACCTCCTTTTTGAATTCGGCCAAAGAGTTTGTTATAACTGGATTCCATCCATTGTAAATCTTGTGTTTCCCTTCTCACCTGTGATGCCATTGTGTTTAGCTCCTGGCTTAGCCTGGATCGAGATTGAGATAGAACCATCTTTTTTCATCATGACTGGCCCTGATGAAGATGATGCAGAACTAGCCACTGATGAAACACCTGTATTCTGATAGAGAGAAGAGAAAGAGGAATATGTACATAACTTGTTATGGTAATATCATCTGCTGAAAGACAAGAGGGCATTAACTCTCTGTATTAGAATTACAGGTTCACAGCCTTCTGGCTTGAAAGACATTACAATTACACAGTTAATGAGCTCCATGATTGTGGTGTCTTCTCAGGTAAATTAAACTGTAAATTTCCTTCAACAAGATCACATCAATAATCTTTCCTTTTTTAATCAGGCAATTTGTTGTCATTAGTGTGAATTCATTTTATAACCAAGAAAAATAAAAATGTTCTTCTTCCCATTCTCAGGAAATAGTTCATCATTCTACAGGAGGGCATAACAAGTGACAAACTAGAGAATGTTTTTGGCATATCAATTCAATTCAATTTTTTCAATTTCAGGGAGCTAGCAATACTATTACTAGCCTAGACTATCACCATGATTACTTTAATAGTAATAGGGTCTACTAATAGGCCTAGTATTACCGTAAATTCAGATTTAGTTTACATCACTCTTTACAAGGGGAGGTGAGTATACCACTCGAGGTTAGGTTTGAACAATGATAAGATCTTCATTTACAACAAAAAGTTCTTAATTTTTGCATTGTCTAGAGTCTATATTTTTTATTTTCTCCATTTTTTTGTCTTTCACTTTACCTTGATTTACCTTTATGTTGGGCTTCAAGTAGACTCTATAATTACTTATAATTATATGCCCCTCTGCAGCAGGATTATAATGTAGGGTCTATGTGTGTACTACTACTACTGGGGATTGCGCCTATGTCAGAGCTTTGGACAATGCAACAGCAAGGAAATATTTCTTTGGGTTCAACATGTCATCTTTAGCTCTCCATGCTTTTTCCAGGTTTCTTCAACTATTTCTTTCTTTTGACCGTTTTGTCACTCACTCAGCTCAGATTCAGTTTCATTCTTTCCAGTTTTCTTTTCTTTTCTTTTTTCCTTTCCTTTTTTCTGTCTTTCCTGCTTTACTTTTTCTTCTTCTCTTAGTCTTAGAATTCAATTGAAGTGTCTGAAAATGACACTAAAGTACAACAGTCGGATCCATGATTATATGATCGTGAGGTTTGACCAAACTGAAGGTTAGCGGTACAGCGAAGCCACCCTACCGGCTATGTCTGGGCGACAGAGAGTCTTTCCGGAAAGGCAGGTCAAAAACCCAAAATGTACTTTAGAAAACCTACCTTTTTAACCGCTCTTCCATCTGATTTTTTCCTTGGCATGACACTTGAACCCGTGAACAGTCTATAGATGATTGCAGTGGATTTAATCATCAAAATGAAATAAAACGTTCAACGTTTCAAAATCAAATGCAGAGTCAGCGATGCAGACGACTCGGCCGCTCCAGTTAAGTAGGCTAATTTCCAGGCAAGTTTGATTTAGTGTTTCCTTTTTATGATTCTTATTTCAGCTAAAAAAAAAATTTGATTAATCCATTATTAAAGAGGCTTTCGAAATATATTTCAAGGGTGTTTAGTAAATATATAAACTAAAAAAACACAAATCTCTCCTGAATTTATTTTGAATCAGAGGATGCCTCTCTTTTGCCTGTAACTTAGGCTATCATTGGCGTAAATAACTAGGCGTTGTGGTGTGCGCCTGTAATCCAGCTAAAAAGTGGAAGTTACAAACTGATTCAGCCGAGGACGCAGGTTCGAAACTGAGTCACGTCTTTCGGATGGTGACGTTAAAAGGTCGGTCCCCGGCCCCCCCACTCAGTGTTATTTAGGGTACGCATATGCTTGTTCCAACCGACCCCCCCTTTTCAGCAAAAGTCCGGTGTGTAAAGTCAATACGGCTCGACCTTTTTCTTTTGTATACGAGCCTTTTTCAGCACCCCCCCTTTTCAGCAAAAGTCCGGTGTGTAAAGTCAATACGGGTCGACCTTTTTCTTTTGTTACGAAAAGGACATTTTGGCAACACGCATGCGGTCATTTCGAAACCTGAGTGGGGGGGCCGGGGGTCGGTCCCAGACGTAATTAATCATATCTGATTGATACACGTCTGTAAAAACCCAATACACACACACACACACACACACACACACACACACGCATTCTCACATCAGGGCCTTTGTGGGGCACCTGATTGTGGGGTATTTCTGTGCGTTCCAGATATACCTTGTGGTCCCCTACTAGTGGGGTATGTACAACCTGGCGATAACAACCCGGCGGTGTGCTTACGATGTTACCATAAAAAAGTGTGCAAGTTTTAGCACACGCTCACAAAAAGTCATTTATGGGGTACCACTTCTAATGCCCCGCAGGGCATAGGACACCGAATATACAGTCATTTGAAAGACTTTACTCTGTGGGGTCCTGAAAAAATACCCCACAAAGTAAAAATGCCTCACAAGGGGTATGTGAAGCGCACATAAAACCCCACAAGAATGCTGAGGTGAGAGCCCACACACACACACACATGCATAATTAAAGATAGTTGAGTTTTGTTGCGGGGGCACGGTCGCTACACACTCCTTTTTGTTTTTTTGTGTCAAATTTGAGAGAATAATAATGATAATAATAATAATATTGTTTACCCAGGATAGCCTCATCAGTATTCATACTGTTCTCCCTGAGGGCCCTGCAATCATATTATTACAATTTATATGGCAAAATCATCTTTGTTTGATCAAAATCGGCTCAGAGATGGCTGAAATATCCATAAATATAACCTTTTCTAATATTTGGGGTGCCCCACAAATATTTGTTTTTTATAGCCGTTCCGTGTTGGTTATAATACGCACAACCAGTAGGCCAGTGTATTGTTATTATTAATTAATTAATTAACGGTAACGGTCACCAAATTTTTGTGAAAATGGAGCTGAATTAGTATGATCGTATTCAATCTAAATTCAAACATTTTGGAGTCTAAAATTACCTTCACAGCAATTTCAGGTTCTAAAGGGCACTAGAAATGTCATAAATAAGAATAAGAGCAATAACCATATACTTTGGAGGCATTTGCGGTCTTAAACAAAGACTCAACTATCCCTTTAAATGATATACTCAGTACACGCTTAAAAAAACTAAAATAAGAGCAACAACGTAAATATTCAAAACTGAATGATACACGCCAAAGAAATAAAACAACAATACACAATCGGGTACAGATCTTTATCAGTATGGAATGTGTTTCCCGACATAGCACCAATGACTTTAAACAAAATTAAATTCAGTTACAAAAGCGAAGCTGGTTCAGCATGGTATTTCAATAAGGAAATTTCTGTTATTCTACAGGATTACAAAAGGGGTTAAAAGAACCTTCCTGACATAGCAACGATGATTTTTTTTAATTTTTTTTTTATGTATAATCATCCCTATGTTCAGAGTAGAGGTTCTTTCTCCTGGCCTTGTCTTCGAGAAGAAACACTTTCAATATCCCTATAGAAAGAGAATAGGCTGGGGCTGTAGTGTCATTTCAAGAGAGAAAAACAACCTCAAGACATTCAAACAATAATGGCTGTACTGATGGGAAATAGACAGTATACCGCTTTTCAAACCAATATGATATGAATTAAGTTACAATATTTAGGATTTGGGCTTATATGAAAATGGGTACCACTACGCCGCCAGCTTAGCTGTTGGAGCTTACATGTAGGTTTCAAATTTCTCTGAAAATAGAATGAAAATCACTAGGCCTGCTTGCATGAGATTGAGATGAATAAGGAGTACCAAGATGGCAGTACCCACTGCTCTGTACTACTTAGGCGTAGAAAGGCTAGGGTAAATCAATGACGTATGTGAGAAGTCGGTGGGATATTCGTTGTCAAAGACGCTCATTTCACATTACCTACCGATCGCTGCAGATAGATGTAAATTTTGAATAAAGGGTAAGAGTATTGATGCTATAATCATGAGATATTGATATATGTGATGTGCCCTTGCTGATGATAGATTAGTGCAAAAGTATTTTTCGTTAGATAGGTTAAAAATATCGAAAAACATTGTCAACATTTGTTATTTTAGTCCCGTGTGCTTATTTTTATGTTTTTGATCTTGGGTCGTGTTTTTCTCTCTCGGTTAATCGTTGAAAAGGGTGACGAAACTGTTATTACCCCCAAAGTTCCAGTACACGTTTGTAAAATAAAAAGGAGAATGTATTACTTGATTGAGAAGGGCAGTGGCTCGTCTAAGTTTGAGTGAAGAACTAGAAATCTTACCTGTGGTGTTCAATTAATAATCAGATAATTAATGGCAATAACAGATATTGCATCAACAATATTTGTGTCTGTAGAAGAGGTGACCAAAGTTCACACAGATTTTTTATAGTCAAAGGATTTCGGAGATATCGCGATCTAAAAATACGACGTCCGATCGTGCGTGCGAGCTGCATCTAAAAAAGTCATGAAAACAACGAAACCTAACTTCACGCACAGAGGTTTACAGCTGCTTTATACAAAAATACTGTAATATCATAATTTGCAAGGCAAAATATCATACAACCAGTCGGTACCACTCGTTACTTACAATTTTGAGGATATCTAGGGTGGTATTCTGAACATTGTTGTAAGTTTTGTGTTATCTTTTGTTGTATCTTCCAGAGATAACACAGCGCTAATATTGTTGTAAGTTGGTATTCTGAACATCATTTTGGGCGTAATTAGTTATTTGAGCGCTTATTACGCGCGTCATCATATGCGCTGTGGCATCTGGATCATGAAGAAAAATCACGCTTTTACTATATTGGTTAAGATGAGAGCATTAAAATCATCATATCCTAGCATGTAATTTCTTAGAAAGTTCTCATCTGTGATGTTTCCGGTCAACCCACAATTTTCTTCTAACTCGTTTATTGGCACGAAGTTGGATCTGGGCAAGAAATATTGCCGCTATTATATCAACGCGAAAGATACAACAACCTCCTACCTGTTGTAAATATTGTTGTAAATACCATGCAAGATAAGATAAGATAAAAGATACAACAATTTTCAGAATACCAATTATCTTGTCATATTATCTCTCGTGCGCATATGCAAATGAGGATTAAGTGCCATTTTATTACTAATAAGCACAATTACAAGCGCACCAAAGTTTGAACGCAGGCGCGACCAAACAGATGAGAGAAAAGATACAACAAAAGTTACAACAATGTTCAGAATACCAACTTTATCTTAACTCCAAAGATACAACAATATTAGAGATAACACAGGGTTCAGAATACCGCCCCAGGTCTCAAAATGAAGATTTACAGACCCTTATCGGTAAGTAGATAATTTTTCGGAACGGAAGCAAAGAACTGCAAAATTTGCAGATCTTTTGTCAATATTTTCACAATTTCGCGCCCAATTCCAAAGAAAATTTTGTTTCTGGGTAATTTTTATGATCCTCTTTCCATTGGTGATATCAGATATTCATTCATTGTGCGAAGAAGAAGCAGACAGCTGCGAAGGTTTACTTACTGAAGCAGAATGTTGGAACTCATTAAAAGGCATGAATAATAATAAATCGCCAGGCAGTGATGGCCTAACAGTGGAATTCTATAAATGTTTCTGGTCAGAGATAAAAGACCTGGTGTTGGAAAGTCTGAATACGGGATTTTGTAATGGGGAGTTGTCATGGTCACAAAAACAATCTGTTCTTACTCTTATGTATAAAAAAGGTCCTAAGACGCGCCTTGGCAACTGGCGGCCAATATCATTACTCAATGTCGATTACAAAATCGCTGCTCGTGCCTTGTCACATAGACTAAAGCGTGTAATAAATACTATAGTATCGGTCGATCAGTCGGGTTTTATGAAAGGAAGGTCAGCTACTGAAAACGTACGTCTTATACAAGATATAATAGACTATTGTGAGTCAGAACATGTTCCGGGTATTATTATGTTTATCGATTTCAAACAAGCTTTTGACAATGTTAATCATTCTTTTCTTTTTAAAACGTTGGAAATATTTGGGTTCAAAGATACATATATAAAATGGATTCGCACACTATATCACAATGCATGTGGTAGTGTTATGAATTATGGATGGCTCTCAGAAAATTTCACAATTGAGAAAGGTGTAAGGCAAGGATGCCCACTATCAGCATTGTTATTTATTATTACTGCAGAAATCTTAGCGTTAAAGGTGAATCAAAATAAAGATATTAAAGGTATACAAGTTCTAGATAAAAATCATGAAGGACTTGAAACAGAAATTAAAATTGCACAATATGCAGACGACACGGTAATGACACTCAGTTCACTTGCGTCAGTGAGACATGCAATGGACGAAATAAAAAAAATTGGCAGATATGCTGGTATTTTGGTGAATTGGGATAAATCGAAAATAATGCAGCTTTCACAAAGATGTGATGCAAATGAAATTGAAGGATTGGCTTTTTCAAACGATCCATTTAAATTTCTTGGGATTTATGTAGGGATGAATATAAAAGAAGTAGAAACACTAAATTGGGAAGGAAAAATTGACAAGATTAAAAGAATTTTAGATTTGTGGAAAATGCGTCATCTGACGTACTACGGGAAAATCACAGTTATAAAGATGCTAGCTGCATCACAAATAGTATATGTGGCTACTGCTGTTCCAGCACCCAAAGATGCCATCAAAAGAATTAATAAGTTATTATACTCCTTTTTGTGGCGCTCAAAAACAGAAAAAATAAGAAGAAATATTTGTATTAATGATGTTACAAGTGGGGGGTTGGGAATGATTGATCTGGAAGCTAGAGTTAGTGCATTGCGTCTTTCATGGATAATGAAATATTTGAACTGTCAAAATACCTCATGGAAAACATTGTTTTCCTATTGGATTGACAAGGTTGGGGGAATACCCTTAAGTTTAGAATTTAACTGTCACAAGAAAGACATGGAAAAATTATGTAAAACAGCAAATTTGCCATATTTTTACTTTGATTTGCTTTGTATATGGTCTGAACTAAAATATGTAAATATTGAGGGGACGAATAACATAATGAGAACGATACTATGGAATAATAGTAATATTAAAATAAGGAACCGAATGCTTCATTTTAAGGTGTGGGAAAGAGGAGGAATAAAAAGAGTACACCATGTTCTTAATGACGGTCGATGGAAAAACTCTGACGAAACTGCCCAAAGATATGGGTTACCCAAAATGTTATTTGCTTTTAAGTTTGCTATGTTGAAAAAGGCTTTCCCCTTGGTATGGTTGCGTAAATCACAGGATGTAGAACGTGATGAAGTAATTGATTTACAGACCATTGAGATTTCGACAGGGGATATGATAGATTTGTCAAAACTTAATACGAAAATAATATATTCACTGATTGTGCAAAAAAATAAGAAAAAACCATATATTTTAAACGCATGGCAACAACGACTACACTTACATGCGGATTTTAATTGGTCATCTGTTCTACAGTTTAAATTTCATGTTATACGGAATAATAAAATCAGAGAATTTAACTTTAAACTTTTGCATATGATTTTACCATCACGATACAATTTATGCAAATGGAAGATCTTAGATTATAATACATGTGAGATATGTAATACGCTAGAAACCACTAAGCATATGATGTTGGAGTGTGAAAACGTAAGATTGTTTTGGAGAATTGTTTCAGGTGTAATCTTCAATTTATGTGGTCTAAATATTCAGATGACTGAACAGATTTTAATACTTGGTTATGAAGTTGAAAACTCAATTTGTCATTTAGTAAATTTAATAATAAATTTTGCTGAGTATGTAATATATAGAAACCACATAAAGAATTTACAATCATTTAATAGAACACATGCGAGAACTCTATATCGTAGTCTTAAATATGAGTTGACATTTTATTTGAACTGTAAAAGTATTAAAAGAGAAAATAACAATATGGTACAGAAATTAATTGAGATGCTGTAGACAACGAAAACAGATGTACTCATGAACAAACTAATGGGACGTTGCAATATTTTATTTGTTTATGATTGTATATGAGTTGAATTTGTTTATTTGAAGGAAAAGAAACAAAAAGGAATGTCAATTTGAATAATAAAGTTCCTCTGATTGAGGTTAAAGAGAAAAAAAAAAAATATCAGATATTTGAAATCTTTGGTCACTCGCGAACGTTGGTCACACCACCATATAAACTATATGGGCATTGTATGATTTTCCTTCATAATGCATTTTGTTTTTGTCAAACAGCTGGAACAAGAGTAATGCCACCATGGAAACAAGTTTAGAGGACTTGAACAAGGCCATCTTACTGGCGGTGAAGAGTGGCCAGCCTGTCCTTAATCTCAGCAATCGGGATTTGGCAATCCTTCCGGACACCTTGCAGAAGCTCCACCAAGTGAAGCGATTGCTGCTCAACAACAACAAGATTATCATGCCCCCCTCAGAATTGGTCTCTCTAGAGGGCTTGCAGGAACTGACCTTGGATCACAACCAGCTGACCCTCCTACCCACAGGTTTTGGTCGTCTCAAGAACCTGACCTACTTGAGTCTTAGTCATAACCCTCTATGTTCCTTACCAAGGGACATAGGGGATCTCAGGAACTTGAAGCAATTATGGATTGTCAACATACAACTTGTGTCTCTCCCTGTGGAAATTGGCCTTGTGCAGTCCTTAGTGAAGTTAGGTGCCAGAGACAATATGATTGCAGAGCTGCCTAGTGAGATCACAAGACTCTGTAGCTTACAGTGGCTCAACCTTGCAAATAATCTTCTCAGCCAGTTACCAGATCGCTTTGGGCGACTTGCAGAGCTGATGTACATAGACTTGAATGAAAATGATTTCAGTGAGGTACCTGAGGAACTGACGGAGGTGCCCAAGTTGGTATCGTTAGCCATGGCAAAGAACCAGATTTGTGCTCTTCCTGATGATAGACTGATCGGTTTGACACAACTCACAAAGTTGGATCTGAGGGATAACCCATTCACAGATAGGCCAGATCATTGGAAGGTATTCATTTCTATATACAGGAAATTATGTTTGTCAACCGATGAAAGATATTGTCTTAGAAATAATTATTTCTCAATCTAAATAGCAATCTTTGACCCAATCCATGGTCATAGAAAGGCTTTCAGAAATATATCCTTATTCCCGTTTGTTGTTTTTCGTAAGATGATATTGTATTTTTATTGTAATGATATACAGGGTCAATATCATACCTCATAGATATTTTTTCACCTGACTAATAATGGGAAGTGTTGTTTGTTTACAGCCAGAAAGGCGCTAACTCATTTCACCCAGAGTTAACGCCCTTCTGGCTCCGAACACAAGATATGGTCAGATTTCATGACCAAGAGTTCATAATATAGATAATACCTACCTAGCCATAATTATAAAAGTAGGAAAGATCTGTTAATGCAGTAACTTGAGAATCATTGTTTGCAGTGTACCTATGGTAAGCTAATTGTTTTCAGTTTTGATCAAGAGGTCAAAAGTCAACAATGGTTTAAATATGAGTTCATAGTCCAAAATTTAGGAAGAAATTTTTCCCCTTAACTTCAGAGGTCTAAGTATCTAAAATAGTTTATTTTTCCTTTCGCTTTATTTTTTTTCTTCAGGGGCTTGATTTCATCTTGCTTGGTTCATCTGTCACTCCACGTGGAGATGGTGCACAAGAGAATAGTTTGGATCAGCTTAATCAAGAGGGAGAAGATGAGGAAGAGGATGAGGAGGAGGAGGAGGATGAAGACGAGGAGGAGGAGGATGGGGATGAGGACTGTGATGTATGAACAATAACATGTAATACATCGAGCCGGATCAATGTCATCAACTTATGTCCATGCTGTAAGATTGAAAGGCTGACTGCTATTTAGAGAACAAAGTGTATCAGTGTTGCAGCAATCTCTTCTTAAGATGGTGTTGTGTTCCTTGTTGGTGTTAACAAGAAAGAAACCAGGCCTTGAATGTTGTCAGCTTTAGGGGAAGGCCACTTTGGCCAGTCTGATGGACACTGTTAGCCTAAACAGTTAGATCATAGCCAACAGACATGTCTGAAGTGGTCCCTATGCTTTTTGATTTTTAAATGGGCACTGGCTCGTGGATAAGGTATTACAGAAAAATCCTATGTTACCGGTACGTACATATGATTCATTGGAGATGCACTGAAGTGACAAGCGTTATCTGAGGAAAACAAGGGCACCATTTGTAGACTACGCTTTCCTTAATCTGAAGATCTGAAATATATTCTGTGCTGATCAAGGTTCATTTGAGGTTGTAATTGCAATTTTTACTTGGAGCATTTCATTTTTGGATGAGATTGTTAGAAATATAAACTACTGTACTCAAACAATCCTTCGGGTAGTATTATCTATCTCGTATTTTGTATTTACACAATGTTTGGCAAGGTCAAAATATGATGGAAAGAAAAAATGGGGGAGGGGTCTTCTAGATAGTGTAGTAATTTCCAGACCATGATCTTTCTGTGACTTTGACATATTTTAGAGATTCACAGGCTTTCTTGGGTTCTTAGAGGGAACAAAAGAGCGGCAGTAGTCATTATGTGTGCTACAAGAGAGGGATTAATTTGAAGGTACTGGTATACATGTACATACGTGTATGGGCAAAGTGATGAAACTGAAAGCCATTACCTGTATATTTATTAAAGGTAATACAAAGTTGTGGTACGGGGTCATGAATTTGGTTCAAATTAACATATTGGAAGCATATGGGATCCTACAATATTCAGTGATCGTTGTCGAGATTGAAATCGAGTCTAAAGTTATGAAATTGTAAATAATACACTCTTTATGTTGTATAGCTCCCTCTCAAGGTCAAGATATTAATTAAGTTATAAAACAATGTTTCTTGACTGAAATCGACGGATCAGCTATTCCCATTTGGAATTATATATCACAACTACATATTCTGAGATTTTCATGGTCGCAGCTACCATTGTACGGCTGTAGGCGCTATTTGAAATTTAACAAAATTTACCGGGAGCACCGGTAAACAAATTTATTAAATTTTTCTCGAAAGCAGAAGTGTTTTAGGGGCTAAATTTTCTAGTGCTTATAATACATATACAGAGGCATCCAAATATATCAAAATTGTAAAGAATCACTATCCACCCAATTTTCAAAATTCCCCAAACTTTGTATTACCTTTTACATGCAGATGTAGAGTACTTGGACCTAAAACTCTCTATCATCATCTATTTGGAACCAGAAGGACATTAACTCATATAGATCAACATAGAGTCAACGTCCTTCTGGCTCTGATTGAACAATATGTCAATGCATGAAAAGTTTTCCTCAATGTTTGTTTGCGATCTTATATCCCGACAAAATTAGTCTGCAAAGACCTGGTATAATTTTTTTAAGTAATTACCTTTAGAGTATTGTCTAAGCTAAGTATGCCTTTAAGAAGAAAGTGTCAATAGATTGACATATGTATGTTGTGAGACAGTCTTTAAGGTATCAACAATGTTGTCCTAATTAAGTCTTAAAGCTTGCCAATTTACAATTTGGAGATCTGATATTAAGCTTTATTTGAAGGACTCTACTCTTATTTTTTTTTATGAAAAGCATATCTAATAATTATCTATAATCAGTCTTTTGACTTTTTAAATATTCAAATACCAATTCATTTGAGAGATATATCTTAAATTTTTGTAGAAGTATATGTTTCTTTTAAAACCATGCTTTGAATAGGTCAAAGGTTGAATTTGAACAAATATGCAAACAATATTAACTGTTTCACTTTACATACTTGTGGTTAGAAATGGGAATGTCATCTCAAAGTTGAAAATGTTTTTTGTCTTTCATCTTTCTTTTTTTTCTTCAATAAAATCTGATTTTTCACAGATACTGATAGATTTGAATTCTATGCAATCAAACATTGTTATTATATGACATGTTTACAAGGTGAAATGTTTCCATCACTTCTCTGTTGATAGCTCAAATTAAATGATTTATTAATTACAGAATCACTTGTTACTTTTCATATTATTTCAGTTCATTCGTGTATTAAGAACTTAGCAGTGGTTACAGGTACTGAGTTTGTTTCTATTATACAAAGACGGTTCATTGTCTCAATTATTTGCATGACCAGACCCCCCCCCCCCCCTGACAATGACCAGATCCGACCCCACCCCACCCCCTCCACCCATCTATCTACCCGTTCCTGATCAAGCAGACAGTGAAACCTCTTCTTTCATTTATCAACTAGCTCTTCACCCCAATTGAAATGCTGCCATCTATAGTCTGGTATCTGTCAGACTAGTTCACTGAGTGCTGTATTTATATTACGTTTCAAGTGTTTACATGCATTTTGTGGAGTTATCAACCGTTTTGGCAATTCTATTTGAAGTAAAATCTGCACAAAGGTATATTTCTCCTGAATAGGACATGCAACCATCCTCTTCTACTGTATAAATCATCATAAAGGCTACTAAAAGATTGAAATGTTGTGTGGTAGCTTAACTTCCAACGGGGTCCAGACAACTCGCCACAAAGACAACCCGCCCCAAGACAACCCGCCACAATACCCTGGACATCCCGCCACAATACCCTGGACAACCCGCCACAATACCCTGGACAACTCGCCACAGCCTTTTCGGACAACTCGCCACACTTTTTCCCATCATGATTTCTAGATCTAAAATGAAATGAAATTGTCATTTTTCATGATTTTCGTGCTTTTATAAACACAGTCATTACAAAGAATAAAGAATAAAGTTGATTTCCCTAATTGTAACAATAATATATATTGAAATGAAATTGTCATTTTTCATGATTTTCGTGCTTTTATAAACAGTCATTAAAAAGAATAAAGTTGATTTCCCTTGTAACAATAATATACTTTTGATCTAGAGGTCTATAACAGCTGCATTTTTCTGTCCCAGAATTTTTTTATGGTAGGATACTGGAAGCACTGGCGTACTGATGGGGGGGGGGGGGGGTGGGCAGGTAATATTAGAATGTAAAGATACGCCAAAGATACATAGCAGCATATTCCTACCATTAAAAAGTTTCCTGAGACATGAACTTAAAAATCGTAGTCGTAACTCGTAGTCGTAGTACGCCTGGCTTGGGTTCGTCCAAAATAGATTCTTGTTGCAAGCGCAAGGAAAATCATCTTTATTCTTTAGAACAGCTCTCAAAATACTCACAATTTCCATGTTTCCTGTCATAACTGTGTTTATAAAAGCACGAAAATCATGAAAAATGACAATTTCATCTAAGATGAGGGATTTTAGATCTAGAAATCATGAGGGGAAAAAAGTGTGGCGAGTTGTCCGAAAAGGCTGTGGCCAGTTGTCCAGGGTATTGTGGCGGGTTGTCCAGGGTATTGTGGCGGGATGTCCAGGGTATTGGGGCGGGTTGTCTTGGGGCGGGTTGTCTTTGTGGCGAGTTGTCCGGGATTCCTTCCAACAATACCATTAAATAATTGAAAGAAATTAAAAAATAGATGTTTGAAATACCTCCACCCAGTGGCGGGGGGCCCGCCCCCCCTTTGGAAAAAATGTGTATTTTTACATTTTATAACGTGAATTTTACCTTTTTTTGGAGATGGCCCCCCCCCCCCTGGCACTCAAGGGGGAGGGGCGCAATTTTTCAAATTTTCGAGGGCCCCCAAAAAAATTAGTGCTCACTTCCCTATCACTATCACAAACATATAAGGGAAATACAAATATAACTTCAATCCATGCCACGCAAAAGAACAACAAATAAACTTTAATTTTACTTCCACGCTTATGACAGTGCTATGTTAAATTACATCCTTACTCCATCATCCAAGCAATTATCCTCTCTTCATTGGCTTAATATGAATAGCATCATGTAAATACAAAATAGTTGATTAAGAAGATCAGGTGATAGTCCAAGCATTTTCATTTGGTAGTTCCTACACCAGGAATGTCTCGGTAAAGACGAGCGATGGCGCTGTTTACAAAATTTCATTTTTCATTACACAATCATTAACAACGTCTTGGCATAGGTTTCCATAGTGCTTACACATTTTGACACACGTACCCCCACGTACCCAGTCGGTTTTAATAATAATCTGACAATATGTTATTCATCTTTCTCCAAACGCTGTCTGTCCGTCTGAGTTTCTGCAAAAAAAAATAACAATTTCGCAATGTCTCCCGTTACTAATCATCAAACTAGTTATAATAAATCACATTGACCAAGATTGTGACGGGAGAACAGTGATGAATTTCCATGGACATTAATGAAAAAATTAATCAAAATATGAGTAAAATTATAAGTGATACCCATTGTTTCCGGGCATTTCATGTATGTATCTACCTGCCCGTCTTATCCCACCCCCACAATGACGTACACAAACTGAGTGGGTTCTCAACCTGCTTATGATGGGGAAACAAAACGGGAAAGCACTTCTATAATTATCACGAATAACTACAAATTATTGATATTCGAAATGTTTTAACATATTTTATATGCACTTTAGAATATTTAAATTACTAAATTGTTAATGCTTTTGAAAATAAGGGAATATCCACTGTTACAGTAGTATATATATCTTTTCATAATTTTGTATGTTTTCTGTCTATGTCTGTCTGTCTGTGTGTGTCTCTCTATCTATCTCTGTCTATCTCGCTCTCTCTCTCTCTCTCTCTCTCTCTCTCTCTCTCTCTCTCTCTCTCTCTCTCTCTTCACGGTCTCTCCTGCTCTCCCTCATCCTCCTCTAAACTAGAACAGGTGCAACATATCTCAGAAAGTTCTTTATACTTTGCACCCCATCCAAATTTCCACAATACCAAATCCAAATCTAAAGTTCATATTCGATATACCACCAGTAAAATACGTCATCAACATTATGACAGCTCTATCATTATATCTTCTATGAGTCGTCGGCGGCCAGCGATCCGAGAACAATTCAAGCTACCCTAGCAACCCCGTACAAATGGAGGGCTCTTCGTGAATTATTAAGAGAAATAAGTCGCGCGTCGTGCAGAAAAATAAGATAGACAGACCAAAGATCTTTTGTCAAAGTTACATGCATGTTAGCTATCACCCATCATTTCCCTAACTCAATATATGATCCATTTATCATCTATCATGTCAATATCTTTTCTTTCTCCCCCTCTGCCCTGATTTATCGCCATGGCAACCTGATCAACATCGTGCAGCATTGAACGGAGGGTATTAACTTACTGAAAATGACATTTTGATTGGAAAAAGACATATTGGTGAATTGTTAATTGCGAAGTGGTTTTTCTTGACATCCACATACACGCGAGGGGTAATATTTCTCCCCGGGTTGCCTCATAAATGTCGAGTTGATAATGGGTTCTGACTGATTGTATCATATTTCATTTCAATCTTGTTAAATGTTTGTTTTATGGAAGCCTACGTCACAATGATTGAACAGTCATGTGACTTCATGGCGCCGCGCACGTTAATAACATTGGCACAGGGTTAATCAAAGTAGAAAATAGAGATGATTAAAACTTTAGCTTTCCCTTGCACTATCAGACTTCCTATTTGTTTAAGTAACGTGCTGCCTCACATAATATATTTGTTTTGGCTCATTTGTATAGTAAACTATTTATCAATGTTTTCATCTTGACAATCCTAATAAAAGGCACTGTTTGACCAGGGACGTGATAGAGAAGGACTGGAATCAAGCCGCTCTCCTTTGACCCCATGCTCCAAGCCGCCGAAAAGTTATGCGCTAATCTGCAACTGTTAACCAGGTGGTGAGATAAAAGAGCGCATGACATTTCAGGAGTTAGAATTCCTACATCAGAAAATGGTATCACTGCAACTGTTCGCTGTCCCTTCCAATGATTTCTCATCCATTGTTGAATGTGTAAAGACTAGAACAAGCGAACACAAACTTGTGTACTTTCATCCTTTTTTAAACTTGAAAAATACAAAAAACACGCGAAAACACGCATTAGCAAACTTAATGTTATTGAAGATTGTAAACCATGGATCAAATAACGGGACATTAAAGCATGCACAAATTAGCGCATCATCCTAAAATATTGAGTTTTTGACAGGATGTAATTTTTCTTTTACCAACTCTAGCACACAAATTAAAGGAAGGACGGAGTTTTAAATTTGAAAATTTGTTTGATGCACTATTCCCAATAAAATCCCCATATAAAGTTTTTGATTTACACTAAAATTATGCCGGTAATTTAATATTTTGTAATAAATGTAAAACTGGTGCCTGGCTTCCGAAAGTCCCCGCAGTTGAAGCGCGGTTCGGAGCATGGAACTTCAAAGCCAAGTGGAATGTTACACATCCCATTGTTACGCTTTAGAACTCAAGAATGCGTTTGAATAAATTACAAGAGTTTCGCCTCCTTTTCTTTCACCTCCCTGGTTTGACAGTTAATCCCCTTTCTGCACTGTGCATATATGCGTCATAATAAGACGAAACTTAAAAAAAATATATGACATAGATATTTAAGCTTTTTTTTATAAAATTTCACATAGAGAAGTATCAATAAATACATATAAAAAGAATTCTGTTTATGTAGTTGTTTTTTCAGCAAAGATTTTTTAAAAAGTTACCTATATGTCTTGCTGCATGTAATTTGATCGATTTTTTTTTCTTCTCGGCCGCTTCTCGGTCCTCTCAATCTATTTCCTCTATTTTTGTTTCTGTTGTACAGCCATTATTGCACCTTTTCTTAATGGTCACACCTTTTCTCTTGCTAAAGTTGACACTTTGTTCTCACATTTTCTATCACTTAACATTTTATAATATCGGCCCTCCCGCTTTGTTTGTTGATCGTGAATTTGTCACCGTTTATACCATTATTTCACGTTGCTGATTCCGATGGATGCCAATGTCACATCATATCACATCTACGGGTTGAATGGTAGGGCGAGTCTTATAGTGGTGTAGGTAAGGGGGGACAAGCAAGGGGGCACGTACCCTTTCCTTAATGATACACAAATAGAAAAAGAGAGGGGTAGAAAGGGGGAAATAAATTATGGGATAGGGATGAGGGGCTAAGAAATGGGAGAAATAAAGAGACAGACAGACAAAGAGATAATCAGATAGACAGACAGCGAGAGAAAAGGAGCGGCAGAGAGACACACACACTCACCCACACATACACACACAGACACACAGATAGTCAGAGAGAGACAGAGAGACAGAGAGAGATCTAGATAAAGAGAGAGAGACAAAGATAGAGAGAGTGAGGGTGAGGGGCAACATAATGAGAAGATAAAAGATGCGACCCTCTCTCAAGGCATCGCCTTACTATAGATGGCTTTGTTCATCATCCAGCTAGTCAGACCCATGCACCCCCCCCCCCTCCTCACCCTCGCCCCTTGTCAACAGTTTCCATGCTATGCCATTATAGTATATGGGGTAATAAACTTGGTCACGCAACAGCGTTCGCACAATCAGGAGAAATAACAATTATACAGAAAAAATATTTGCAGGGTATACATCAACGTGGGGGAAATATTCACCTAATATCAAACGAGAAAGGTGGAGAGAAAGATGGAGAGAAAAAGAGAGAGAAAATGCAAAGGGTTATAGAAATGGATATAGAAGAAAATGTTTACGAAAAAGGAGAAGGAAGGTATTATGAATGAGACAATAAAAAGAGAGAGGTATAGGTTTGAATTCATGAGCATGTCTATAGAGGAATAGACGGAGACTGGTGTTATTATACATTGGCGAGGAGAAATAATGAAAGAGAAGTTTACATAGAAGACAATAAATATCACAATATTACAAACAGGGGAAAATATACAAAATTATAATATGACAAAATTTGTGTTAACGTTTTGTAAATGTGATGATAAACTGTACAACTGAAGCTAGAAAAGGGACGAGACTATATGAATAGAAACCGGAACAAATGAAATGGAATTCTTGTGTAGCTACGTCTCCTTATGACGTTTTTTTTTTTTAAAGAGCATTAATTATTGCAACCTCTCTCTCTCTCTCTCTCTCTATATATATATATATGTAACCTTGGAAATCTTGACATATTCGAGACTAGTTATAAATTCGTTTCAGCGCTTTGATAGACTTGGCAAGAGAAAGCTTAACGAGTTTATATTAATAAAGATTTTCCTTTTTAATAATAGCGCGTAAATCGACTTGACATCTCCAATCTTTCATCTTAACGTTTTTGTTCGTCCGAACAGTGGTTGAATATTTTACCTTTCAAGATTGCGTCATACCACCTTCCCCTTCCAAAGAAGTGACAATTGAAATAAGAAAGAATGACTTGTAATGGACTGACACCTTAACAATACGCCATTACATCGATCATAAGAAAAAAAAAGGATGGGGGGGGGGGGTGACAAGTATAGGCCTACTCGGCGTGTTAGATTTTCTGGCCGTTGCATGGAAGCGGGTGCCATGGTGATCACCTGGTCGTCTGCCTCGTGACGCTGAAATATGTTTTCATATTTTCAATGGACAGAAATAAAATGTTCAAGCGCCGCTGTCTCTATTCTATTTCTGCTTTTTATAATAGTCTGTAAAGGAAAGTGATTTACAAATCGACCCGAGCTCATAGTATATAGCTAGGAACGTGGGTGTGGACCGATGATGTATATTGAATGTATCGTATTGTTATTTCGGTTAGTTTTTTGTCATGCATCCCCTAACTGCATAATTCTGAAATCAACGTGCGTTCGGAATGACGATGCATAATTATGACGCTATAAATTTATGGGAAATAGCTCCACGATATTTAATCAGCATTATTACTCCAGGCATTACTTATGATGAAACAGTGCAGTAACATCTGGTGCTCTTTCCTTTACATTATATTATATTTTATTCCAATAGGGTCAGCTTGCCTTTAGATCTATTTATATGTGTACACTTACATACCGTTACCTTATGCGTTCCACAATTTTTTTATGTAAAGTGTGTTAGAAATGTTAAGTTAATTTGTTGGGGGGGGGGGTAATAGATTAGCATTGTATTATTGTATTGTATTGTATTATTTATTCGGCACTTTCAAGAAATATAACAATAAGACAATATAATCATGATAAATACAAAATTAGAATGACAAAAACTATGCAAATACACATTTTGGAAGCACGTGAAGACACATAAAGCTATGTGTCATACTTTCATGATCAATGAAAATTATCAAAGGAGCTGTATCGGTTTTTAATTATAAAAGTACTTCTAAAGACTATGCTGCTATGATATGTGCATAGTTGGTCTAAATAAAAGTAACGAATTGACAAATTACGTCATGATAGAGCCGAGTCAACCACCTTTCCCCCTACCATCTTCTTTTATACCGAACTCTGTATCATCCATGTAAAGTGCAGAATGGATCGCATCGGCTTGTGTATACGGTTGCTAGGTAACCACCATGCAGGAAGCAGTCATATGGCTGGCACGGACTGAGGGAGGCTGAGAGCATGTATATGCTGAGAGCAAGCAATTAACTGCGATCACCCAGTACAGCATCACTAATGGATGGCTATATTATTATGAGGATTGAAATCCAAATCGAATTTTCATTCTCTCTCTCGCAGAGGTTGACATCTCACTTCTATCATATATTATGTTCAAACAGTATGCCATTTGAATTGCTCCCAGGTAGAAAAAATTACCAGGCATTGTCGAAATTTTTTCGTTGTAGGTCTTGATGGTTTCATACGAATTCGTAACAAATCAATAATGGTAGAGTGAAAGTTGTACAGAATTCAAAATAACAGGCCTGTAACAAAATTGGTTCCGGTTTAAGTTTTCTATGAAAATGGTAATATCAGTGTAAACCCATTTCATGGACATCATAATTTATCAGAGACATCATAACGACGACGGCGGTTGTTATGAATATTGCAATATTGATGACCTGAGTGATGTTTGTGGAGCTCACTCCATTTCTCTATTCATGAGATTGTCAGTATAGAACACGTCAAATCATGATGCCTCAAAACTAACCAATATTCAGGAAAATTTGAAAGTAATTACTTATCATTGGAGGAGCCTGCGCTTTTGATTTTGTGTTTTAACAGAAATGTAGCGCCACGTGAATGCTGTCAGTCATCAGTTTCACAATTTCCTTGTTAAGATTTAGACAGGATATTAAACTAATAAACATCTGAAGTGCATGTCATGGAGGACAGAGTCAGACTTTAAAAAAATGACTTAATGTTTTATATATCCGCGTATATATATATTTCTTCAAAAAACAAACATTTACTGTCTGTCTACCCTGACATCTGTTTATGCATCCTGTATGGAATAACTAAACTAAAACAATAATAATTAGAAGGTATAGAGAGGGTAGATACTGATATAATAAAACTATTCTTGGAAGGAATTACTCTTCTTCCCTTCTAACAAACATGGTTACGCCCTCGCTCGACAATAATATTATTATTATCACAATATTTTTTTAAAGAGTTTTAAAAACTAAAATAAATAGAGAATAAAGATTTTTAACAACTAAAATAAGTAGAGAATAACGTCTTTAATTCGTCGTCAAGTGAAATCTAAACAATAATACCATATCGATTTTCCATTAATGTACCTCCGGCTCATATTAACATGCCATTAAAAGCGATCCATAAAACATTATTCGTTTTGCTCCCTTTACTGACGTCATCAGCGTGTATATCAAAACAGATCGATATAATTTCGCCCTAAAAATATTACATGTTATTAGAGGTTATCGATATGATCACTTGATGTGGGCTCCTTGTTGTTTTGACTCAAGTATATACGATGAAAACAAAAATGAGTATAGGGGTTCGTCTTCAGGATGGGGGAAGGGTATAGGGGCATGTTAATTATTATTATATACTATAAAGAATTACTGGAGAGGGTAACAGCCCAAAATGTATTTAAGAAACCCAGCTGTATGTACAGCTATCGGAGATATTGGAGTCTTCAAGAGAAAGGTGCAGCGGGTTCTATTATTGCATATATTGACACCATCATTATTATCATCATCATCATCATCATCATCACCATCATCATCATTATCACCATCAGTATCATCATCATCATCATCTTCATCATTATCATCATCATCATCATCATCATCATCATCATCATCATCATCATCGCCGTCACCATAACCAGAAGCATCACAGCGACCATCATCAGTGCCACCACTAAAATAATCTGCACCGGCACAAACATAGTTACTACTAGCACCACCACCACCACCACCACTACCACCAACATCACCATCACCACCACCGCCACCAACACCTCCACAATCGCTACAATCACCACTACCTCAACCACCACCACAACCACCGCCACCGCCACCACCAACACCACCATTACCGCCATCACCGTCATCAAAAACAACACCATCACCGCCACCCCCGCCGCCCCCCCCCCCCACTCAGTGTTATTTAGGGTACGCATAATTATTATTATGCATAATTATGTTTGTTCCCTCTTTTTGAAAGCACCCCCTATCTGAGGACTGCCAACATTTCCGAACCCCCCTTTCGCAGGCTTTTCGCGAGCTTTTCCTGCCTTGGAGACCCCCCTAAATCATGAAAAATGCTCAATGTACCCCCCTAAATTCGGAATAATTTCTCAGGAGTCCAAAGAGATGAGAGAAAAAAAGAAAAAACACCCCCTTTTTAGAGAAATCTCCGGGTGAAAAGTTAATACACCCTTTTTTTTAAACATTTTGGTAACACGCATGGGGTCCGTCCGTTCTCGGAGTGGGGGGGGGGGGCGGGCCGCCACCATCACCACCACCAGTGCCACCAACTACCACAAGAGCAACAACATCTGTAAAAAAAAAAAAAAAAAACAAGAACGAAACAGAAGACCTTTACGGAGAGACGTCCTGCACGGTACGAGTGCGTGAAGCACACATTATCTGGCTTTGATGTGAACGTACTATTCGTAATGATCCATTTGGTGTCTTCGGTGATACACAATACATAAAACAAAGATGTATAATATAATTACCGGTCTCATTGAAAATGATGTACACATTTATCGTGTAATAAGCTCCAAGAAGCTGGGTGGTCGATATAATGTCTGTGCACATTGATTTTAGATTAGGGACAAGTAGGGACAAAAAAATGACCGATAAAAGTCGGGCGTCTTGTCTGCGGCTTTCATAACGTTTCATGACTTCTATATACATGAAATATGTTTGTCGATTTTGTAATTGTAAAAATACAGAAAGGGTGTGACGTAATAGAAGCGATAACTTTTGAAGATATATACATTTTTTAATGTGATGTATCTAGAATAATGTATGTATACACAATTATTTCAGTTAGTTTATTTTCAATTTTATTCCACTCTATTTCATTTCATTTCATTTTTTCCCGTTCTTGACAGCCACAAATATTTTATATATGGCAAGGATCCACTTTATTTATGCCAGGATAACCATTCTCGAATATGTTGAATCGAAAAGAGGTGCTTCATAAATAATTATGTTTCCCTTTTTTAAATTAATAATTCCACATTCTGTATCAATGTTGGTGTATCAAATGAATAAGAATTACATACATTTCATGAGTTTTAGTCGCGATGGATTTTACAAATTGACAAAAAATTACATTAATCTGCAGATTGTATCTACGAACTGGCTTCTCAGAATAAACTTGCATTGTTTTCACAAAACAAAATGAAACATAAAGCAAAGAACTTGATCTCTAATAAGACCACCCCCTCCTCATCCATGACGAGCTGTATTTTATATCGGTGAGACGTGTCCCTCAATGACTGGTCCTACTCCATACCATTGATCCAGTCAATGCTGATCTCTATACGTCTGTCTTCTTTAAGTTCAAGGCTGTCAAACATCGAAGTGAAAACCACGGATCCATAAAACATTGATGTAGAAATTTTCCGCGCGGTTTGATGATAACATTAATGTTCGGTGACCTTCTAGCCGGGCCTTCTAGCTTCAATGTCCCGTAATGGCTGCGAGCTCTGTCAAAATATGTGTCTCTGATGTTTATGGATTTTATACTTCAGTAAACCTATATTTCGGCGTTTGTAAAATAACGAGTTCCGGGCGCGTTCTATAGACAAGAATTACATGCTAGTCAAGAGAAGATATTGATTTCATTACATAGTTTTGTTAATGTTGTTGTTTGAAATACAACTTTGATCCGATAATACTGTCCAGTTATCTGAGAGACGGTGTCATACTCCATCATGGTATGGGCAAAGTATATTAAAAGTGCTTTCCCTTAGAATATTTTAATCACAGGCGTTCCGGACGAGGGTGGCGGGGGGGGGGGGGGGGCTGCATGCTGTACTTGATGGGAAATTTGAAAATACCAGTATTACGTTAACCGTTTCTTCCGTATTTGAGCAGCGGTCATCTATTTGTGCCTTATGTCTTGTTTAGTATGTTTTTATGGCAAAATTACATATTATGTGAATGTCACAATATTATGTTAACAGTTTTTCTCGCGCACTTCAGTCGTGCACAAAATTCGGAAACTTGAAAGTTTGTATTCGGGCATGAAACGTCAGCGCCTTCCCCTTCCGCGTGTTTATTCATGGGTGGGCGGCTGTGAATTATAGGGTCTTGCTCAGTTCTCAATCTTATGTAATCTGGTATTTCACCCGCGAATGAAAAAATATGCAAAAAGAGCAGAAATCCGTACTGTGAGACATGCGAGGAAAGACGACAGGGCTCCGGGAACGCGGATCTGTCTTTCTTTCCGATCAACTCCTTGACTGCTTTGCAATTGGATTAACTCGTCTTTTGTCAAAGTGCCGAAAATAAGTATCGATCGAGTTCGATCATGACGACTTATACAAAAGATGGCCGCGTGAATTAATAAAGGAGGGAATGAATAATTTAAACATGTTTATTTGTTTGTGCATTTGCTCTAGACAGGGGCGTGTAAGCCAGGGTAAGTCTCAAAGGAGGAAACAAGTTATAGGAGAGGGTTTGAAAGGGTAAACGAAAAATAAAAAGCATTATCAATCCGCCATTATTCGGAGGGCTGACTGTCGTTGTCAAGGCGACCGTATTGATATCGTACCGCATGTATTCACCTTTACTCGAATGCTTCAGTGTATACGTACAGTGATGGTCGTCGTGATATTGCGATTTGATTGAATGAAGCCTAAAACTAGGTCTAGGAGGTCGAGGAGAGTGTATATTGTGAACAAAAAGCATATATACACCATAAACGGGGGCAAGGCTTTAATCATATTCAATTCACTTCAAATTAAATTAAATATTCACCAAACGAATAGTTTCATTCTCTCTTTTTTTTAAAACGGGACTGCACTACTTGTAGCTACTTGCGCCCTCTACAGCAAAGGATGCCTAAGCGGTACCTGTTGGTCCACCACGGTCCCCTTTTTCTAATGTTAATTGGTTAGACAACCCCCTGCATGTCGGTGATCACGCAGTGATGCTCTCCTGGCCAAACCAGTGCAGATAGCCTTTAAATCAACAGATAATACCATTCAAAATTATAGTTTAACAACTAATTGCAAAATCGGAGAGCAACCAGTGGCATGAATGACCTGCCATAGTTAAGTCTAATTTAAAGTCGATCTTAGTCTTTGTAAAACACTCCCCTGGTCCTACACTTTTATTCATTTCAGTATTGAAATATCAACGAAACGCATTAAAATGTAATTGTTTTTCTATCATTAAATCAACATTTTAATTGAAGGTGAAGCCAACCACGTGATGAATTATATGAGAGAAGATTAATTATTGTTCTTAAATGAATGAAAGATGACGATGATGGTGATGATACTGATGATGATGATGGTAATAATAATGACCCTTTTACCTATGGTATAGCCACATCAGTATGCTCTTCCGGTGGGCCCATGCAGGGCGTACAATTATTATTCCAACATTTACAAATTATGAGAGAATACATGACCCAACAGCTTCCATCAATATACATGTACCACGATGCTTCCATGGTGATGATCATTGATAAAGATGATGACGATAATTGTTACATGAAGGACGAAAAACAATGAGAAGTGAGTAAACTTTCTCAAAGTTACATCTTACAGTTTTTACTGTTCTATATGAACTATAACGGTTGTTTTCAAAAAGGTTGTTCACTCTTTTAACCTTTGACGTATCAATTTTATATAACACTTCAATTTCAGAGTACAGTATTTTCACTGAATGTGGAGTGCATGCCACAGAAAATCACAAGACAAAATAAAACTAAAACGGGAGATAATTATCTATTTATTGGAGAATGGCATACCATGGTCCTCGTACACCATCTCACCCGCTAATTGAGTACAAGTCATGAAGTACACGTGCATGGAGAGGTATAGAGTGGTTTATAAATATAAAACATTCACTATCGACTTTTTATGTCTTCTTTTTAACACGTCTATCTCCACGTGTTAAAATGTTCTCTTGAGAAGCCAACTATTGTTATAATATACTTTTATAACTTGAATCATTGCTCTTCGTAACACATTTTTAAAGACGTTGACTTATTCATTTAGGAGATCTGCAGAGATAACTTTCCAGCGTCATTAACGTCGTTCAATAACGTGATCCTATGCAAATAAAGCATTTGTATTCCACCTTATTTCCATTGATTCGGAGATTGAATTTGGTATTCCTTGATCCTCAACACTGTAAGCTTTTCAAAGCTTGTCGAAAGGTATGTTATTTACAGGTAAAAAATTAAGTTTACGAAATGCACATTTCTTGCAAATTTTTGAGCAGATTATGTATCTGCAGCAATTTTTTGTCTTCTTTCAAATCAGAGCATCTATTTAGGTAAACGAAAAGAGGTATGATTTTTTTCTAAATTATTTTACATGTTCCGTTTAGGAAGTGCACATAGGCCTACACCGAATTGTTTCATAAAAGGTAATAAACCCTCAATATTGAGATAGACATGACATTGTAATCTCATTCTTAGCAGAAAACTGCTATTTTAATGGCAATATCTTTGAATGGCGGACTAAGTTGATTAATTCTAATAAACATTTTGCATATAAATATTTTCATAAATATTTTCTTCTATACGTAATGATTAAAAAAGTCAATTTTTTCCCCAATCAACTGTTTTCAACTTGGTATTTAAGTGCATGCAATCATTGGTGCTATGTTGAAAACTTCAGATAAGCTTTTGACCTTTTTAGGAGCATCATTAAAGAAAATATTCATAAAAAATCAAATTCCTTACTATTTGATCGAGACAAAGTGGTCTATGAAAAACGCCACGTCAACCGCAACTGTCTATCAATAACAGCTTTTGTTCGAAACCTTATCTTCTTAATCTTATCTACAATATTTTGCCACAGCCATTTAAGTTGGCTTTGCAGAGCTTTGATTGTCTCTAATTATTACTATTCTAGCTTAGATATTTGACATTTACGCTTCATGGTTAAAAAATGTTTACAGCTCGTCATTTGAAAGCCTGCAGTGCAGCAAGCATAGTGCCGGATTTCAACACAATGATACTCGCTAATGAAAAGAGGGCGTATACCTTTTATATATTTATTTGTTGTGAAAGGGTAAATCTTATGTAGGAAGGGAAAGCGCTCGATTAAATGGATCATCAATTCGATATAGACGACCAAGGTATTGAAGATAGCAAACGAAATGAATGGATCGTGAAGAGATAAATGTCTACTGAATGAAAACTAGATGAGTTATCGAGAGAAAGAGAGATAAAGAGAGAGGGAAAGAGAGAGAAGGTGAGAGGGGGCGGGAAGGAGAGATAGAAATAGAGAGAGAGAGAGAGAGAGAGAGAGAGAGAGAGAGAGAGAAAGAGA
Source organism: Strongylocentrotus purpuratus (assembly GCF_000002235.5). NCBI lineage: Eukaryota > Metazoa > Echinodermata > Echinoidea > Camarodonta > Strongylocentrotidae > Strongylocentrotus > Strongylocentrotus purpuratus. Next base: position 33,663,868 of record NW_022145615.1, read on the forward strand.
GGGGAGAGGGAGAGAGAGAGAGAGAGAGAGAGAGAGAGAGAGAGGGGGAAAGAGAGAGAGAGAGTGAGAGAAAGGGGACAAAATACATTGTTGGTGTTTCTGGATTTTTGTGACTAGAAACAAATAGTTTACCTACCTACTTGCACCTGGGATCAAGAGAGAAATCGAGTGACAGAGAGATAGAGAAATAGAGGGGGGGGGGGGAGTTGAGATGACATTACACAACCCCTTTACACAAACTCTCACAATCCCTATGTTATTTATCTAGTAAGGACCCCCCTCTCCCACCTCATCGCTACGCCATTATTTCCCTTCGATTATTGTATGGAAAATAATTTTTCGATCATTCTTGTATAAAGGAGAAGCTCTAACTTTAATTATTGCAACGGCGGATCCAGGTCTTAAAATCCGAAGTCCGAAAATTCGGTGACAAGCAGGAAAAGAAAGAAAGTAGTGAGTATTTTTCTACTTGTTTTTCTTCTTTTCTTCTACCTCTTCCCCTTTTTCATTCTTTTGGGGCGGATGGGGGGGGGGGGGGGTAGGCAACAGCGCCTCTGGATTTTCCACTGTATTGATCATGGTTATTAATACATGTGGAAGAAGAAGAGTATACACACCCATCATTTCCTTGGTTGCTATATACAACAGCATCACAATTTTGTAGAACCCTTTCCCCTTTGTTTTTACTTTTTTGGTTCCTGTTTTTTGTCAATTATCTAGGCATCATTGATAATTATGATCATCCTTGCATTGGTGAGTTAAATTGAAATTCAATTGGTCTCGGCTGTGCCTTCATCATGATCATAATCCAAGCGACAAGAGGCCATCGTGTTGCCATGGCTACGCATAGCCTGGTTGAAAATGAGGGATATTAAAGGGAAAATCGTGATATTGAATGCTCAACATCGACATTTTAAGTTAGATATAAAAATGGTTGGTTGTATTTTAAAAGCATTCGTAAACTTAAAATTGGGAACATTTCTGATTATGTCTTTTTCGCTTTCTTTTGCTTTCAATCTACATTTTTGTTTGACGAATTCATATGCTTCTATTTATTCAGAAATATCATTTTTTGTTAATCTTGTTGCCCATAAAATGTTTGCTGATAGCCTTAAGAAATTATCCAAGGTACATTATGAAATCAATTTCATTTTACCGGGGGCGGGCGGGAGTACACCCTATGCCCACGGAGCTATACACTGTCAACCATGCATTGTAGTTCCCCGATATGACCCAAATGTAATGTGTAATGTAATCACGAATCTGGTCAGGACATGAGAGAAAATCCAATATAAGTTATTCGGCGGTCAGATATGTCTCTATATTTGATGTTGAGAGCTCTGCATACTGTAAGAGATATTCACGGGTTTCCCTCGATATCATGTCAACCAGAGCGGGTTTAATCATGTTAAATGACCGTGAAGCTTAGTACGCTATTCTTAAGACTCAAGATAATGTACCCTTTAGTCAGTAAACACTTGATACCTTGAAAAGTTTCTTGAAGTTATCCGTTGATAGGCACTGGTTCTACCTAATCTGTCAAATCCCGAATATTTTGAAGTGGCACATCCGGATTTGGGCGGGGGGGGGGGGCGTGCTCTGTTTTGGAACGATTCTCTTTATATAGCAATTACGAATTATATCGTTTGTCCGTAAAATATATAAAATGATACTTATGAACCCAATAATCCACCACTGATATAGTACAGTTTGAAGGCTTTACGAACACTAAATCAACGCTTCTAACTATACAAAGAGGTAAAAGAGTAAACTGTACGGAGAATAAAAGCATTAAAATAAAATCTTTAACCAGTTTAGCGTCAGATCCAATTTAATAAGAATATAAAGTAATGTAATATCCAGGAATTGACAAAGGGGCGGAATGTTCTGGGACTATGGAGGGCGACATAAAGTATAAAAGCAGGACCATGCATGTAGATAGGCAGCCAATAAGAATACTGTCGGAATCAGAGATTTTATTTTTGTGCCATCAAACAGGGGCGTGCACTGTCCTCTATGCTTAATGTGTCACTGAATTAAACCCAGACCCCTGTCTGACTTATGGTTGGAATTCCCCAACGCTTAACAATTTGTTTGGTTATTTTTCTTTACAATTTTTGAGATAATTTTGAATGTTATGAATTTTTCCCCCTGTTTTGCATTCTAGGCCTACCGATAAGTGTATTCCATTCTCGTTTGGGTATAGTTTTTTTTTCTTCAAACGAATTAACATTAAAAGAAAACGAACCCCTAATATAAAAGCTTCCTCCTAAATGAATAATTGAAATTGACACATCATGATTACTTTGTTCAATTATATTATTGAACGATTTCATTTTACGATTTCCTTTTTTTAGACCTATCTTTCAGTTGCAGGATGATGATGGCATGCACTGTACTTTAATCAAAGTGATAAACGTGCATTACGCTAATAAATTAATAACAACTGCTATTTATCAAAATGTGATTTAAAACAAGATACAAAAGTCATTCAAAATTAATAATTCGTACATCACAACGGGGCGTAAATTAGTCATAAAAATAACCAAAAAGTGATGAAGGTCAGCCTGAAGTACAAGGAAAAATAAGATAAAACCCACCAAGATGGAACAAAATTACGAGGAGGAAGATATTTTTGTCATTTTATCAAGAGTCTCCGCCTCTTCGGTGTTCTGTCAACCCCATGCGGGGGGAACTCCCTCCTCTCCCCGAAGTCTTTTTCGCCCCCCCCCCCCCCTTACTCCTTCCTCGACCCTCCCAAATAAAATCGGTCACTTCTGAACAACGCCGCAAAACAAACCGAGATTACGTAAAGTTGTGACGGCCCGAGGTCCGAGGACGTCCACTATTTATTCGCTACACCTTATCGAATACAAGCGCGGTTACTATAGCACTAAACCCCTCTAATTGGTTTCTTTGTACTTTGATAGAGGATGCTTCTTCAATGCGGTATTGGTATGCAAATGGTATCATCTCGTCGATTTCATGGATTAAACTTTCGCTCGCCGATTGGCCTAGCCTGCCCGTACGTACGTGCATTGTACGAAGTAATGGAGAGAGTCGAGATAACAAGTTCTGCGCTGATGAGCAACGCATAGGGTTATTGTAGATGCAGATAACCTATCACCGACTCGCAACTTTCAAGTAAATCTAGGAAGGGAAACATCTTCTGTTTTTCTGGATTTCAAAACAAAGCCATGGATTTTATACAGGCATAATGGTGTGAAATTATATAGGATCGCTTTATCGCATATACAAGTATTTTTTAGTAGTATTTGGAATTGGTAGATATTCCAGATCACGTCTACGTCTGTCGCAAAGGTGAACAATTTTCGATCCTCGGATTCCTGTAGGAGTTGACCGCCGGGAGTTGCGGTGTATCCGACCAAAGCTTGAAGCCGTGTCGCTTCGCTCTGAAAACATGGCCAAGTAAAATTTGCCAAAATGTCGCTTAAATCTTTATATCGTGTCAACATAACTGTACACCGTGGACGGAGAAAATAATTTGGATTATACAACTTACATTTCGGTCGGAATATACTGATAGAAACCACTGCGATTGCAAACACTAGTTGGTAAGTTTAAACTCACATATCCCTGGTTTGATTAAGATTAAATAAGGTTTGATTTTCTTTTAGCAGTTGATCACACGGCATTATTACAGACACCATATATATATTTTGACAAAACATTTATTATTTGTTTATGTGTCATTGGTGAATTCCATTCTGTCTGATAGTGATGACAGGTATAACTATTTTTTAAATAATAATATGTATTTCCCACAAGAAAATTAACTTTTTTCTTCTTCATACAATCTTTATTTTTGCATTATTTTAATTGTTCCAATTATCGGAATAATAATATATGAAGTGAATATAGATGTATCACAATTATGTTGTTTGTTTAGAAGGTATTGGCATGTAATGAAATGTATAGGTCTTGAAAATCAGGTCAATTAATTGTAACAAAATGTATTTATTCCACCCCAAGTTGCCCCTTTTCTTTTCTTTGATGGGTACTATTGTACTCTTCATTTGTTATGATGGCTGAATGAGACTGAGTACTGATAAGATCTCTTAAAAATACAGCTATGGAAAATATACTGAATGACTGAATCATATTTTGTATGGACTAAGGAGGAGGAGGGGGGTATTTTGACATACATTGTAGTGAATATTGCTTGTATGAATTAAAATACATTGTGGTATTTAGAGAACATCCCAGTTTAATGTTGAGCACTAGTTAAAGGACATGATGAAAAAGAAATTTAATTTTGAGATGAGGATGAAAAAAAGTGATTTGGGGAGGGATGTTAGAAGAAATGTAAAAAAATTCATGTAAATAAATTGCATAAAATAATTCACTATTCAAGATTAAGGAAAGATGGAGAGAGAGAGAGAGAGAGAGAGAGAGAGAGAGAGAGAGAAAGAAAGAGAAGGGGTGGGGATGAGGTGAATATGGAGCAATGTGTGCAGATTGAATTATATGACTGTTAAATTATAAAACAAAATCACTTGAAGCAGTATCAATAAATATTTCTTTGTAAAATCTTTTACAAAGTAAAGCTTCAGAATATATAACTTTAGAACATACTGTAAAATGGGTGAGTTGGAACACATTTTGGAAAGATAATCTTGTTTTCAGAATTGTTTCTAAAAGATAGCTTTCTGCTTCATTCCTGTGAATTTGAATGTTATCACTTGTTGCATACCACCCCCACTAAAAAAAACCGAGGCATTTTCAAGGGGTAGTCCACTTGGTCTTGGCAATTTGACAAGATTAACATTTTTTCATAAAACCCACACCAGTCATTTAGTTTACAAGCTATTACTCATTTACATTATTCAGCTGATATTCTTTAATCAAAGTCATTTTATGATTACGAAATATTGCTCAGGTCCAAATTCCACCACTTTTGATTGGAATAACCAACTTTGCGTGCCAGAAATACACTGTACACAAAGCCTTTATAATTAATTATACAGGGTAAGAGAACATGAATTTATATCTACACAATGTAACAATCACATATCATGACAAGTCAGCAAATATATTCTACATTTAATCATTTTAATGCCATGTTTGATATCATGTTCTGAAGGCCCATTTTAATCTGTATAGTTGTTAGCCTTATGCATACATTTACATCTCGTACAGTGCTACAGATTGTGAATAATATATGTACTTGTAGCCTATGTACTGTTGTTTGGAAGGTAGATCGCTATTGATTGAGATCTAGTTTTATGAATAGTCTTTAAAAACAGACTAATTTATTTTAGAATGAAGGAACAGAGGACATGCATAGATAGACTCATGTTCCATACTTTCCCAAGATAATTGATTAATTAGGACTGAAATATTCATGTATTCTTTACATTAATGTTAAATATGAGCAACAAGACCCCATATTTATGAATAATGTGTATTATTTATGATTTACTCTATTGGTACATCATTCGAGGCACTGATATAGTTTATTGAAAGAAACATGAACACGTTGAAACATTGTTTGATGCACTTCAACACATTTAAAATCGTTAATATCACTGTGAGAAACTCACACTTTTACAACATCCAATACTAACAGAGCTCCTGGAAACAGAAAAGTACTTTTAAACTGGCTTTTATGTGCATGCATTTATGCTTCTCATGTTGGTGGACTGACACATATTGCATCGTAATTTGATGGCCCATTCTAACTTTGTGAACAAAACAACAAATCAAATCAAATTAATCTTTTTGAAATAAAGTGCAGTGTTAATCTCTAATCAAACAGACTGGAAGATACAGAAGAAAACTTTTAACAGTTCTAAAGAATGAATACACAGTAAATGGATTAACAATAGGCCTAATATACATTCATGCGTAAAAGGGTCTAATGTAAAGACTACCATGAAACCATGTGTGTTGAAAGAGCGTCTTGTTGGCAGGGACATTGAATAGATTCAGTGACACTTCACGTCATTGTGCCTGCCCGGCAGCCCTGGTCAGTGGATCCAAAGTCTTATTGTGTTTTTGCACAGTAGTACTGCCGCATTAACGCACAAGGCTTGTTACGTGCTATAATAGAGCATAGCGAGCCATGATATAACTGTTTTAGCAATGGGTTGGTCACTTTCATGTGCATCTACATACATGTAGACCTATAAGTTGAAAACAAGAGTATTTCCTTATACCATGTAAATTAATGCGTGATTTATGGATGTTACCTAAGTGAAAATTACTCTTTAAGAGCATAATGTTGAATGGTTTGAAGCAATAGGACTTGTTAATCATATCAGTGAAAACATATTTTGTTGAAAATGGGTCCACCTGTAAATGTGCAACCCTTTTGTCACATATAAATTAAGCCCAAATGTATACCTGGTAAATGTTTCTGTAACATTCTGTCATCTATATGTAGGCCTAGATACTGTAACTTAAGTAAGTAACATCTTCATTTCTCTAATACAGTTTATTATTACTATTTTACTTCTATGTCAGTTTTATCATGGAAATGTAGGTTGTATATTTGGGGAGCCTAGTGACTGTACAGTAACGTATGATCATGCCCTACAAAATTTGTTGGATTGAAGAAGAAAAAAATCCACAGAAAATCATTATGTGTATAATCTCATATTCCAGAAGTATAAAACAAATTTAGTTCATTAAATTTAGTTCTTCAAATTTAGTTCTTCAAATTTAGTTCATCAAATTTAGTTCAACAAATTTAGTTCTTCAAATTTAGTTCATCAAATTTAGTTCTTCACCTTACACATAACTATATGCACAATGGTAAGTAAGAAATCGCAGGGTATGCAATTGCATTACACTATTAATTTCGACCCGGTTAAATACACTTCTGCTAGGGCAGACCTATATCATATACCTTTAAAATTATTGATTAAATCTGAGAATATCTATGATTGCCTGGATGGCATATGGAAGGTCGATAATAACTCTTTTGTGGCTGCTCTAGTTTTTACTTTTGTTGTAAAGCCAGGAAACACCCAAATGCTTTGAATGAGCAGCTGACAGCTATAAAAGGCAAATTCTCTGAAGACAATTTTGCATAACATTTTTTCCTCCTGCAGTAGACTGTGGATGCAAATTCATGGAATTAAAAAGCAAAAACTCCCTAATAAAACCATAAAAAGAAATTTAAAAAAGGAAGTGCATTCAAGGCTCCATGGTAACCTTTTCCAGGGGGGGGGGGGGGGGGTGTAGAGTCTAGATTGATTTTTTTTTACAGTCTGATTGAAAGGGGCCCCTTTATACATGTACACAATATATCAAAATGTTAGGTGTCTGGAATTATTATTTTTTGGCCATGTTCACTGTGTTCCGTTTACCGGTACCATGTAGTGTTAAGTTCATGTGTATGCAAGTTGTTTATGTGAGACATACTTGTAGGAGACAAAAAGTAATGAAGATGCATGACCTAGAGACACCCTGCAAGCACATACAGGTTGATTTAGACTCCTCGCATCATTAGTTAATGTACATTCACCCAAGAGGGACAAATTATAAGTGTCCCCTAGGTTTTATTTGACTGTTCAGAAGCAATTTAGTTGCCCAATTACACAGAGCTTGTGCATGAATCTGTGTCTGTGTTTTTACACTATTTTATTTAGGGGGGGGGGGGGGGGGTTTAGGGGGCGGTTTTAAGGGGGGCAGTGTAAGATGGCATTCCCTAAGGGTACAGCTGATGTTGTTGCAAACATGTACATGTTGTGCAGTGACATTTAACAGTGACAATTACCTGTCCAACAAAAGTCAAATAAAAGAGAGAGAGAGAGAAGAGAACAAAAACACATCAGGACAAACAATGAAATATGAATATAGCTCTGTAGTGTTACTCTGGTAAAATTATTATTTGAGCAATTTGTTATTGTAGCAAAACAATAGAGGAAAATATTTGTCTGTCAAAAGAAAATGGACACAACTGGAAGCTAAGAAGAAGAAAAAAAAGGGGATTTGAAAGTTACTGTTCCTGTAGATACATGACACATAAATCTTTTGTAAGTGACCAAGTGAGATGCAGAAAGCAGATAGAGAAAACATAGAAAAAAGGGGGTTAGAGATAGAGAGAGAGAGGGAGGAAGTGTGTGTAAAAGAATAACAAGTGCATTTTTCTTGGTTGATTTATGAACACTCTTTGATTAAACTATTGTTAGTTTAGTGTTTGGTTTCACATTCAATTGTAATCGACACGCTGAGTGAAAATTTGTCAAAATCTTTAGATTTGGCATCAGGTTCCATTTATTTATTCAAGACTTCTATTTTTAGGCGTAAAGTCAATTTTATGCACTTTGGAGTCCTGGGTCTTTGACCTACTGACTGTTACTATGGATAGTGTTTATAACATGAGCAGACTGGTATACATTGTACATGTTCAGTAAAAGGTCTCAAAGGGTTTATAGACATTTAAGGTGTATTAAGCCAACACCTTTTCCCTGCACCAAAGCTCAAAGGGCAGGTAAAGAAACATACCAGTATTTTTATGGTGCTATATACATGTATGTATGTATGTATACATGGAGACAAATAATTCCTGTATGTGAAAATATCAGCAAGTTTTTTCTCTTTACATGGCCAAACCATCTAGTTCAGAGCATACCAAACAATTTAGAATGACTTTTAGCTATTAGTACATATACTATACATTCAAACCTGCTTTAGTCACCACCTGTCTACAAACGCCAAATTTTTGGTTTCCCTTGAAAAATAGTTTCTCATTGAAACATGTACTAAAAGAACCTGTCTACAGACCACCTGTCTACAAAGACCACTTCTTGTGTTTCCCTTGGGCAGTCGCTATGGACAGGTTTGACTGCAGTTTCTCATGACAAGCAAGTCAACATCAAGATTGATTTCAATGTCTGACCAGTGCATATATTATCTGTTGAGATCCAGAAGGGTATCAAATTTGATACCCCCCCCCCCATGAGTTGATGCCCTTCTGGCTCCCAGCAATATGTTGGCTCTTTTTCCTCCTAATGTACATACACGTGTGTAAAACAATAGAGAATGATATCTGTATGACAATAGTTCATTAGCCTGAGTGCCCTGAAGGATTTATTCTTTATTCTTTAAATCAAAGTACGCCCGATGACCGATTCCAATGTTTGTTGTATGGGGACGATAAAGACATTACATTCCTACATCTCCATAACAATAGTAAACAACGTCTGATCATTCTGATCTCTGACCAGGTACTTGTACACAAGTCAAACACAATTTGGACGATAATCTCGAGGGGAAAGATTGTCAGATTGTGGAATAGCCTTCAGGTGACATTTTCGGGAAACGGTAACCAGGATTCTTTGTACCTGGGTATATAATGTTCATAAAGATTTACTTCGACATGTACCAGAGTCCTTTCATGTCATGTAATTTACCGGTTACATAGACCGATCTATTTAAACAATAGAGTTTCAGGCCTTATTTGTTGTCCTTTATGGAATGTGAATATATAGGAAATGCACTTTTGGAAACCTCACAAGGAACCAGAATCCATGTTCAAACATATATATCTCACTAAATTTCTAATTAATGGAGAGTACTATTTTGATCATAGTGTACAGCTGTAGGGCTTCTTGTGTAGGTTGTATTAGAGGTGGAAATAAATACACTTGTATCTCACTGAAGTAGGAGTAACTTCATGTGAGGAAATAAATTAATGTACATGTGACAACCTCAAAAGGGGAATTTGTAAACATATTAGAACCTCATTTACCCCACAATTCTTGATTTCTCATCTTACCAGCATTATATACCTAGAGGATTGATCCTTGCAATTTTATCTTTTTATGCTCTGTTAAGGGCCTTTTTATGCTCTGTTAAGGGCCTTTTTATGTCACCACACTGTACCTCATCACCTCATAGTTTACTTCAAATTTGTATCTAGAGACTAAATTTTTAATTTAAAAAGTGGTTTATGAATTTGACATTGCATCATCCATCTTCAGAAGAATAGAATCTAAACGTGGCTTGATGCTTCCTGTTATGAACAGCCATCTCCAAGAATTCATTGAAATGTGTTTATCTGCCTTGATGTGATGGTCCTTTCAGGCATCAAATCCATCACCTGCAAAATGTCAAGCCTTGGGTGTGGGGGTCGTTTACTGGGGGTTGACATTCAAGCAATTACCAAACCGAATTAGGAGAACTTTTAATCATTCTGTCCAATCAAATCAAGCATAGTAGGACATTGCCGGAGAGGAGAGGATTACCTTGACAGCGCAGAGTGGCGCAATCATGTAGTGATCGGATTAGGATATTTGCTGAGGGTTACGAATGAGGCCGGTGTGGGTTATCAAATGTTCTTGAATGTACTTGTACATATATGTAGTCCTGTAGTGTGCAAACATTCAAGTGAGAGGTGGTTCTAGGAGTTTTTTTAAGGGGGAGGGGTGGTAAGGAGGGGTCCTAATACCAATTATCTGACAAGGAAGGTAAACAACAAAAAAAGGATAAAGAGCATAAAAAGGGGTACAATATTCCAAATGGAGGTCCAATGCCCCAAATCTCTGACAAGCAAAAGAAAAAGGGATCCATACCCCCTTGCTTGACCCCCCCCCCCTCCTCATGGATCTGTCCCTGCATGTACATGTTTAAATTGTTGTTATCACCAGTGGAAAAATAACATGTTAGAATGTGTGACACACATGACTGACAAATAATTTTTCACAGTAGACCTTCATATGGCTTCATTGTGTGCTAGTCCTTGGTACTAAAACAATTTGGATTAAAAAAAAAAATTGACTGTCAGATTTTATTTATCTGTTGTGATGGAATGTTCATGTAATTACTTGTGTCAAACAAAACAAGACTCCTGAATTCAATGAAGTTTCCTTACCTCTTCAGAATACAAAAGTAAATGTGCATCATAATTTGTTACTAGATAATGGTGCAATGTATTCTTTACTCTCCAACATTCCAGCTCAGTTTGCTTTCTAACTTGTATCCATGTACAAGACATGCTGCAAAACTCTTCCGTCGTCGGCAAAGGAAAACCATGTCTTGACATTTACATTCAGCTCTAATTTTCCTCTGTACACATAATTGTCAAGAAAAGACCTGTTGGCGATGATGGCCCTACCCAGAGCTGTTTATTGACAGTATGCAAGCAGAGAGGAGAATGGCTATTTCAGGAAGTGCCATTGGGATCCATCCTCTCTCCATGGTTGAAGCCTTGGAAATAATAATGTTAACATTAAAAAATGTTGTCTGATGCTCAAATTGGCATGGGAATTGAACCTTGAATACATTTGTGATCAAAAGAAAAATGTAATTAAGGATTTTCACGACCTTGTGATTATAATTGGAAAGTGATATCCGCGCAGCACACGTTTATAAATCAATCTATATTTGGAATCAACTTATCTAACTTGGTTTGTGAAATGAACAGTGAAAATCTTTAGTATACATTGTTTATACATGTATGTCCATGATAAAATTTGAGAGATTTTATTTTGTTAGTTTGAATTGATGTCACTTATAAAAACATATTCCTTACCAAGAAATCATATTTTCATAAAGCATGGGTTAATCTGCCTTACCCCTGGGAAGCTTGGTGGGGGACAAGCATTAATGTATCTGTATTCTCTTGAGAGCCAGAACAACATTAAATGATACGTTAACTCCCTTTTTGCTATAAGAAGATGATGTCCTCAAATGAGAGCAAGGAGATATGATGATAAAGAACATATGATGTCCGTTTGGAGCAAAAAGGGCATTAACTAATATATACATTGTACTTTAACATAGACTTAACGCCCTTCTGGCTCTGAACAGACGCTAAGCTATATGAAGCTCTTTAACGTCATGATCAACAGGTCAATCCCACATCACTCATGATGTCATGCTATGTGCGTCATGCTCTACAAGGCTCCGCTTTGCCAGAAATACGATACACAGAGAACTCTCTCATCCTGAGATGTTTTTATCGTGGGAGTTTGTTTTGTCAAATATCTTCTCAGATTTGCTTCTTTTGGATGTTATCCTATGAATGATATTTTCATTTCCAATAATTTTGATAGAGATGTGAAGGCCAGTTTTTTTTACTTTGGTGATCCCATCCAGACTTCCCCTTGTATTCCCCCAGTATTGTTGTGTGTTTTTTTGTAAAAAGAATCTGAAGTACATAAAACAACTTAATGCTTCCCTTTTCTTCATGCTCACTCACCAATTCTGATATTTTAGTCAATGTCAAACTTGTGGCAAATATTGTTTTTCATGAGTGAGGGTCATTAATTATTATTTTTTAATTGCATGGAACTGTAATCTTTTCTATTCCTTCATTTGTCTCTTTTGCAGATTTCAAGCCACTACCTTGGAGTCATGTTCAGCTAAGCCTTGTTCCTTACGGAGCGGAGCATCCTCAGCATGTCTTACAGGGGTGTACCTTACTATGACAACTACTCGCTTGGATATGTGGTGGAGTTTGTTAAAGAGAACCAGACCAGGTGTTCCAGCTGGCTCCTCCTGCCTGCAGAGAACCTGTGGCCAGCATGGCTACGATGCACGCTATACCTCATGGCCATGTTCTATCTGTTCATCGGTATCGCTATCATCAGCGACGTCTTCATGTGCAGCATCGAGATGATCACCAGCAAACAGAAGACAATCATCAAATATGACGCGGAACGCAAGGTCCACGTCAAGAAGGAGGTCCTCGTCTGGAACGAGACCGTCGCCAATTTGACTCTGATGGCTCTTGGGAGCAGCGCGCCAGAGATCCTTCTCAACACCGTTGAGACCTTGCAGAACCTTACGGAACCGCCAAATCGAAAGGATAGCTTAGGGACCTTCACGATCATCGGCAGCGCTGCGTTCAATCTTCTAATAATCACGGCCGTTTGCGTTGTCAGTGTTCCCTCACCGGAAGCGAAAAAAATCAAAGAATTTGGAGTGTTTTTGGTAACAACTGCGTGGTCCTTATTTGCCTATGTTTGGATTCTTATCGTGGTCTTATGGAGCTCAAAAGGAGTTGTGGAAATCTGGGAAGCATGGGTTACACTAGGATTCTTACCCTTACTTGTTCTTACAGCGTATGCCCAAGACTCTGGATGGTGGTGTAAGAGAACACCATCTGTTGGCAATGATCCTAATTGTGGAAGTCATATGGTACGTATCCATTTTCTTTTCATCGCTCGTAATGATTAATTCTTTTTCTTGTCAAATTAGGTATTTAATTTGTTTCTTCTCATTATTATGTAGCTTATGTGTTGACATAAGTCAGTAGTCTTACCCACCTGTTAACCATTTGTAAAGTATCTACATGTAGCTCTTTTGATTTGGCCTTTGTTTCATGTTTTAAAGGAAAGAGAAAATTTAGATTGGTAAAAGTTATTTTTATCAAAAAGAGGAAACATATGTTCATTTCCACAATGAATTACATGTATATTTCCAGAAATTGTCATGAAAGAATGTGTATGAAACAAGTCAGCTCCTGAGCCATTTTAACACGAGAGCCTGACTTTGGGTGTGAAGAAATACCTTGTAGAAGCCAGATATATCTAGAAATGTCAAGATTTACCTGTAAATAGTTCTTTCATCTGTCTTTCACTCAGGAACCAAGACCAACTGACAAGTAAACATTGTCAAAATAAACAAAGTTTAAAAATAGAAGAATGACCAAAAAAACTGTTTATCTTCTTTGTACGAAATGTCCAGATCATGAAAAATACAAGATGTTGATGAAGCCTACATCCATGCTAGACAAATAATATGACATAGATCCTTGAAAACACAACATACCCATTACAGAAAATCTGGAGAGTAAATCCAAAGTTGTTGAGAGATTGTTGAAAATTCAGAGACCACAGGGTATTGCATGCAAACAATGCCATGATGAAATATAAAATGGTAAAGATATGGTTTCTCTTTTATTGATCAGTAAGAAAAGATCAATAAATTTATTGATTTATACACATCACAAGATATGTATAAAAGAGGGAGAGAGAGGCAGAGAGAGAGGGGAGGGAGGGAGGGGGGGGGGAGAGGGGAGGGAGAGAGAGAGAGAAAGAGAGAGAGAGAAAGAGAGAGAGAGAGAAATGAGAAGAGCGAGTAGAGAAGAGTAGACAGAGACAAAGAGGGAGGGAGAGAGAGAAAGAGAGAGAGAGAGAGAGAGAGAGAGAGAGAGAGAGAGAGAGAGGGAGGGTGGGCTCTACAGACACCTGTTAGACTTGCCATTTCAAGTCAAGTCCTCAGAGACAGTATTCCCAGAACTATAACTTTCCTATTTATATCCCAACAATATTACTGGTAGTATTTTATGATTTATTGTTTCATCAAAAATAGCCCAATGATTGTTTCAGTCTAAAATCATCCACAGTAAGAAAAAAAAAGCAATTGAATTTCACATTAAGTGTTCAATGCAATCTGAAAGAACATTCTTGCCCATTGCATGTTTGCAGGATCTTTTCCCCATTTTCTTGCATAATTACCCTTGCATAATAATTCCTTGCATGTACTAAGTATGTTTTTCTGTGCTTGGCAGTTGGGTACTAATGAATGAATGGCCAACTGATGTTTATGTTTTGGAAAATTGCATTTTTCAGTCTTTGCCTTTCTTAAAGGGATCCGGTAACTTTGTCTCAGATTCTGAAACAAAATTTTGGATTTAGCTCATGATGCAATGATAATTATAAACCTTTAGGTCAGTCAGGAACCCCATCGCCTGTCTGGTTATCAAGATATTTATGATTGGAATTACAAATTTTGAAAACCGTTTACTAAACAGTTTTCATAACACTACAGTCTATTGGGGAAAATGAGTATAGTAAAAACCGGTCACTCAATGATTTTTACTTTTTTGAGGCACTTCTTGATCATTTTGAAGCGCAATTTTTTTTAGGGCTTTAATATTACACCATATCATAGACACTGATAACACGTAAGGCCGTGTATCTCAGATTTAACAATGTTAAATGATCCCTTTAAATGAAACTACCCCATTCAAAATAGTCAGTATTTTCATTGTCGAAAATATTTACAGTTATAATTCATAAATCCGTTATACAGTTTCTCTATTTTTTCATCACAAAACCTAAAAAGAAAAGATCCAAATAAGATAAAAAATATGTGTTTTTGCCCCTCTTATGGGCACACAGCGACTACATTGCATTATTGAATTGTGATGAATATGATTTTAAATCAAGATGAATCAGACTGGCTTTTTGCATCCTCAGGGGCATCCTCAGGGGCATCCTCATGGGTATCATTCTAGCTCCTCTGAATATCTTGGGATCACTCTCTCATCTTTCATCACATCACTCTGTCCGTCTCTATCTCTCTCTCTCTCTCTCTCGCTTTTTCTTTTTTTTTTTTTTTTTTTTTTTTATCTCTCTGTCTCTTTCCCTCATTTGCTCTCTCTCTCTCTCTTCTCTCTTTTATCTCTCTCTCTCTTTCATCTCTCTCTTTCTCCTTTTCTCCCTCTCTCATTCTCTAATTTATTCTCTCTCTCTCTCTCTCTTCTCTCTCTTTTCTCTCTCTTTTCTCTCTCTCTCTCTTCTCTCTCTATTTCTTTTTTTACTCGCTTTCTCTCTCTCTTTCTTTATTTGCTCTCTCTTCTCTCTCTCTCCTTCTTTTCACACACCACCTCTCTCACTCCTACCTCACACATCATCTCTCTCTCTCTCATCAATAAATTGAAGTAGGTTCATGATTTCTGCCCACAATTTTTAAAAATCATGACATTACACCTTAAAGGCATCGTTTAACAATGTTAAATTTGAGATGCATGGTCCTACGTGTTATCAGTGTCAGTGATTTGGTGTAATATTGAAGCTCTAAAAAAATTGCGCTTCAAAATGATCATGAAGTTCCTCAAAAAGTAATAATCTTTGAGTGACCGGTTTTACCATACTCGTTTTCCTTAATAGGCTATAGTGTTATAAAAACCGTTAGGAAAACGAAAAATAAAATTTTGATTTCCAATCATAAATATCTTGATAATCAGACTGCCGATCGGCTTGTAAAAGTCATGGGATTCCTGACTGACCTCAAGGTTTATAATTATGATTGCAGCATGAGCTAAATCCAGGATTTTGTTTCAGAATCTGAGGCCATGTTACCAAGGCACTTTAATATAGGGCGTAATAACGCTCTTATATGGTGTAATAATGCCCTATTACGATGTTATTACACCCTAATTTATGGCATAATAACGCCCTAATATTATGGCAATTGTTAACTCCAAAATAATGGCTTGACAACAGAATAGAAGGACAAAGATTGCGCTTGACTTAATAAGAATCCAAAAGACCAGAACTTAAGTCACGAGGAAGCTAGAGCTGAAGTAAAATGGTTAAAAATATCTCCACGTAATTTTGCAGAAAAGTAGGGCGTAATTACGCTGTACCATTGGACATAATAATGCCTATAGGGCAGCAACTTTATGCATGAATTCACAAGACTAGTAATGCCATGGGGTTACATTCCCCAGACGCTTTTCCATTTTTGTTTTTTATTGCGATCCATACCTGAGTGGCAGATCTTGTTGCCAAAGGGGTCATGTTCAGGTACTTTCCCTAATATTCCCAATAAAGTCAAATTAGCCCCTACTGAGATGAAATATGTGTTCCTAATTTTGTTTTGACTGCTCTGTAACGTGCTCAATTTGTGCATGAATAAGGCACTTTCTGGGAATGCTGTACCTGCATACTTACCGTATCTAAATATCCTTCAGGTCTTAATAAGGGAAGTGATAGCTTGTTAAAATAAAGAAACTTGCATGTCATATGTTGAGAGTCAGAAGGGTGTTAACGCGTATATATAATAAAATGTATACTTGAATAAAAAATTGATGCCTTTTGGCACTCAGCAGGTGCTATGTATCCACTCTTATTCAGAAGAATATAAGCTACAGGTGGTAGAACCTTTGTTATACCTCTTTATATATAAAAAAATCATGGAATATATCTTATTAACTTTTGAAAAATTCATGAAAAAAGAGCTTGGATTATTTGAATTTGTGTTAATTTAATCTACCAGCAGCCATAATTCACATAATTCACATAATTCACATAATTCACATAATTCACATGCATGTAAGTTGAAAATGAAGTGGTCTCTAAAGATCAAGATAGCAAATGAGAGGGAAGAATTTTTTTCCTGTCAATAGAGAAAAACAAGAAGACCACAGATGGGAAAACAGAAAATGAAAAAAAAAGAAACTATGATAGTAGAATAAAAAGAAATCAATAACAGAAACCAAAATCATTGGCGTTGTTATGAACCAATGGATACCTCATATTTTGTAATTACTGTACGGATTCGTTGGTTCAAAATAATGCTCATGAAATGAATGAAGAAGAAACTATTACAGGTGAATAAATGGATCGCATGTAGGCTATGCTTTTGTTGGGATGAAAAAAAGAATGACATTCAAGAAGAAGTAGGGTGGGTTATGAGTTGTTGATTCATTCCTAGGTACATGGACATGCAATGTTTCAGATTTTTAATATCAATCCTGTCGACACTGGTTAAGCCCTTGTTATTGTGATTGAAATGTCAAGATATTATAAACCAGTGACATTTCAACAACTATTCTGTCACTTTGTCGGTACGTGCATGTCCTCAAAGATACTCAGAGAGAATCAGATTACATGTCAACCTTAATGTTAGCTAGTACGAGATTGATATTACATTATCTTTGTTCATGTTACTTTATATAGAGCCCCCGCTTTCAGCATGTTGACAATCCCTAACATATTAAAAAGACAACCCCCTTTCGATAGTGTGATCATGCATTAGATGATGATACATGCAGATCTCCCCCCCCCACCCTCTCCCCTCTCTCCCATCTCTCCCCTCCCTCTTCCCTTTCTCTCCTCTCTCCCCTCCCTCCCCCTTCCCCCCTTCCCCTCTCCCCCTCCCCTCTCCTCCGGAGGAAAAAATATGTAAAAGATGCCACCCTTTTGATCGAGTGGACGTGCTAGGTTTGAATTTGTACTCAATGGGGTTTATATATTAGGCCTGAACGAAGATCACACCGGGGAAAATACCACAGTTTTTCATTTTACTTGTGAACATGCGAGGTTTGAAGTGAGAGACTGACATGAGAGGATAATAGATGAAGGATTGTCTGATTTACAGCTGAAAGCTATTGATATCAATCATGACTAGATTAGGATAGAAACTCATACCTTCTCACTGCTAGCCAGATGCCGGGTAATAAAAAGCCATCCAAACTGAGCTTTGCCACACACAGTTCACACATTTTGCTAAATTGCGTACCAGTGGTGTTTCCAGGATCTTTAAAGAGAGGGGTGGGGGCACAGTTCTTACAATTTCAGAAGTGTACATGCACATAAAAAAGATTTTGAAGTTAAGTGTGGGCACACATGTCTCTTGTAAACCCACCTGTCACTTCAGAAACAAGTCATAAACAAATTTCTAAAATTCACGCAAATTTCAGGATGTTATATATCAGATGCTGATGAATTTATTGAAACTATCAACCAGCAAAAATTAGTCCAAAAATGTAACTTCTGATGAAAAAACCCACAAACAGACATGATTTGAAGAGAATAATACATGTACATGTGTGAGCTTTCCTGATGATTTGTACTTTTTCATTCATTTACTGATATGTTACATTTGAATGATTGGAATCGTTCCAATTGCTTGAAATGAAAGAATGAGAAGGCTGTATAAACAAGTTGGTGTTCACCTTCCATCTTCTCAAAACGAATATGAATTCATTCATGCCTTGCTCTATTCAGGCACACAATCTAGTCATGTAAATCTAGAGCTTTGAGTATCTGATGAGAACAGAAAAGGAAATGAAAGCTTAGCATCCTCTTGGTATAAAAGCTCTATTTCCAATTCTGGGTTGTGTCTTGATGTATGACTACTGATGGGAGGCCTATGAGGAGTGAGATGACTCCAATTTAGAGGTATCACTGGAATACTAGGAGATGAAACACTCCTCCAGTGGCCCTGTCTGCACTGCTGTCCAAAGTGTTTCAGATAGGATCGCGGTTAGAGAAATGGGATAGGGCTTATGAAATGCTGATGTGCCTCAGTCTACATAAAAATGTGTGCAAGCATGAAACTTGATGAAAGTGAGGTTACATGAATTTAACAACGATTGAGGCCCAGGTTTGTCACCAGACTGAGATGTCTTCTCGGAGCATGTACGGTTGTATGTATATATGCAGTGTCTAAATAGAAACTACCGTGCATGCAACCAAGTTGTAGGTTTAAACACTATGAATATGGCGGACAAAGAAAGCGGACAAAATATACAGTTCCTCAGGTAGACAAAGGAGCATCCCTTCACTACTATTATGTAAAAAGGTGAATATGCATGTGACACCTGTGCTACACATTTTTACATAATAGCAGTGAAGGGATGTTCCTTTGTCTACCTGAGGAACTGTATACTTTGTCCGCTTTCTTTGTCAGTCATATTCATAGTGAAAGCTCCTGGATGCAACCATAAATAGTGTAAGTCTAGGCATCAGCAATGCAGCTACAATGTTTATTCATTGTAGATTTCCCTTTGTATTGGTGGATGAATAACTCAAATATTGAATATATTTTGCACTTGCATCATAGATTGAACACTAGCTCTATGCACTTCTAAAGGGCTTTGGATAATTACTTGAGCTCAAGCCTGCATATAGGCTATGTAGCTATCCAGATAAGATGATGAAGCATTCACCCATTTACTTCACCTGGTTAGAGTGTGGCAAATGAAGATTAATACCTTGCAAACGGATACTTGTTCTGTGGTAGGCATTTGAACCCACACCTTGTAAACTTTGATAATGCCTTGACACACATGTGAAAATCTTAAAAATTGCAATTTGCTGATGTTATGCCGCAATTCAAACAGGACTGTGAAACCTTTGTCCGTTGGAACAGCCCTTGAGAGATTCAGTGTAAACTAATCACTTGGTGCTTATTTCATTAGAAAACTCTGTCAAGTTGGGTTAAGGTCAAAGACAAAATGTAGGTCAGTACTTGCAACTCAAGATCCAAAGTTTACATCTTTTACAGTACCTAGAGACTTTCAAGTCTTGTTCACATTTTCCCTGAAATATGGGAAGGATTGTTGTGTTTTTCCTTAATTCTATGAAATTTGAATTTTTGGCATTGCTTGAGTATATTAAACAGCAGTTGTTAAAAGTAGAAAACAAGAAATGATACTCAATGATCATCATAAGCATATACTGGGGGTAATGGCAATGCGAGAAGAGAGAGAGAGAGAGAGAGGGAGAGGGGGAGAGAAGGAGAGGGAGAGAGAGAGAGAGAGAAAGAGAGAGAAACAATATAGGAGAAGCTAATAATCAGCTATAGTGGTGTCAGTCACAATGAGCAGCCCTGCTCAATGTTACTAGGAAACAACGGGAGTGTTTGCCAAATATATTACGAACATGAATGGCTGTCACTTAATAGAACACGTTGATTTTAATATCACTATTTTCTATTGCCTTAGGATAGTAATTATAATTACAAATTGAGTGGCATATCTTGACCTTGCTTATCAGGTACATGTATTGCAACATTTTAATGTATCACGTACATGTATGCAAGAAGAACAAATGTGCTAATCATATAGTTTTAATGTACTTTATTGAGTATAAACATATTTCTATTTAGCAGAGAGAAGTAAAATAGAAACAAAGAAAGATAGAGAGAGAGAGAGAGAGAGAGAAAGAGAAAGAGAAAGAGAAAGAGAAAGAGAAAAAATTAGAGAAGCTAATAATCGGCTTATATAGTTGTGTCAGTCACAATTAACAGCCCTATGCAATGTTACTAGGAAACTATCGGGAGTGTTTGCCGAATATATTACGAACATGAATGGCTGTCACTATATAGAACATGTTGATCTGGTAAAAGGAACTCTTACTTATTACCATTTAGAAGGCAGCTTTCATGACTTGTGCTCCTTTTTTTCTCCTGATTATCACCTCATAATTTTTCTTTTTTTGATTGATGGCAAGAGAGAAATTTGAGAGAATGCAATCATGTATCGTTCACTTTGGTCGTGATAGACTGAAAGAAATCACGCCTGTCATTGTTTGCAGTGTTATGAAGTTCAAGTAGGCTACATTACCTGATGAAATTGCTAACACTGACACTTTCAAGAAATGATTGAAAAACATGTTTGTATGATGCAAACTATGAAAAATCTCATTAATTACTTGTTGAGTTTTAATTTATTTTTTCTTGCTTGTCTATGTAACAGTCAATTTGTTTTTCAGTGCTGTACATGTTTTGAAATATAATTGAATGGAAGTGTATTGAGAAATATTGATCTCCATGTGTCACACAAAGTTTTCTTGTAACTTGCCACGACAGACTGAACTAACAGCCTTTTCACACACAGCTAGAATTCTATAAACATGATTAGTATAAACGTGTTTAAACTAAAACGTGTTTAAACTAATCACCTGAACATTTGACATCATTCACACACAGAAATTTCGGTGCAATCGTTAATCATTTCGTGATTAACTACTGCTCGTGAAATGCGCAGTAGTGCCATTGCGCATTGAAGGTCATGTCATATCAATCAAAACGCACGCTCCATCCAGTTTAAACACGTCTGAAACACGTTTAAACACGAATAACCTTTCACACACAAAATGTCAAGCTCTCTAGATACGAACTTCGTATCTGCAGCCTGCTTTTAGGGGCGTATGAATCGCGACTTCGTATCTATCCCAACATCGTATAAACGATGTTCACACTGGGAATTTTTTTTATAAACTTGTTTAAAACTGTTGAGTTAAACATATTTATACTAATCATCTCTAGAAACGATGAATTTTAGCTGTGTGTGAAAAGGCTGAAAAATGATCAGACTGTATGTATACATGATAACTAGGTTTAAAAGTTCAAAACTTAACATTTCAAGGTAGAAGAGAATAATGAGCCATTTTTATGATAAAATAGTTGAACTTTTCCCCTTCATTGAAGAGAATTGAGGAAAATATATACATGCTCCGAGAGAGGACTTGAGATGAGGTATTGATGATGACAGTTCATGGTGACTGATGAGCTTGAGCTAGGTCTGCAATAAATATGTTTATGTCTCTTTGCCTTGTTTATCTTCTTCACAAACTGACATTTTGCCAATTTTTTCCAATCCAAAATCCTCAAAAATCCCCCAAAAGCCTTTGCCTTGGAAGGAGAGCTAGAGTCCATTTGGTAGCGCGGAAGATTTAGGTGCACGGATCAAGAGCTGGTTTGTTGAGTGTGTCGGCGAGGATGGAAACGTGATGGATAGTCGGAAGGAGGATGAAGAGAAAGAGGTTATTTACCTCTAGGATGATGATTTGCTGTTCTTGTGTTGTCATTTTTCTAGAAATTATATGCTACAAAGCAACATAACAGTACCTAATTAACTACAATTGCCTTTCGATCGTTATTTTGTCACTTTCCTTATTTACCATGTATTTTATACTTTAACCCCATCCAACTCACAATGTTAAAAGTCATTTTTGAAATACTTTTTAGCTCTGTTTAATTTTATTTACTGTTTCAAATGGAAACCAGATGGATACAAACAGCTTGTTGCCTCAGTAGATAAAGGACCTGCACCATTTTTCTTCAATTTTCCCCAAAAAAGGAATTTGCTTTGCAGGATCTACAAAATTATGTTTATAGAATTATCAAATATGATATAGTTTGAGAAAATCAACTGACCCTTTAAATACTCTTTATTATTTTTACACCTGTAAAAAGGGGTTAATGATGTCTTGGTTTGCAAGAGTGACATATTACACCTATCTCGATGAGCAATTAACAATTTTGTGACGTCATCACGTGCAATATTGTCATTGTAAAAAGAGTAGTAATAATGTTGGAGCGCCTTGAGGACCTTGCAAGGTCGATACGTGCGCTATATAAGAATCCAATATTATTATTATTATTATTAAAAGTTTTAATAGTTTAAATTAATTATTTAGGGGAAGTTGGGATTTAATGCCTTCTTTTATAAAAGCCAAAACATCATTAACTAGAGTAATGGAGATGTAAACAACCTTCTATTGATGAATATCTGCATTAGGACGTGAAAGCCTGAAACCTTTGAAGTTGATCAACTCAAACCGTTTTGGCACCTTGTGGATGTGTTAAGTAAGCCCTCCTTCACAACAGGCATCTTCATCACCAGGCATCTTTCACACCAGGCATCTTCATCACCATGGCAAAGACACTTGAACTATGTTTGGATACAGAGAATGTATTGAACAAGCCAAACCCCAGTGAGGAAGAGAAGCCATTCAGATACAGTTATATTCAAATGACATTTATAGAATGCCCAGGGGGAGTAGTTACAACTCTTGGATACAAGAGCCCCTCAAACAATGCCCTTTTGAAGGAGAGAAAAGAAAGGGGTTCTGGTGGAAGGGGAGGGGGGAGGGGACAAAAGGATGCTCATCCCCGCTAAAGGCGTGAAAACTTGTCAAAGGCAATTAGGTGCTGCTTTGTTTGCTATGGAAGGTGAGATAGATGAATGCAGTGTTTGTTTGTTTGTTGATGGCCCATGTCAAAACCAATTTCTAAATTAGGTAATGCTGACAAATGGAATACGAGTACCTTTAAAATTTGAATGTGTATTTGAAGATAAAAGATTTAACAGTTGTAACTGAGTGGACAAGATAAATGTATAATACTATTGCAAATTAGCCCCTTACTTTAGGATGACTTTAAAGACTGACATAAGTAATATTCTCTTGAAAACAATTTGTATATACAGATTGAATATAAAAGCACTTGACAGTGTTTATCAAAACCTATCTAGGGTTTTATTCCATTTGAAATAATGTACATGATGCAACATTTTTTTTAATGCACAAAATATTTTATTTCAAATATGAAGCACTGAAAAAAGATAGTTTTTAAATTTCAATATCTTTTAAGTTACTAAAATTTGTTATTGAAACTTGATACAATTATTACAATACAAATTTATATAAAATAGATGACTCTGTAACTCTCTGTGGACTAAACGCGGACAAATTTTTGCTAGTACTGTAGGCTAGTGATATGTGGTGCTCACTTTGAGGAATCAGTAATGCATCATTTTACAAACTTTTTGAATGTGCCACAATTTTTAAAGCCCTTTGCACAAAGTATGAACAAATTAGACAAACCTTGTGCAGGTCCTCTGTGTGTACATATGTAATACAAAAACCCAATTAGAGTTTAAATGATGAATTACATCCACTTTGATAACATAAAAGCAGTCTGCTGGGACTATCATTATTCATCTTTATACCCTTGGGCCCATCGTAGATAAATTTTCTGTCGTTATCCAACAGAAGGCAATTTCAGCAATGGCCAATTAAATATAGCATTACAATACAGTTTCATTTATCACTGCCATGGCTTTAATTAAATGTCATGATTTCTCCCTCATTTATCACTGTCACCAGAAGGCCTTGATTTGTGTCGCTGTAATGGTTTGCGCAGAGACCAGTGAATCGAGATGTTAAGCGCCATCCATGCATCGAAATTGAGGTTTTTTGTGTAGGCCCAAGTGCATTTTTGAGGAGGAAAAGATTTGCATAGGCCTGCCTGACTTTGATGCATACATGTAGGCATACAATAGGCAAAACTTGGTATACTCGTAAATATCTTGCTACCTGCAAGTCCAATATGATAGTGAATATTTTAAAATACTTGTTAGAACTGCCGATGTGTGTCCAGTATTTTTTCAAAATCTCCTAGACTGATCACCCTGTATCAGAGGCCAAATGTACATTTCTCATAGTGTAATCTCTGGTTTTAGGCTAATTTGTAAGTCTTTGATCCAGTTTAGGCTGTATACATCCAAACAAATCAAGTAGAGCACAGTCAAGATGACTGAAACTTTATGAATATTTTACATAGGAAATTCCCCTAGACTGAATCGTCACAAACCCGAGGAAGGTCATTATGGTTGAATCTTTAGGTCTGGTAAAGATCCATTTAAGACAGAAACCTTTTAGCTTGCGAATTAGCCTTTCGGAAATAAGGCTTCATGAACATTCTGTTTTTTGACCGGTTGACTGGTTCTAATTACTGGAATCAAGAAATGATCACAGCAAGCTGTGGTAACTTCTTTGTTGAATGGAAGTCTAAGTTAAAAGACTCTTGGTCTTTGAAACATCGGGACAAATTATAAGTTTTTCTCTCAAAAGTTAACAAATACTGATCAAATGTAAACTTTGACAATTTGCAACTTTAGGTAATTAGCAAAGTTTGACATACATTTGTGCTTTGCTTTAACCAAGAAAAAATAATAAATGCTTTGTTGACCTAAAGTTTTAAATTATACACCAAATACCTTATCTGAGTTGTGTTTTGACAAATACAAATTGGTCAGCAACTACATGTGTCAGAGGCATCTGCTGTGATCCATGATTGCACATTCACGTTTCGCTACATTTATCTGCCACATGTGCTGGAAATCTCCTGAAGCTAAGAAAGGTGACAGCATTTAGCCAATGTTAAATTGATGGTAAACAGCCTCAGATTCAACACCTCATAAATTCCAAGCCATTTGTGGGCAGCAGACTCCCTGATTGCTAGGGAGATTAAAAAGATGTCAAAACGTGAATCAGCGCCTGGCAAATTTATGGCCTGTGCTGATTCCGATTGGAGAATGTCATTTCATGTTCGGTTTTCTTCATGTAAGTATGGCAGCAAATACAGTTCAGATGTGAGTCTTCATGGATTCATTTGTGCTAAGAGAAAACCCCATTTATGTTTTTCCTGGTCATCTGCAGTAGATAATGATGAAATTTCCTTTCTTTTTAATTTTCTTTTGATTTACATAATTGCAATTCAACTAAATGGTACAATGTAATTAGTTTCAGAGAATACATCATTGTAAATAGTGATTGTCAAAATGTTTGAGCATCATACAGATATCTATTCTTCTATTCAGTTTTGAATATATACTTAGTAAATCAAATTACGCAAAAATATATGACAATCAGAAACGGTACTTGTTTCTATGTTCTCATGTTTTCCTTGCAGTTTTAAATAGTGGTTTAGCATTTCAATACGTACATTTACAATACATGTATTTCAAATGAAATGGTCCCATCTGTGGAAAAAAAAAAATCTACATTGCCAATTTTGCCATTGAAGATTTTTATTAGCCATTTACCGTTAAGTGGAATTATCTTGTTTTCTATCGTTCCTATGAGATCACGATTGCTTTTTAAAGTACATGCTTTATATTCCCTTGGCAACGGTCAGCTAATAGGATTAAAGAACTGATAAGGGCAGAGAGAGAGAGAGAGAGAGAGGGAGAGAGAAAGAGAGAGAGAGAGGGAAGAGAAGAAAAAGGTTGAGGAAAAGAGAGGGAGGGATGAACAGAGAGAGAGAGAGAGATGGAGAGAGGGGGGGGGGGGATGGGGAGGTAATCTAGAGAAGGGCAGAAAGTGCTAAAGAGGAAGCTTCCGTTCTTTGTGTTTTTCCCTATTCAATTCTATTCTTTGCTCCTAACACTTATAATCACTTGTGAATTAAATCAATTTCTTGTTGAACAATGCTTAAGTGGTGTAAGGAGCCACTACTATGAGGAGGTGTTGGTTATTCTATTAAAGATTGTGTACCCATTCACCAATATTCAGCGTCCTTCTTCAATTCTTTTCTTCTCATGCCCTATCGATTATTGGATGCAGTTTAAGAGATAACAAGTTCATTCTTGTCAGCAACCTGTTTTGTGATGAGCCTAACTGTGTTTGGAGTTGTATGTCTATATATAGATTGAGGTCATTAATTATGAACGAGGTGTTTGTTTTCATTTCATGCTTTTCTTGGAAAGAAATTTGGCATTTTGTGCTATGTTCTGCACATTTCACCAACAATGTGAATCTAGTGTAAAAATACTTCACATGTTTTTGAGATGTATTCATGTCAATATCTATGTGATACTGCACTTTATCAGCATCCTTTTTAAAATAAAAAGAGACAATTTTAACAAAATGAAGAAACTATAAGGAATAAAGAGTGAAATACATATTAACAAACTTTAGAGGAAAACAAATCAACATGAGGAGGCAGTTAAGCTCTATCCTTCCAGATTCCATTTTTTCATGAATCTAAATGGCTATTTATGGAAATATTTTGATCTTGGAATTTGAGCAAGTGATTTCAAATCCGACCAGGAGATTACAAGACTTTGAGGGATTTGATAGGGATAAAATGAGGTGGGTGGGGACATCTTATATTATACTGGTGACTTGTAAGGTACTGTGCAGAGAAAGAGAATAAGTCCAGGGAAAATGCATCTATGTGGAGTGGGAAAAGGGATAAACATTGATAAATATATATGTGATGGAAGAGAGAGAGAGAGAGAGAGAGAGAGGGGGGGGGGGGGAGTTAAAAAGAGGAAGAGAAAAATATAGAGATGGAAAGAAAGAGACAAATAGAAGAGACACAGAAAATGTGTGTGTGAAGATAGAGAAAGAGAGAGAGAGAGAGAGAGAGAGAGAGAGAGAGAGAAAGAAAGAGAAAATATAAACAGACTTTTCTTCTTTTGTGTCCATCATCTGTGCTCAAAATTGTTCTGCCAGGCTTTTGCACACTATAACAGACTAACAGAGAGGAAGGGAATAAGGGAATGATAGAGAAAAACAACATATTGTAATATCTGAATGACACATGTAGATATACCAACAGCAAAAATGACATTTAGATATATACTCAACAACTCAACCTCTAAAAGTTGAGAGAAAAAAATAAAATAAATAAATAGAAACAATGACAATGTACGGGGAAAAGAGGGCAAAAATGTCAAGGAATTGGTGGAGTACAAAATATTTCAGATAATTTCCAGATGAGATGGTTGAAGTTGAAGGACGTATCATATTTTTCTTCCAAGAGACATCTGAAGCTCATCATCAGAATGAAACCTGCGGCCAAGAGATACAAATCAATCAGATAATCTTATTTATATCTTCCAAGAGATTCCACCGAGGTAGCATCTTTGACTAATATGATTTGTGCCAAGGTAGAGTGAGCATCTGTATTCTCGTGATGATATGAGTATCAATTTAAGGCAACGGTTATGGCAAGGGCAAGGACTAGGATATCATAATATTATTTGTTCATATACTTCTACTATTTTGTTGAGAAGTAACATTGTATAGCTTTAGGAACAATGTTAAAGCAGATGACATGCTGACAAGTTCGGGTGAATTTTCAATCTTTCCTCATCTAAGTACATGTACCAAATTGTAGTATTCATTAAGTTGAACACTATTTCATTTTGGGGGAAAAGAACCTTACCATAAGGTATACGAAAATTGTTGATGTTAATACACAAGAAAGTGCTTTACCGGGCCCCCTCCTTCCTCCTTGCCCCTTGTCCTCACCTCTTCTCCCTCCTCCTTCCCTCTTGCCTTTCAGTTAGTAATGACTTCAAAATTTGTTGTGCGGTTCTGACACTTTTTGCAATAAAGGACTATGTTCCCCTGGGGTTTTTAAAATCTTTGTTGCAAGGTCAAGATCATGGCATTAAAAGTGTCTTTCACTACCACCCAATATCATAAGGCCTGTCTTCATCAGCTCAAGTTTACCAAATAACCTGCTATTTTCAGACTTGGGATATTGTCCCTAAGCTCAAAATTGCGCCTTCACCAGACCGCTACGCTCATCACAAATTAGCTCGGCGGGCGCAAATTAACCCCCTATTTCCCAAATAGTGGGATATTTGGGAAACAAGACGATGTTTCTCAGGATATTTGCATCTGTGGGCTGATGAAGTTGCAAATTAACTGGCTAATTTGCGATCGGGATACTTAAAATAGCGGGTTATTTGGCAAACTTGAGCTGATGAGGACAGGCCTACTGACACCATTATTTTTACCTTCTCAAGCTTAATCAGCTTAGGAAGTTGAAAAATTGCCTTTTTCTGACAATATCAGCATTTCTGTCTTTAAAAAGATGTTAGATGGGAATCCATGGGGGTAGAAGACATGACTACCAGATGTACACTGAGATGTTTTCATTCATTGCTTTGCAACACTCATGTTTATCATTACCAACAACATTTTCTGATTTCTTTATTATTATTATTAATATTTAAAAATGTAATTGACAGATTTATAAGTGTATGCTTTTATAGAAATGCCTAATGTAGTGGTATTTTTCTGAATTAACCTGTATAAGATGTTGATATAACAGTGAATTTATGAATCTGCTTATAAAGAATGAGTCTGTTAGCTTGATAAATGTATAATATGATATGATCCTTTAACTAAATATAATGTGTAACAGAATTTTTTTAATTTTAATTGTGATGAAAGAGGTATTTATAATGATATCATGGTTTGATGCTTTGATGAACCTTGTCCTTGTCCCTATTTAAGCATCGATGTTTGAATGTTTATTACATTTAGTTTTAAATCTTTTTTTCTCATTTTTTTCTTTGATCTTTCCAGAATGTAAGAGTCATTAACGGGGGAGGAGTAAAGAAGAACAGTGTTTTCCATGGGCCTTCCCGCCAACTAGCATCTCTGGAAGCCGAGAAGTCTCAAAGGTTGGTATCAGCTTACACCATTAGAATATACCCTTTCACAGGATCCACTAAAATTCAAAACAATCCCCTTCAAACTGACATTTGAAGTAGCTAACACTTGCACGGTTAACAGCGTATTTCGAATGTTCATATCCCCCCCCCCCCCCTGCCCAAGGTGGCATTATTTCTTCGTGACTGGGCGGTAATCGTTTGGAAATGTCAAACAGTGGGAGAATTATGGTTAGCTGCTTCTCGCATTTGAAATTTTTAACAATTAAAGAAGAAAAAAAAGTAGAGACCAATCTCTGTGGGCATTATGAATTTATTAATTTTTGGTAATTTAAAAAAGTTGTGCTAGTAGGTCAATTTATTTTTGAGGATTCATAAACTAACGTGATTCATTAGCAATGGAATGGATGGTTCTAAACGGTACCTCGACAGAAAAACCCTCTTTTGAGTCTTTTCAGATAAAAGTCACCAATGATATCTTACTATTTCTCGCTTGCACATAATATACCATAATAACTAGACATGTAGAGTGATCATGGTCCTATTGGAAACAGTACTATAGATATATAAGCATTTGAGGTAAATCGTGTCGATGTAGAGATTATTTTTGACATCTGAAAGTAATGTTGCGTGTATAAACCGTGTTAAATAAAATAAGCTTACAGTAATCTTAAAGTTTTGATAATCTGTAATAAGCTGTATGATAATCCCCCATAGTTCCATTGGGAAATTGCTAATCTCCAACAACCTTTATAAGCACTGTCTACATCTTAGTGACAGTTGTTATGACAAATACTTATTAGGAACAAACCTATTTCAAACTTTTAGATTGTGTTGGAGCAAATCCTCTTAACATTGTTCATTAATGGCCTTTGAGTTAGAGGGTTAGCATTACTCTGAAGAGGGAGGGAGGGAGAGAGGGAAGGACAAAGAGAAGAGGAGTTTAAATCCTTTTTAGTCTGGAATTTCTCTCCCATGTCCTAATCTCCTCCCTTTCCTGCAAAAATGTTGAGCTCAAGATCCTATTTCTGGGTGAGCTAAGTTTTCCTGATTTGAATGTCAATATGGTCCATATAATCAATTGGGTTCTCTGAAAAACAACCAGCAAGCCGGGTAAAGGGATGTGATTACAGATCAATATGCAGGACTGTACCGGGATATGTTTATTTGACCTATTTTTGGTGGGGTGGATGAAGAATTAGTTTGAGGAGGAATGTTGGAGTATTTTTCATACTGAAGTCATTCGACATGTATCTGTCATATTCGAATTATGGAAACTTTTATATTTTTAAAGCAAACTCTATAGAAGGTAATCTCTTCAGTACCGGTATATTGAAAAACTAATTTAAGAGAAGGGCTTGCATTACATAATACAATGAAAACGCTATGTTAAACAATTAAACATTACCAGGATATTACAATAAGCAACAAGTCAAAGTGATGATAAAGTAAAAAAGGATACAAGTACTGTACTTTTGATCATGTTGTACATAATTCAACTAACAATCTAAGATTGTGTTATTATTAGCTTCAATACAACATCACAAAAGGTAATATGTTACCATTCCCACATTGTTTTTTCCGATTAGAGTATAAGTATTTACATTCAAGACTAATAAGTGTTTTTATCTTGGTTTGAAACATCTTTTTTGATTTTATCATTTTACAGTCAGCTGAATCTGAAGCATGCATCCGAAGAGAAAACCCATGGGAATGACATGTAAGTGACTTGATAATTATTTACAAACTTCATCGTAAGGTTATATGTATCATGTATTAAGAGCCAGAAGGGAGATAACTCTGTGTTAAATGATTCAAGTTAGTAACCTTTTGGCATTTAGCAGATGATATATGATTATAACCTTGGAGCTCTCCTCCTAACACTTTTGCAAGCCTGGCTACGCATATGCAATATTTGCTAGATGGCCAAATTCTACTTTGTTTTGTTATTTGTAATGGATAGTAAAGTTGCCACCTGGCTCTCATAGGCATGACTTGCAGGTTGCAGGACAGGATTCTTGATGGTCATTTAGACCAAGAAAACCGCTTATTTGAAGTGCTGAATCCTGCAATAAGGAATTGTAAAAAATGATACTTTCATATCTAATGTAGATGTGTTGGGGAGCATTTTGTAGCTTTAACTAGCTGTTGATTATGTTCATGTTCTCTTGAAACACATGTTTGTTCTGAGTGTATGGAAAGTGGGCTGCTTTTGAGGTGTAATATGATATTCTAAGGGATGAATGAGAGAATATTTGTTAGCTTTTAATATTAAAAGCTCTTTCGTGCTGCTTTAATTGCTGTAAAAAAACCTGTTGAGATGGAAATGTGACTCTCAGTGTGAAATTGAATATAGGTATCTGGCTGAGGATGCTGACCACTGCATAGAATTTACATTGTACATATCACTTTACCACACAATGCCTGTACAGAGCCAAGAATCATGTAGGCGTGCAGTCTCATACTGAATGTCTCGTGGATAGTTATTTCAGCTTCTTGAAATGCAGTTACATCGCCAGAAACTCAAAATGAGCTTTTATTGACTGCTCCTTTTTATATCGTCTGCTGAGAGCCTAAAGATTGTTGACTCAGACACTTTTTCACAAAGTTAATGCCTCGCTTTCTTTTAATAAATGATGACATTAAATCTACCTTGAAAACATTTTTAAAAGATAAGCAAAGAAACCAAGATTGGGTATCACATGAATTTATAATAACCATGACCACCATCCTAGTTTTCATCTTTCAATATACCTATTTTTGGAAGCACTATTTGATTTATTCCTTCTGTTTTGTTTTGAGAAGACAAAATAAGCACGTCTAGGAAGGAGAATTCTCTAATGATTTGACGATGAAAGAGCACTCTGTTAAAGAAATCGATCCTCCCGAAGCATTGATTTGATTAGAGCAGCCAGACTATATAGGTTTGCTTAAAGAGAAGGTGGAGTTATGGTAAAGGTGGGAGAGAATTTGTGACCTTTTTCATTATTTTTATGCTAGTAAGGAAGAATATTGTAAAAGAAATTTCCCCTGAAAAGGATTTCTCTTCATATGCCCTCGTAGTCAAAATGTGACAAGAAATTCATGTAGCTGAAAGTTTGGGCCAAACTTTTATGCCATATGTGAGTGTAGTCCCTTATACACATTTCTGTGTTAGTGTATGTGCTGTTCATCAGGATTAAGTCAATTTCTTATGAATTTGATGATTCTGAAACCTCAAAGTATGCTCCAATTCTTAGGCTGCTTAATCAACCTTTCCACATTGCTTCCAGACATTTTTCTTTCACTATCTTATTGTATGCCCAGAATTCAACTTTATCTTTAAAGACAAGGACCAGTTATGGTCATGTGATTGCATTGTGAAAGAAAAGTTGTGGAATCGATCAAAAAAGATTGATCATCTAGCATATTACTATTGGTGTGTACTGCAAGGTTCTGGAATCATCAAAGTGATAAGAAATTTGGCCCAGTCTTGATAAAGTTACAAGCACCGTACACAGAAAAATTTATATGGGACTACCCCCACACGTGCGTTATATCTATCAAGTCCAAATAGATATAATAATTTACCACATATATCAATTAGTAGGCGGTTTCTCGGCAAAATTTGTATGATCACGTTTTAGTCAAAACATATTCTTTCACATGATTGGTAATAAGAGCTTCCATTTCATTTTTTGAGAGGGGACGTTTCCAAAACTAGTCTTTATCTTTAATGAAATTGAAGCTCCTGAAGCATTGATTTGATTAGAGTAGAAAGACAGACAATGGGTCTCTTTAACATTAATGTCAGGACATGGTGCTAACCTGCCTACAGAATTATGTCTCGTCTGCTTTGAGTATTCCCAAGATATCGTCAACAACCCTTTACATATATCGTCCTTGTTTTCACGAAGTGACGGTAGTGAGGAAAATCGTCACGCAAAGTGAATGCAATTTTTTTTCACTACCGTCACTTCGTGAAAACATCGACGATATGTATGCATGTTTTGCTGTCTGGCAAAGACAAATAGGCCTTAATTAGATGGATGAGATTTGCCAAGCCAAAGTCTGATTTAATGAGCTGTGTAACATTCTATTCTTGATATATGACATGATGAAGTAGGTGAAGTAAAACTGGTTACCAGTTGTGACTCCCATCCACTGGTTTAGAGTGAGTTTAGACATTGCAGGAGCTCCAGCATTATGAGGGGGGGGGGGGGGGGTCTACTCTATAAATAAACTTGGCCATTGTTTAGGAGGAGGGGGGGGGGGAGGAACCATCTTCTTTTCATGGTCCCATTTCCTCTCTCCTTTTCTTTCCTGTCTTTTATTCTCATTTTCTATTTCCTCCTTTTCATTGCCCCCTGTAGCTACGCCACTGGTTCTACCATTATCTTTGGCTTGAAATATTCATGGAACTAAGTGCCTTGCTGTTATCAAGTTCTTTTATTCATTTAGATCCATCCTTAAAGGAGAGTATTTTGCTTACATGGCTGCCAGTTTTCAAGAAAATGCATGATTTTATTTGTCTTGAAGTTGCATTGTGTACCACAGTCAAGCAATGAACATGCATGAACATGTAGATCCAAATTCATTAAAAAACCATTCTGTTAAGAGCCAGAAGTGCATTAACTCTGTGTTAAAGTATATGAATTAGCGTCCTTCTGGCTCCAAACAGACCATACATGTATGTACAGTGATGCATATTCTCTCTGATATGGCAGAATAAATTGTATTCAAATCAAATGACCTTTTCCCTTTCTAAAGGTAATTCGAAACTGATTTTGAGATAAAGACTTGCGGGGGTGGTTTTTCAGAGCTAAACACACACATTGTTAATGCTTCCTGCAAAGAAATATTTTACTGCATTTAGTAATATTGGTTGATGAACAAATGTAAATTGATATAAGCTGTGCATTAGAGAGATACGTGGCTAATGGCTGAAGGACATTGATTATTATGAGGACTCTGGGATATGACAAAGGCCATTACTATTGGTTATCCAATGTTTAGTCAAGTAATTGTGTAAACAAATAAGAAATTTCCAAAGCTCTTTTCTTTGATTCGTGACTGCTTAATGGCTTCACAATTTCATTTTGAAAGTGATTGTTTCTTAGCTTTATATTGAGCAAATGAAGACCTTACCATTTGGAATGTATGCTCGCTTTTATTGTAAATGATGTGATGTAGTATGATGACATAAACGCTTCACAATTTTGTATTTTAAAACACAGAGCTCAGTGAATGCACACGGACGCAAATCCTTTGTTGCAATTTATTTACACATACCAAAAATACTGGCGGGTTTACCTCACCATTTTTTAACAAGCCTTAAGTGCCCTTGTTGCATCTTACTGTCAACCCTTATTTGCCGTTCTAAGGAGCATTTACCCCTCTCACGTCAGTGCGACATTTGTGCTGTGTCACTACCTTTCAATTTGCAATTACGTTTTTACTTAATTTTGATTATATTTACCTCTTGGATTTGACATACCACATACCGGTACTCTCATTTTTTTTCATTAAAAGAATTATTTTGTAACTGCAATAGGTGTATCATATGAATTTCATTGTAGTTTACTATAGTAGTAGTTTAGATGTAGTTTAGATAGCGCCTATCTTCTGGCCATATTATTTGTTTATGTATGCTTTTTGTGGCAAGCTCCTATTTATAAAGGCCCGGTCACACAGCCTTTCGCGTCTGTATCGCGGGTAAAATTTCGCGATTTTTTTTTTGCCCGCGGTTGCCCGTGGTGGAAAATGTGCAAAATTGGCTTACCCGCGGTTTACCCGTGGTATGCCCGCGGAACAGACGCCGGCGACTGTTCCGCGTCCTTATCGCGGGTGAAGCGCGGCGGTACCGCGGCCTACCACGCTTACACGCGGTACACACGCTAATGCACGTGATAACAACGCGGTACAGACGCGGAACAAACGTGCTATGACCGTGCTCCACCCGCGATTACCCGCTAAAATTTCGCGTCCAATTCCGCGTGTAACCACGTCTTAACCGCGGCCGTAGCACGTCCTAGCACGTTCGTTCCGCGTCTGTACCGCGTCTTTACCGCGTGTGTACCGCGTGTGTACCACGTGTACCGCCCGCGATTACCCGCGGTCTAAATTTTTGGGCAGCCCAAAACTTTTTCGCGCGGCCAACCGCGTGTGAATTTCTAACCGCGTGTAACGACGGGTAAAGTACGGCTGTATCGCGTCTTTATCGCGACCTCAAAGCGTCCAACAGCGTCTGCTTCACGGGCAGAAATTTTTGGCCGTGATTCGGCCGCGATACGCCCGTGGAGGGCTGTGTGACCGGGCCTTAAGTTTCCAATTTTCCATGAACAAGTGAGAACAAAAAGAGAGAATGATGTGAAAGGGCGGGTGTTTCTGTATTGTTCAAATTAGGTCAGAAGCAATCAAATTTGGGTTAAAAGCAAATATCTTGTAGATGTAAAATCTTGCATCCATTTTTCGATTGCAAAGAATTTTCTGTGGGAAGATGCATACACTATGAAGTCCAGTCTGCAAAGAAACGCTCGGATCAGCTGGTCTATGGAGAGCTACCAATAAATATGGCCAAAATCTAATCATCAATTTCACAATCAAATTTAAGATAGCGGACATATATCCCTTGGCTTTCAAAATCGAGGCCAGGCCCCGTAAATGTAATTTTACATCTGGTTCTTAGAAATATACTTTAATATTTTGTAGAGAGTTCAGTTCCTGCATTTAAGCAGATGGTTTCGTGCAAGTTACAGAAAATTACAGAGTGACATTGGTGTAGTAGAACACAAGGTAGCAAATCAATTTATTTGAACAGATCTATTTCCTGGTTTATTCTTTGATTTGTAAGAGGAAATGGCCATTTGAAAGAAGCTCTCTTTTCCTAATTGAATAGAAGTGTCTGTAAACAAAACAAAGAATTACATGCATATCTCCATAACTCCATATTATTTGTTTCAATAGATATATAACATTTTGGATTCGATTCATAAATATCATTGAAATGTTTTTAAATTAAAATATCGTGAAGAATTATAAGAGCATAACAAAAGTATAATGTTAGAACTGTTTATAGCATCCACTAAAAAAATCTCCAAAAGCCTTAAAATCTGTCAAAATGGCACAAATTATGTTTGGATTAAAATATAATTTGAAACATAGTTAGTGCTCTTCTGGCTTTTTAAGAAACTGCAGAGCAAAATGCAGGTTTTAATAGATTCAGAACTAGAGACAATTCCCCCCAAAGTTGAAGTAAATCCACAAGAAATGGGTCACTCACATTGTACAGTAACATATGTGCTTCTTATAAATACGGGGCTTTGGTGAGCAAGATAAAGAAGGGAAAGGCTGCACATAAACAAAAGAAAAATGACTGAAGTTTATGGATTTTGCAGATTTCTTTTATTCTCCCAATATCAGGCATCAAATTGGCCCAAAATTGGTCATAATGGGAATAGTCTTTTGGTTCAGCCATTTTGTTGATGTGTACACTCATCCGTCCTCCTACTGTTTTGGACACTATGTTTCATTTTGGCATACATAAGAACTGGTTAAATAATTGATTTTGCAAAATTCTTTGCTGCAAGAAATAAATATTGGGGTATTATTATGAGGATAAGATTACAGTTTGATACAAAGTACTTTTAGGGACTGATGATGTGTGTAGGGTCTGAATATACTCAGACTAGTGATACTTTGGGATTCATATATGGTGAACTCTTCAGATTTTCAATAATGATTTTTATCACCAATATCTGCATCAACACTCCTAAAAATGGTTGCATCATTTTACTTAGAGTTTATCTTTGGCTTTTATAAAAAAGAAACATTAAAAAAAGGACCAGCAATCTACAGCTACTATTGCCTCTGCCCTTTCAGAAAATGCATGTCTGTTTGTTTATGTAGAGTTTTTTTAACTGGCTTTCACTATGAAGAAATATGTGGAAATTAAATTTTCATTATATTTTATTTACATAAAGAGATGTGTATGCGTTGCAGAAATATATATAATGGAACTCGAGTACGATAAAAAGAATAATTTTGTTATTGAAAATCAACGATGTAGGTCTCATACACAAATGCTGGTATGAATCACATCAACAAAAATAAATATATATTATGACATAATATAGTACACATCACAGATCTTTATATTATTGTGTAAAACACTGATCAGAAGATTACGCTGAAAGCCTTTGTATTGGGCAGCTACATGTACATTTTCTTCACCCCTCCCCCCCCCCCCCCCCCCCCCCCCCCCCCCTCGCTTTTCATTATTATACAGGTAAATTTGTTCTTTCTGCTCCAGTCTTTTGAATGGCGTTCTACGCCAACACGAGCGAATGATGCTATAGATTTGCAAATTTTGCCGTCATTTCTCATATTTTGTGATTAATGAGGCTCTGCGCTAGACAGGGAGAGGATCTAATGAAGTTTGGCTGATGCATACTTTGCCCTCGGCATACATATCTTTGTTAGACATTGGATTGCTTATTAACATTATTAACACAACGTTCCAGGTATTAATAGTGTTATGTCACTGCAGGCTATAGCAAAACCATGTCAAATTTCAGAGGGATTATTCCAGGTCAAATCTGTTAAATCATGATTAGTAAAAGTTTAAATTAATCATGATTATACATGTGGAAAGTGAAACAGCTCAAATCATGCAAAATAACTTTCCATCAATCTGACCATCTGATCATGAAAATATACAGAAAATATACTTCTTTCAGTTCAGACAAGACTGATTTAACAAGATTTAACAAGGGCATTTTCCTCTAATAGCTAACATGCCTTTTATAATATGGACATTGGATTCAAAAAGAAAATTTAACCCACTAGAAAATATCGACCCCATGACATCATTAAGCATTTTCAAAAGATCCTCTATTATGCTTGTTTTGGTCAGTAACTGAGAGTTCGCTCAGTTCGTCAGAAGAGAGTTAAACGGATGGAAGAAGGTGTTAGTATGCAGATTATTTCTTGCAAATGGCCAAGATGGTTGTGTGAAGGCATGGATAACTCAAGATTCATCAAGGAGAGATTGCTGTTACCTTGACCCGTATCTCGCATTCTGCATCCCAATTTTCTCCTTTCCTGCATCTTTATCCTGCATGAGAAGGCATCACTCTATGGATGTTATCCTTCGTCTACATCTACACTAGTTCTCGTTCGCATCATTAAACGTTTGCCACTTTACTGTGTTCATACAGACACCATCTTGTGTGATGTCAAAATGCTATGAATATGAATCAGTGTGAACATAACTCTCTTGTTTTGAGAGGGCCATGAAACCTGAAAGTTAGACTTTTACCACTCTAGGCAGTCTTTCCTCTTTAGGTTGTATTTCATTTGTCTGAATTTGGATTAGATTTCCTAGAGTTGAAACACTATCCAGCCATGTGCTTTTTTCTCATTATTTATCGAAGTTTTCATGTATACCTATGAAACTATATGCTTTATTCACAATCCTAAGAAAACGCCAAATATACAAATGCAGTCTATGAATCTTGCAAAATTCTTGATTACAGGAAATTCAGGAAGTTCAGTTTGCAGGTGGTCTTCCCTGGCAATTCTTTGTTGGTAGTGTGAATGCATTTTCCTTGCAGATTCAGTTTGTACTAAAAATCTAAACTAGTGATTTGATTTAGCTTTATAGAAATTGGAAAGGGTTGTGAAACACTGAATCTCATAAACGGCTATATTCAATAAACTACAAATCATCT
The DNA here is from genome assembly GCF_000002235.5 of Strongylocentrotus purpuratus. NCBI lineage: Eukaryota > Metazoa > Echinodermata > Echinoidea > Camarodonta > Strongylocentrotidae > Strongylocentrotus > Strongylocentrotus purpuratus. Next base: position 33,703,054 of record NW_022145615.1, read on the forward strand.
GACCCATAATACAATTCAATAGTTATGTGTATATATGTTCAAAGTCAATGAAATCTATTCTTGATTGCGAATGAAGATGTTTCAGCAAACATTAGGTTTTAAGTGTGAATGGGGTTTGAGAGTCAGAATCTGGTTTCTTGATCACCAATCTCCAATCTGGAAGTGACCAGGAAATTAGAATTTTGCGATTGAACGTCTTGCTGAATGATCCCTTACTTGTACTTTTTGGCAAATGTTTGATGTTGCCAATGCAAGATTTAAAGCAAGTTATTGCTCAGACACAAATACATGGTTTCTCTTTATGCGTTTGAGAGTCATAACCTGAAAAATAATATGCAATTTAAAAAAAAAACTCTTCACAGACCCATCATCTCATTTTTAATAATGGTAACATGTATCTACCCTTGTTCCGAGAACTTCCGGCAGAAATTCTTTTAATGTGAATTATTAATATATGTTTGCAGTCTTGAGTAGAAGTTAGTATCTAGCACTGCACTTAAGAAAAAGTATCATATAGGAATAGCTACATGTACTTAGTGCTAGCCTATTTTTTAACAATAAAACTTTTCATTTTTTAAAGAAATGCATTCACACCGACTCTTCATGAATTGATTTAAATTTCACGTTATCAATTTTGTCATCACATTTAATTTCAAGATGATAAAAAATCCCACATCAAAAACATGTACTGCTTTGAAGTCTCAAGCAAATTTATTGTTCAGAAGTACTTGTATTATTCAAGGAACCAAACAATAACTGTTACATGATACTACATGTACATGTAATGTATTGTATACTTGTTGAACTCCCTGACAGTGAGTAGGCATATTTTTTTTTTTTTTACAAGGGACTGAATTATGTATACATCTATGTTCATGCAAGCATATTGTTAAAGAATGCAAGTCCCCTACTAGCCTATTGTCTTCCTGGAAATGAGCTTGTTAGTATGCCAGTGTGCATGCATTAGTGTAATTAAATAGGACTTTGCACAAATTTGCATCCTGCAAGTTCATAAAGCGAGCTTCAGTGAGTAACAATAGTAGTGGCATAAACTCCAGTTACCATGCCCATCATATTGATTAGCTTCAAAATTTGTTCTACTTACTTTTTATTATTCTCAAGGTATCAGTATTTAATTAGAATTTCCAATTTTCACAGAGTAGGGTTTATTGTACAGCACCATCTTTGTCTCAGCATGCCGACTTGCATATTACTGTAAGAGATTTTGAAAGGCGGCACTCATGACAAGATGGTAGGCATGGATAGCCATGCAAGAGGTTGTCAGACTCGACTGTAATCGAAAGATTAATTGTGGACGAGTGATTAGGCCTGCATGGAGCTTGGTTCACACTTCACTTAGTAAATGGCCTTAAGAAAAAGAATAAAAACCCCAAACTAACAAACCTGTGCTGCAAAATAAAATTATTATAACTATAGAGGTATTGCAGTGCAGTGGATATCTGATAATATTAGGCCAAATAAGAGTAAACTACATCACGTCTCATAGAATTTACATCTCCCTGGATCTATCACACAAGATATTCTAGTTTTTTCAGTGCGACAATAAATAAGAAGAGATTTGTTGAACTGTACAGACAGATAGATGGATGGATGATAAGAAGGAGAGGAATGTATAGACTGAGAGATAGACTGGTAAAACCCTAGATTCTAGGGTCCTTCTGGATCCTAGCACACTGAACCGTCATGTATTTCAGTGGGAATTTGTACATCAATAAACATTTATTGATTAGTAAAACTGTACTGAGAGAGATATGTGTAGACAATAAGAAGGAGAGAGATGTATGGGCAGAGAGACAGACAGGTTATGACTCCATCACACCGCCAAACTGACTACAATTGATTCTCAGCCATTTTGGTAATTTTATTCAGATTTGGCCTATAGTTGGTCTGATATCCATCTTTTAGATGTGACTAGGGTATGAAGAATGAAGCAGACAGATTCAAGAAAATAACCAGACAATTAACGGGTTAAAAAATAAAGAAGGAAAGGATAATGTGTATGAGATTATGTGGCATCAGCACATTAAGCAGGGACTCATAGGGAGGAAGTGCGGTTATACAGAAGGATTATTGGATGATTATTTGTAAATCTGTAACAGCATCATGTGTCTGTGGTAGATATAGAGAGAATTACAAAAAGGCATGAGAGAGGGAGAGGGAGAGAGAGAAAGAGAGAGAGGGAGACAAAGGGAGAGGCAGAGAAGAGAGAGAGAGAGAGAGGAATAGAGAGAGAGAAAGAAACAGACAGAGAGAGAGAGAGAGATAGAGGTGGGGGGGGGGGGGAGGGAGATAGAAAGATAATTGAAAGAGAAAACAAGCATTACCAACATACATACATGTACATCTACCGGAGGGAATGGGTTATAGGTAGAGTGAGGTAGAGAGAGAGAGAGAGAGAGAGATAGGGAATAGGAGATATTGATCTGATGATTTAAATTGGCTTGTGTAAGCTAGAGAGGAAATGTACCAGATCCGTCTTTGGAGTGTGCTACCAATCGCAGCCCATCTATCTTCCTTCATCAGTGAGCTTATACATGAATGTAGGTTTCCTCCAAATACTAGTCTGACGTCAGACTTTCAGACAATTTAATCTTGGTGTGTCTAAAACTCCATTTCAACCTCAAATTAATCACACTATTACACAGTTCACCCATCATCCTACTTTATTACAAAACCTAGATATGTATCCTGACATGTGATATATTTCCAATATATTGGCAAACAGAGGTGGTAGATTAGAATGGATGATGAAAGGAATAATCTGAAAGCTATAAAAGAGACTAGTTGTTGAGTTGCATTAGGTGTGAGTGATGTCTATTGAATCAAGCACAATTTATTGTCCCCATTGATTATACTGTAACAAGCATGTTCATATTCCTTAAGAACATGAAAACTAAAAACAATGATCAATTTGAACCTGATGTATCTCTTTGTAGTGTGTTCTAGTCTAAGCAAAATTACTGAAAAAGAGTCAGTTATTGTTACGAGTTACCGTAACTGTGAAAAACAAGGCTGCTGCTTGGCATATCTTATGGAGATGTGGACATAGAATTTCTTCCTCGTATTGACCTTCTATCCAAAGCACACAGATACTTTAAATATGTACATTTGTGCATGCGTGTAAGGGTAGCTAGAGAACACAAACCATGTTCACATTACCAGTAATCTTGAAATCCAATCTTCTGCTTCATCTTCAGAAGATATAGACATTCAGTGGCCTCTCATCATGTGAGCATGCAAAGTTGAGTTTGTGGAATAATGTGGATTACTTTCAAATACAAATCTTGTTCTTATTGCCTTAACAGTTTGATGTTTTAATACCAATTTGTCACTTGGTTTATCTTATGAAGATGTAAACACACTTCCCAACTGACGTTGTTTTACATCGAAATTTTAATGATGCTTCAATCAACTGTGTGCAACAAACATGCATTCAAAGCTTGCTAAGTAACAGAAACACAGCTTTTACTGTCAGTGAGATAATTGATAAACACAGTTGTCACCTTGTTTATCTTCAGAAGATGTAGACACATTTTTCAATTCTCATACCGTAGATATATATTTATATCTTTTATCTGAAACCCTTGAACACCTTAACCTGTTGACTACTGAACTCTCTTATTCTCATAGGTTTGATACAGGTGCCACCAGGTTCCAGGAGGGAATGGGTTTAGGTAGTTACCAAACATAGAGCCTGTTCACACTGACACAATCATTAAGAATGTTCAAGTTGGTTGGTCTTGCTAAGATGTAGTCACTCCGCTACCAATTGATATTGATTTAATCTGAAGCATGTAGATGCAGTAAATTAGTGCAACATGCCAGCACGTAAGATTCTTAAACAAAGACCTTGTCTGGTTTTATATTTACGTGATGTAGACACATAGTTCCCCACCCATTCCTTGGAATGTATTTTGCATCTGAAGCACGAGTATAACTTTAGTATTTGGGAGATATTTATATATGTTATGCTACTTGACAGTTTTTTTTCTTACATTACAAAATGTTGACAAATGTTTAAATCCTTGAAAATGTTTAAATTCTTGCCTTGTTGATCAATTGAAGATGTAGACATAAAGCACCCAAATCAGAAATTCTTTGACTCTGTCAAAATTGTTTAGTGTAAACAGCCTCATGGCTCTCTGCAGACGTTATATGTGCAACATACCAAGTTTGTTAAAGGGTACATGTAAATTATTCAAAGAGAACCTGATCTTAGTGCCACTAGCTTCTGAGTTTTAAGAAAAAATGTTGTCGGGGAAACTTGAGAAGATGTAGACATACGGTTCTCCATCTCAAACTCCCTGAGTCCCAAGTGTAATTGTATTTACCGGAAGTGCACATACCGAGTTACATGTTCAATATGCATACATGTGAAGCTACTAGTATTTTGATACTGAGCAATGAGCCTGTTTTACTCCCCCCCCCCCCCCCCCCAAAAAAAAAAAAAAAAAAAAAAAAAAAAAACAACAACAAAACATTGAAATGTAACATTGTTGCATGGGTAATCACTTGAAGACTTCTACTCTTACAACTTGAACATGGCAGGAATTAATTCCTTGAAATGCTAGAGAGCTGTAATGGCAGCTAGGCTAAAGCCAGGGTAATAATTAATTGTGCGCCTTGGAATAGAATTGTCTAGATAGACGGTGCTATATAAATGCCTATTATTATTATTATTATTATACATTTTAAAAAGTATGAAGCATGCTCCTCTCCTCCAGCATTTCTAACATGTATGCATTAAAGTTGGTTAACATACACAAAGCCTGTTGAAACCGCCTGTAAACATGAAAATGTAAAGTTTTTGCACGACTTGTAAAATGTAGACATTGTGTTCTCTTTCTATAACTTCAAAAGCCTACACTATAAAATCTGAAATCTAATACCCTTGAAGTAGTTTCCATGCTTATGCATTCCAGATTACTTCATGAATTCACGTCTGCTATCATTGCTACTAAATCTTAAAATATTTCACTCCTTCATGGCTAATCTGGTGTAGATGTAGACATAGTTTTCATTTGATAACTGACATAGATTTCTATTTATGTCTGAAGCATCTTCATACCACAACCGTTTCCAAATTGTATGCATTTAAGGTAACAAGATTACTTTCTGAATATCAAACCTGCTCACACTCTGACTAAATGTTACACTGGTAAACTGTTGCATGTCTGATCTACTTCAAATATAGACATACAGTTCTCTACGTTCATCTTAACTTGTTATGTAAATCAGGCTGCCCATACTATTGATTTTACCAGAGCCCCCGAGTAGATCCCCATGAAGTATATTGATCACTGTCAAGCAGAGTTGCCTCTATCATGGTATTTAGGATGGCAACTATTCATAGCTATGATAAAAGCTTCTCAAATGAAAGGATTTCTCTCTTGTTGATTCGAGTGTAAGTCTGAGATAAAATATCCCAGACTACACTGACTTAACACACAGAGGAATGGAAAGGGCAGTATTTGAGAGCTTTAAAAAAATAATTCACTTTCTGAAGTCCAGCTAGAATTTGGATAACATTTCCCAGACTATACTCACTTTAAACTAAAACAGGGGAATGAACATATTTTTGAGCTTTAAACAAATACTTCACTTTTTAAAGGTAAAGACCAGTATTGGAAATGCCCCAAAATTTACAAATTTTGCTGGGAAACCGCCTACTAATTGATATATTTGGTAAATAAGTTTATCTATTGGGATGTGAGAGATAAAAACGTACGTGTGGGTAGTCCCATATACATCTGTGTACAGTGCTTGTAACTTTATGAAGACTTGGCCAAATTTCTTATCATTTTGATGATTCCAGAACCTTGCAGTACATCTATGCTAGATGATCAACCTTTTCTGATCGATTTCACAACGTTTCTTTCACAATACAATCGCATGACCATAACTGGTCTTTATCTTGAACGTCCAGTTTTAGTTTGTGTGGAACAACACACATTCAACATAAACAGGAAAGGAAAATGTAAATTTCAGGGCATCAGTAAGCAGACATTTCAGAGCATAAAGGCCTCCTGTAAGAAGAACATACCCATGAAAAAGAGGGATTGCTAATCAGTCTGGATATGCAATGCATAACATGCATGCCATGCACCTGTCTCTTTCCGGGGGTTCCTCTTTCCAATTTAAAGTACACTCGAGTGAAACGGGAGAAGGGGAATGCTAGCCACTATTCAGACAGGGAAGTGTATGTTGACTACCTGGTAAGATTCTTAGCCGTACATGCTTTCAAAAGTACTTTTGGGCAAACCCAAGGAATTTCGTCAGCTGCCTACAATAAGGTCGCTACTGCCATTGACAACATTGCAGACAGCTAAAAGTTTGGTGATTTACTGTCCCATAAAAATTACTGAAAAATAATCAAAAATCAACTTCTTTAGAGTTAATTATCTGGTTATATTGTCTAATCCTAGGAGGGCTATCAACTTGCTCTGGTATACTAAAAGATTGTGATGATATCAGTAACTTATTAGACAGAATACTTCAGGCCTACACACCTGTTAAGATTAACATGGTGTTTCCTCAGTCTTTAGCATGTTCTAGTCATCATCATCATTACCAGAATTTAGGACTAGCCGTTAAATCTTATCCCAAGACTACAAGGTAGTGGAGAGGGAGAAGTACTACACTTGCTATTTGTTTATTTGTTACTAGCATTTAAACAAAATATTGTTACTGTAATGGTTTTGTCCAGATTTTTGTGCCCCTATGGAATACACCTATATATTTAAAACTACACCTGTATACTCATTGTTGAATGAGCTAGGCATCTGTAGAACCTGTTGATATGTGTGTTAGAAAGTAAAGAAACAGAGGAGTGCAGAAACTGGAAAAAACAACATTCAAGGTGTTTTCATGATGCTGTGGTGAATGGTGAATGAAATCTGTGATAAACAGGGGCCATGATAAACAATTCACATGTGTAACACTACTTTGCTAGAGTGCCAATCAAATACAGTGAATGTGTAAAGAAAAGAAATATAAGAGAAAAGGGTACCTTTTTGGGAGTTGGTGCCTCATGAATACTCATTTAAATGCCTGGCAACTACTAATGCTGTTCATGTACACAAATAAGGAATATAAAGGAGAACAGGTCCTATTTGGGGGTTGGTATCTTGAGCACATGAGATATTCATTTAAATGCCAGGCTAGGAATTACAATGCATGAATTAGGTGTGAACTTGGACACGAACCAAGCTGGCATGTAGATGATACAAGATAGATCAATAGCATGAATCTACAGTACTTGTTATTACGTGACTCTGTATATTCATGGTGGAACGCGAGATAGTGGATGGGATTGGGAGATCGATGAAACGGGATGGATCCAAGGAGAGAGGAAAGAGCTGGGAAATACTGGGGTTCTTTAGGAGAAAAAAGATGTATGCGGGAGCGAGGCCTAATTGACATAATGGTATAAGTTTAAAGGGATCCGGTGACTTTGTCTTAGATCCGTTAAAAAAATTCTTGATTTAGCTCATGCTGCAATGATAATTATAAACCTTTAGGTCAGTCAGGAACCCCATGACTTTTACAAGCCGATCGCCTGTCTGATTATCAAGATATTTATGATTGAAAATCAAAATCAAATTTTGCGTTTGCCAAACAATTTTCATAACACTACAGTCTATTGGGGAAAACAAGTATGGTAAAACCAGTCTCTCAAAGATTTTTACTTTGTGAGGTACTTTCTGATCATTTTGATGTGCGATTTTTTTAGGGCTTCAATATTACACCATTTCACAGACACTGGTAACAAATAGGACCGTGAATCTCACATTTAACATTGTTAAACGATCCCTTTAAGGTTAACGGTACGTCTGCTTAGAGCTAGTAGGATGTCTAATCAACATCAGGTTAGCCTCCTTGTTCTGAAAGCAGATTGGTGTGAGGACTAGAAGGACATTACATCAACCATGAGTTAGCTGCATAAATGCTTGTAAGAGGATTATACAGTAGCTCAAGTATGTTAGAAAGAACTAATAAAAAAGTAATACAAATGCAAAAAGAATTGAGGGAGAAAATGTAGAAGGAAGAAATTATGTAATGAAGGAAAGTTCTAAGAAAATGAAGGAAATGCAGAATTCGGATAAACAATGTGAAAGGAATGGGAAAGCTATTTGGGATAACGAAGAGGAAAACTTTAAGAGTCAAGAAAAGATTCTTAGAATTAAGGGTTGATATAAAAAGGGAACAGTGTATTGTACTTTGTGAGATTAATTGAATGAAGTGTGCTTATAGTTACCTTCAGAATATTAACTTACAATGCACTGAATATTTGCTGGCTAGTACGTGCTTAGGAAGTGAAGTGCTTTTGTGCTCAATGTAGAACCGATAAAACAAATCTAGGACATTTCTTTTCCACAGAGAAAGTATGAAATGATAATTCTAAACACGATTCTTTTTTAATGTGTGAAGCAGTGTATTAAGTGAATTACTTTATCAGAAAAGGGGGAATGTCTTTCAAAGATATGCCATGAGGAATAAAAGTATAAGTTTCTGTGGGAATAAAAGAATAAAGTTGCTATATTAAAAAAAAGAGAGATCTAATCGTTGGTGATGTTTATATTTCTATTTTTCCTGAGCTGCTTTATTGTTGCCTAACATCCAGAAGTATTAGGCACAGAATGAATGCCCTTCTGGCTCCGACCAGATGATACAATTGCTTGCTTAGAGCTAAATCACTCTCGATGCACTTGTAGTGTTTACCCTTCTGTAGTATGTAAAGGGTTAATATAGCCATGTAACACCTGTACGCTTGTAAGATCCCATCTCAAACATCGTCAGACATCCAGCAGGCAAATTGGCAGCACCAGAATATAGGAGAGAAGCTTGTCTCGCCCTCTAGCCCTTAACAACCACCGTCTCTAATTGCTCACAAAGGAGCTAGCCTAATTCTGCAAATAAGATAAAGTCGGTGGTTGTATTGTCTGGGTTGGAGAGTCTTGAGGGGATGGGATGTTTTGAATGAACCTAGTTCTTGAAGATATTTTACTTAAGGTATTGGAAAGGTTGGGTGATGGAGTAACGGTGTTGACTGTTGATATTTAAGATGTGACTGGATGCATTCATATGCATATAGTTTGAGGGAGAATAATGAAGATGAAGAGATACTGATTTAAGTAAGAGGGAAGAAGGTAAAAAGATGAAGAAGATGAGAGAGAAAGGGGAGGTGGACGAGAATGAAAAGGAAAACATTACGAAAATGAATGGGAATTGTCATGGAAAAAGAGAAAGACTGAGAAAGAATGAGAGTTATCAGGGAAAGAAGTATGAATAAAAAAAGCAGGAGGGAAAAAAAGAAGCGAGCTTGAAATTGCAGAATATTCAAGCATCAAACATTATTTTAGATAACATGTTACTTTTTGACATATTTAAGAGCCACTCTCCGATTCTGTAATATATCAATTCTGTGGAGCCAGACACACAGCATACATAGCGCATATTGTATTTTTGAAGCCAAGGTTAAGTTATTAAAGTAATTTTATGGATATTGTACCAAAAGAATTTTGTTAAAATCGATACAGGGAGATGTGATATCTATACTGCTCTTGATGGTATAGCTATCGATATGTTGGTGTTCTCAATTAAAAGAGGGTCATATGCTCTCGACGCCTGCTATATCACATTTTAGCTGTAGGCTTACCCAATGCTATAATGTTGTTTTCTCTTTCGAAACAACATAGTTATTCTCAGCGGTGAAGGTAATATTAGCAGTACAGGCAAATGTTAGAAAGCTATGAAGATGTAGAATGCCGGCTCTCATCATCCCTTCAAAAACTCTGTAATATAATATCTCCATCTCCCTAGCTGTCTCAGATATAGATCTCACTTGACATTCAAGCTTGGTGCAATATTGAGCAGTGAATGACAAGTATGAAAGCTTCTCCCCAAAAGAAAAAGGAGTTTAGTACTAGAGATAGAGCTCTCGAGTTGTTGACATTTTGGATTGGTGAGGAGGCCCTCGTGAGAGAGAGAGAGAGCTGTGGAAGAAAAGATGAGGATGAATACCACAATGTTGTGCCATCCATCCTGTGATCTAGTGACTGGCGGGAGGCTTTTATTTGCTCTTCTGCTCATGTCATGTTATGACGTGATAAGTCGGGTTTACTCTCACTCACGGCTGGCTCTCTATATTCCTCCGAGTGTCTGTCATTCTCTATTCCTCCGAGTGTCTGTCAGTTTAGGTGATGCATATTGGCAATTTAAGGTGTGAAGACCAATGAATTAAAAGCCTTAAAGGTAGAGACTGGCTTTCAGTCAACCAGTCACTCAAACGCACAAATGTCTCTGGACTCCCTGCTTTACAGCCAGATTCAGCCCCTGGCCAATAGTACATGTGGTTTTTCAAAAGAGAGATAAATATGTGGCTTGATTAATATTGGGTATGTGATGCTGTACAAGATGTTGAGAAAAATAATATATTTCTGTTGAATTCTCAGGTGTTTTTCTTCCTGTCTTTGTATGTTTTTATTCTATCATAGGAATGGGAATAGGATATTGTAAATTTGTCTCAACCTAAATGACCAAACAAAGGAGAAAGTCATGTGAAAGACTCGTGAAAGAAAGTGATTATCTATTTGTTCCAACCATATCAAGTCCTTGAAAATGCTGATTTTAATGAACTGATAAATTCTCTTCCTCTCTTTCTTACATCTCTTTTCTTTTCTTCTTTCATAGTGATTTGTGTCTTCTCATTCTCTCTTTTCTCTCTCATTCTTTTGCTCCAATAAGGTAGCTCTTTAATTTCCCATTATTTCTAAATCTGTAAATCCTACACAAATCATTTTTTTGAACATGAATACCCGATGTAATTCGGTTCAAGGAGGAAACATGCAGTATAATCTTGAATATATCTGTTTTTGATCTTTTTAATCTCCAGGGTTTTACGAGATTTAGAAGCAGGAACGGAAGACAGCAGACCGCTCTATCTGGAGGAAGAGAAGCAGCAGTTTGCCAGAGCCAGGTTAGTATTTCTACCAAAAACAACAACGTATTAAACCAGAAATATATTCTCTATGTTTATGATATGAAGAATCAGTAACAAGAATAAGACTGCAAAGACTTTCAATAAATCGTGTCTGTAGGCCCATCTATACACTACAGTCCAAATATCCTGATTTTATTAACATTGCAAAGTTACAGTTGAAGAAGACAGACAAAATTAGCTTTATTGCTAAACAAAGTTAACTGTAACATCACAATGATAATGAATTTATCATGATTATACTATCATTGTGATGTAACAATGGAAGTATACAAAGGAAATGACTCATGTGCTGAGCAACTTTCACTGTTAACTTTGCAATGGTAATAGCATTATCACAACTTTACTATTAAAGGGAAAGTCCACCCCCAAAATAAGTTTGTTTCGATAGAGGCAGAATAATAAGAAAATCAGGTGAGTGAAAGTTTGAGCAAATTCTGAATGAAAATAAGAAAGTTATGAATTATTGAAGTTGTAATCAATCAAATACAAATTGGCAACTCTGTGACTTATTATATGAGCTCTCCTTCATTTGCTTTGTGCATAATATTCCATAAAATCATGTTTTCTTCGCTATTGATGACGGAATATATATTTGTTCCTTGCAGGGGGAGTATAGAAACATATTTGCAATTATTATATTTAGGGTGCATGTATGGTTGAAATTTTTCTTGAGGGAAAATGAAAATTTTAGATTTTTTTAGTACTGAGCAAATGGAAGTTGAGCTCGCATGATACGTCATAGAGTTGCCAATTTGTGTTTGATTGATCACAACTTCAAAAATCCTAACTTCCTTATTTTTAATCGGAATTTGCTCAAACTTTCACTGACTTGTTTCTCTCATTTTTCTACTCCTATTAAAACTAACTTAATTTCAGGGTGGACTTGGACTTCCCCTTTAAAACATCGCAATATCATGGTGGAAGTTGACAAGAAAAAAGGCTCATGTGCTGAGCAAACTTCCCCATAACGTTTGTATGTTTGTAAAATTTGGATGATTGGACCACAGTGTGTTAATGGGTCTTATAGCAATTTGAAAAGATCATTGCAATTTATGAAGATGACATTTTGTAATCCAACCATACCATTTACCAGTATTCAGAGCCAGAAGGGCTTTAAGTCTATATTACTTAACGCCCTGCTCTGTCCTGGTAGACCAAAAATTCAAGATTTTCTCAGAAAGTGTTGAAATTGGCCTTGACTTGATCTAATGAAAGTCTTTGCAATTATTTCATGTTTTTAGTTAAAGATTTGTAGATTCTTAATTTGGATTGATTTATTTGAGTTTACTAATCCTAATGATAGATTAGCATAGTAGATGTGTTGACAATTGTGAATATGTGAAAAACTCTTATTCTAATTTCTTGTCTACTAACCATAATAATAGATTAGAATTGTAGTTGTTATGTGAGATGTCTTGTTTATCTGACAAGATATTTCCAAATTGAATGTAATACTAGCTGCTTTACCTATAGAGTAATGGCATTCAGATTAAGCCATTAAACATGTATGGATAACATAAATTATCTTTATGAATGTTCCATGTACTTGAACATACCGCTTGCGTATAAGTTATCATGTTCAATAACTTGAGCTGTATGACTTACAGATGTTTATGTGATATGTTTCTCTATCTTCCATTTATCTATTTCTTGTAAATGATATTAATTTCTACAATAATTTCTCCTTGATTGAAATGTAAGGTATGTCAGACATACACCATTGTTCATTTTAGCTTCTTATTCTAGTTTAGAACTTTTGTAGAAATCCAGGAGCTGACTTGGAGTATTATTGTTATTGTTTTCAATAAGATAAACCATATATCCATTGTGCTTGGTCCTGTAGAAAAAAGACACCAGTTTCGACAGTTTTGTAATTTGTTGTATTTTTATGATACTTATGTTTGTCAAAAGATCAAGTACTGTGGTTAGTCAAGTAACGACTATAAGTCAAGTTAGTCACCGAAGCTGGACCCCGCGATACAGGTAGTTTCTTCTTCTTTCAGCAGTATCACCACGCTATATTGAATTAATCATCTCATCAAGTTACATTTACATCTCATTTTCTCTCCATCAAACTCAAAACTAGCCATGAGTTGCTGTGAAAACCTGTCCAAATTTCTTAACGAAATGCCAAAAATGTTATCTGCAAGGGATAATTTCATGCTGTTTATACGTTGCATGTTTTCATTGATCTTTTTTATGACACTGCATTATTAAATAGATCAGATCATGATTTGAGATCCAGAAGGTTGTTATGTTATTTTTAACTTTATTTTCAAAAACACCCTTCTGGCTCTATGCAGACAAGATAATCTTTCTGATTACAGGGTTACCATGGCAACTCATTGTATGTTCTGAGAGGTACGCATATCTCATTCTCAATCATCATGCCTTAGGAACTATACACATGTAATATACAACTGCTGTGTGAATGATTTGGGGCTTATTGGATGGCTTTAGTAACTGATCACCCTTTTCTTCTAAGGAATCAAATTTAGTACTGAACAAAGTCATACAAAGCAAATCTTCATTTTGGTGACACATTCTTTTCAAAGATGGGAATATATACCGTTGAACAGAAATTATTGTTTAACTTTTTGATCTAAAAGCTTTAAATGTTCTGCTGATGTGCGGTCTACAGTTCACAGGAACATTAAGCATATTTTGAAATTTTATCAGGTGAATTTTCTAGAAGGCAAGGGGTTCATTTATTGTAAAGTGGACCAATTTTGAAACCTTTCTGTAGATCATCACAAAGCTTTCTCTTCGCTGGAGTGTAGGGTGGCCATGATGTACAGCTTATCATCTTTTTCTTTCTTATCATCATTTTTACAAGTAGAATTAAATTCAAGTTTGGAAGCTTGTAGTTTATGCCATGCAGATTTTCCTTCTCCTTTCTCTGTCTCACTTTCAGATAAATGTCAACTGAAATTTATAAAAAAATATTTAAATACTTATGACCTATGCAGGTAAAGTTTTGCAGGAAATGAGTTTTTTGTTGTTAAAATGATGAGAAAATTGCAATCATGGTAACAAGTTTGGAACGGCAAAGATAAATAGAAAAGAGAAATGCATTGATCTTGATGAAAAGAGGATGTAAAGAGAATGTATAATGAAAAATGAAATACAGTGGGATTAGATCTATTGTGTTTTTTGTTGTTACATTGCCAGCATTACAAGTCTTGTATAAATGTAATAATGAATAATGTATATACAAAAAAGACACAGGAACAAAAGGACAATGCTCCTTTAATTCTGTTCTTTGGTTGGATGAGCAAAGTATATATCCAATCTCATTTCAGAGACTTATCATGTCAAACTCGTTGATGAAAAATTACACCTTATGTGCCTCTAATATCTAATCACTTTGAGGATTACAAAGTGGATAGGATACAATATTATCTCTTTGCATTAGGACCTTGTTGAGACATTAAATATTAAACTGCTTAAAAAGAAGAAAAAAATGTAACCGCAAATGAGTTTACACGAGTACAGTGTGTGTGTAACAATGGGTAATTTGGAAGCTGTTTATTACAGAGTTTGCCAAGCGTAGGGACTTTTATTATGTGCAGCTATTTTTTTGTCCACCAAAGCTTCACAATTTAGTGATTTTGTTCTGCCATGCCATTTTCTTTATAATCGGTTCATGCACTGTAGCCTATGTGAATGAGGTTTTGGAGGGGCAAGGTTGTTACATACGTAGGTAATTTCATTAGAGTGTTACAGCAAAGGTCGCTATATTTTATTTATAACCCTGAAACATACAAAATTAATTAAAGATGCAAATTAGTTTTCTTCTTGCGAACAAATCCTTGGGTCATGGACACACATTGTCATTTATCTCATAAATATATTTTTTATTAGTGTGAAAAGCTGATAGGGTTTCTAAGATCATGAATATTTCATTTCAGATGCCTAATGCTTATGGCATTATCAAGAAATATATTTGAATAAAAATTGATGTTATTCATATTAAACAATCATAATAAGTTGATGAATCAAATGCTATTATATTCTGCTGTATAACTATTAAAACAATAGGGATGATTCAAGGATATTATCATAATTAATGAGAATTTCCAGATTTTGCACAAGTGACCATTATATAGTTTCATCATGCAAATATAAAACAATATTGAAAAAGCTTTCATGTCACATACATGTACACCAAAGCACCAATAAAAGTTATCCACACACCATGCTCAAAGCTCTGATTATTCTGCATAATAAATAGAAATTTTACTTTGATTTTTGATAATGACTACCTTTGATCTTTATATGAACAGATAAACACATTGGGAAACACCAAAGACAATGTAAATTGATACCCAACAAAATGCAGAAATAAAATTGTTATTTAAATGCAGTGTGATAGTATAAATAGTGAACATTGTTATACTGTCTATATATCAGGAAATTGTTATAATTGCAAAAAGCAACATAACAAGTTTTATTATTGTTAACCAAGTGCTGCTCAAACTGTTGTCATATTTGGCCAATTCTAGTATTTTGAGAGCAAACATTACATCTATTTTTTTATATTTCATTTGTGGGGAAAACCCAACAACATAATTTATGATTGCCCTAATAGTAATATAGACTCCAATATACATGTACTTGCTTGAGGACTAATGACTGGCATTTCTACTACTCTTCATCACTACCAATGGATCAATTTTTGCATCCCACTGCCTAGGAAGGCATCCAGCTAGCGGGCCAAATGCATCCAGCTAGCGGGCCAAATGCATCCCCTCTATAATTGATCAGACTCCCCATTAGGCCAAATTAATTCTCTGATAAATTAATGAGCGAGTGTCAACATTGCCGCGTGCTGGTTAATTTGAGAAGTGGAAAAAACAGTATGTGTGACAACAGGGGGCAGATCGACTATGCAGAGTTTGCTCCTTATGGTCTTAACAATAAATTAAAGCCCTACTCCACCAATTTTCTGTTTTGTTTAGTACATTCAACTTTATATACATATGGGGTAACCAACACTCATATACACAGGAGCTCAGTATGATATTTGCCCTGGAACTTTTGTAATAGCTCTAAAATTTCCATCCTGTGAACAATTCTTCCAATGACATTTTTAAACAGCTTTTGGAGATTTAATTTCTACACAGTTTGGTGTAAACTGTTAGAGCTTGGGGTTTTTTGCTATCAATTCTTGGTGGCTGATTTTGCTTTACACTCTGATATATCTTCTGTTGAGAGCCAGAAGGGCATTAACTTTGTTTCAAAGTACATGAGTTAATGTCCTTATGGTTCTCACCAGACAATATGTCTGAACACTTCTTTGGCCATTGTCAATCATGAATTATATCACACCTTTTAACCATCAATATTGCAACTGTAATTTCTCACTTTCTACATGCCATGGGTTTCTGGGGCTCTTCAAAAAGTAATCATGGATATTAGAATCACAAGAGGAGAATAATTTTGTGCTTAAAGGTAAAGACCAGTATTGGAAACGCCCCAATTTCAAAAAATGAAATGGAAGCTTTAGCTATTACCAATCATGTGAAAGAGTATGTTTTAACTAATACATGATGATAAATTTTTCGCCTACTGATTGATATATTTGGTAAATGTTTCTATTGGCATGTGAGAGATAAATGCACGTGTGACGCACGTGTGCATAGTCCCATATACATCTTTCTGTGTACAGTGCTTGTAACTTTACCAAGACTGGGCCAAATTTCTTATCATTTTGATGATTCCAGAACCTTGCAGTACACACCAATACTTATCTGCTAGATGATCAACCTTTTTTGATCGATTCCACAACGTTTCTTTCACAATGCAATCGCATGACCATCACTGGTCTTTATCTTTAATCCACTCTTTTTATTCTACTTTTACTTGTTTGATTGGGATAAGGTAAAATGCGTGACTTGACAGTAATTTTACTCTCAATTTATGCATAAAAGTGAGATTTGAGGTAAATGATGTATATGGTCTGCTTAGAGTGAGAAGGATGCATACGCTCTGTGTGAGTTGACTCTCATCTAGCACCAATCAGGCGATATGTTTCATTTCATTTTAATAATCATGTTTCTCTCAATTCAATTCAATTAAAGTGATTTGTTATGAGATGCTCTAGCATGGAAATATAATATTCATTATCAGAGATAATTTAAAGAAGTTTTGATGGAGGAGTTTTAATTAAATTGTTGTTTACAGTGACTTTATAGTGCAAAGTATTCCATAATCACTTTTTGGTTACAGCTATTCCATTTAATATGTAAGTGTACAGGATAAAGGAGAGACATTTATTTGTACATATTCACACAATCTTATTCTATATATGTTTTTTCCTCCTTGTATTGTCTAAGATGTTTTGATATATGTATGTGACTAACATGGTATCAGGCTTTTAACAAATCCCATTATATTTCATTGTAAATTATACTTCATTTGGTTATATGATTCAGGAAATTGTGCATTGACTATAGAAGCTCTGTGCAAAGAGTTTTCAAAACTGGCTTTTGAAACCAAAATGAATGTTAAATGCCAGTTATTTCTATCACAGTTTCACAATGTCAGCTTGAATGTCTGGATGGACTAGACCTAGATGCAAAAATAATTTAGAGATATTATCTGGAATGATCTCTGGAATGATTGGTATATGAAAGCATGTTGCATCAATATTTGATATCAATAATGCAAGCTTCTGCAGCTCTGAGTATACCGAATGGCACGTTGCTGCAACCAAATTCAGTTCTTGCTTCTAAAGAAAAGAAACGTCGGGACTCTGCAATATATTCACGATATGGTATTTGTTATAAATAGACATATATTGTGAAATGAATTGTTCTATGTTAATAATCCCCATTCCATTGAGCTTGAGAAATAGAGACAATCTGAGTCTTGTCCTGTTGATTAATGTCACCTTTTCATGTTCCTCTTTTTCTCTCTCATTCCAAGATAGATACATGTCTCTAACAATTCACACATAGATGTAGACAATATTCTCTCTTCCTAGACAGAATTCTTTCTTCGTTTAATCCATAGAGTATAGCATTTGAAATGTCATCGTATCTCGTACTGTAATTTTCTCATTAACAGGAATGTCTAACCGTGCACGATTTACCTTCTCTCTTTCTCCCCCTCCCTCTCTCTCTCTCTCTCTCTCTCTCTCTCTCTCTCTCTCTATTTCTGGTTCTGTCCATGTCCGATTTGATTTCTTTATAATGTGTCAACTTGGCCTACTTCTGTCCATTGCACGGACTCTCCTTCTTGCTTATGTTGAATCATGGGAATGATGATGTCATCACTGCATAGATCAAGGTAGGCCGTAGATCCATGTTTGTTCAAGTTTGGCGGCATGTCTTCATTTTTTTTGTTCAGCATGAAAATGCTTTATTTGGCTCGTTTGGCCTCTCATCAAAGTTTCCATCATATTCATTCGGCTTGTTTTGCTTCTCATCAAAGTTTACATTGCATTTGTATGGCTTGTTTGGCTTATTATTCATTATAATGGCAAGTGCAGACTACAGTTTACATAAATGTGTCCATGTGTGACTTCATATTCATTCCGTTTTGATATCCACTTTGTGGCTTTTTACATGATATTGACAAGTACAGGATCATGTATGCATATGCTAATATACATATTTATGGCTTTTTCATCTCCATAGCTTTTTGATGTGATAATTTATATGGCTGCATGCAGTTTTAATGGCATTTTGGCACCAGCTTAAAAACAGCATCATTACATGCAAGTTCATCCAGTGTAAAAGCGCTATACTATAATTGAATGCAGTGTTGGAATTCAGCAACCAGCCTTTTACGTAGCATTTTACTCTTTGCATTTCAAGTAAAGCCTGCAAAAGACAATCATACCTGAACTTCAAGCAACAGTATGCATGCAAAACCAAGCCAGCTTTAATGCTTTACACTGAAATTATTTATCCGTTATGAACTCCTTCTTCTCTACTTTCTGCTACAGAGATAGAATAAAGGACTAATTATTTTTTACATGAAATATGTAATATACCAAATGTACATTACTGTTGTTTATTTAGTAGCCTGCACATAATGTGCTATTATCATGAAATGAGCATTACCAGGTACCGCTGTCATTATCTCCTACACGTACCTTTAGTAAGATGAAAAGAGGGTTTTGAAATATCTTCAACATATTATTTTGAGGAAGGGGGGGGGGGGGCTTTTTGTAGAAAGTAATGCTGTGCTCAGTAAAGTTCCTCTACAAGTAAAACAGGGAGGGTTTTAATATTTGTACAGAGAATGTATCTATTGGCCGATAGTAATTCATCTTCTCTTTACTTTCTGCAAAAACATGATATAAGCATGCACAGAACGAGATGATTGCTTATAAAGTGATAGCATGACAAGTTATGAAGATCATACATGCTCTATTTCCTTTAAAATATTTCTATTCTTTTTTATTTTCTGTTCTTTCATTTATTTTCATTCAGCCATCTAGATGTTATTTTTCTATTCCAATGATCATTGTGTGTTATCAAGAGGTTGTGCGTTGGTCTGTTTGGAATTAATTGACTCTGTGTTCCTATTTCTCATCTTTAAAATCTGCCATTCAGGCCCCATTTCA
The DNA here is from genome assembly GCF_000002235.5 of Strongylocentrotus purpuratus. Taxonomy (NCBI): domain Eukaryota; kingdom Metazoa; phylum Echinodermata; class Echinoidea; order Camarodonta; family Strongylocentrotidae; genus Strongylocentrotus; species Strongylocentrotus purpuratus. Next base: position 33,722,655 of record NW_022145615.1, read on the forward strand.
CAAAACTTGTCATCAGTGACAAATGGCAGTATTTGTTATAAGGTAGTGGAATCCTTGCTTCTGATTGGTTATCAGCAGATTTGCCACTGATTTTTGTCATTTGTCATTGAAAAAAGGCTTTGTGAAACGGGTCCCTGGTCATATCATCTGTTGAGAGCCAGAAGGGCGTTACCTCTGCATTGAAGGATAGGAGTCTAAGTCCTTCTGGCTTTCAGCAGATAATACATCTCAAAGATTCAGCTTTGTTATGATTGTCATCATCACATCATATCATAATGTAAAATCTTCCTTAAATATACAAGAAAAAATATATTATTGTTATACAATATTTTGAATTTTGTATTGAGAGGCATTGTTTGGGCTTTGTGCATGCATTGACTGATATTGATTTGTGTAATATGTATGAGAAATTAAGCATGCTCATATACTCTAAACCTGAAAGAAAGATGTGGTAGGAACCTGTTTACTATACTTGAATGCATGCAGTGTGGACAAACAGGTATGCAAGAGAGTGTGCTAGAAAGACAGGTGAAATTCTGTTCTGTTTGGGATTCGGGATATGGGTTTTCATCATCATCATAACATTGAAAATAAAAAACAGCTATGTTTTTCTTTTTGGGGGGAATGGTGCTTAAATTTTGCTCTGTAATTTGGTCTTGGGCCAAGAATTCTATTTATAGACCTCACATGCAAGATTAGAGATGGATCTACCCATCTACTGCCCTTCATTATAACTAATCATTGCTAAGTAAAAGGAATGAAATTTAAACAGAGATATGATTACCGGTACTCCATTATTTGGCTTCAATCAAACAGACGATTATTCATTGTGCTTACCAAGTCCACAGCTACATGAATGCAATGATCCTTCATATTATGTGCAATGCTGACGGAGCCTCATGATTTCTAATGCTGCCATTTTCAATTCTCTATAAAAGGATAGGTATTATAGAGCAATATTTGGAAGCATCAAAAGCTCTTTGCAAAATTACCTTGGAGCCTATCGCCGTGGTAACATCATTGTTGCATGGCCAAATAAAAAAGTCACCCTTTTTTCTCAATCTCATTGTAATTGAGAAATTCCCATCAAGCAGCCCTGTTGCATTGTACGTGTAATTGGAAGGGAATTTGAATTAATTCTCTTCTAATTTACGCAGCTTATATTCTCCATCGCTGTCTGCTTGGTTGAATACTTTGGGATAGATAATGTTTACTGGTGGGGTGCCTAATTCTAATTTCAACTTGAAAATGGAGAAGCTAGTACAGATATATTGCCAAAGTATTCTACTAATTGGGAGTGTTTCATTGAAAGTTAGTGTAATTTTGTTATTACCTTTACAAACAAAAGAATGTTTGTAGTCCACATTATTCATGTCAAATTTGTGACTATTCATTAAAATGAATATATTAGTTGATTAGAAACAATTGAATTCTTTTCCATGAGTTAATTGCTGGCGGTCATGTCAGGATAATAATATACAACAATAACAACTGTGACAACAACAACAACAAAAATATCAACACCAACATCAACAACAGGTATTTTAAGATGATTTATTTTAATCATGCACAAGATATCATTCTTGTAACTTAAATGACTTCTTTGATTTCCGACCTTCTTTTGAAATTCAAATTTTTTAAAGATAGAGTTACTTTGAAAAGATTATGTTTGTTATAAAAATTAAGGCAGTTCAAACTTACAACTCCATTATAAGGGATAAGGAGTGATTGGTAGAGTTTCTTTAAAAAACAGTGTTTACCTCTTTTTCTCCACGGTTTCTATATATCTCAATCAGTTTGCTTTTGATATCTGATCAAGCTTGATAACGATGGAAACTTAATAGGGTCACGAAATGTTTGATTTGGGTGTTTGAATAGCTCCAAAAACATGCTTTACACACACAAACACACTATCACATTTTGACAAGACTGTCAAGATTACTGCAGTGAGTGAATAGGTCATACATGTTTGTCCTCGAACTAAAGGAGAGAGAACAATAAAGGAACAAATGAAAGAAGAAGAAAGAAGAAGAAAGAAAATAAGAGTTACACTAACCTTGAATGTGTGTGTACCTATGGCAATATTTGAGATGAAAATCAACATGATTTGGTTTCCCTTCATACAGTCTTTATTACAGTGAAATCAAATTCTAAATGTCAATCGTATTAGGAAAATACCTCTAACACTCTAGGGAGTTGAGCTCTGCCTTTTTCTCAGAAAAAAATTCAACAATATACCAATGTTTGCATGTTATAGCACAGGAATGATAATTACATTATATCCATATTTGTGGTCATATAGCATATGAATGGTAAAAAGAGGGCGAGAATACATTGAAGAAAAATAGCAATGGTGCTGTGATGGAGTTTGCAAGAATTTGAATTATGATTAAGAATATTTAGTCATTTAAAATTCAAATGCTAGCTGGTCATCATTCCAGACATCTTATTTGTTGTATTTTAAAGTCAAATTCATTGGGGGGGGGGGGGGGGGCACATACTCCTTATATTTTTTAACATATTTTTTTCACTGTTCCAAATGTAACTTTACTATGAGTGGGAAAGCATGTTTGGTTGGAGACAAGCTTGATCAATGTTAACGAAACATTTATTCGCCAGACAGACAGATGGCAAAGGTCTTAATTGATTCCCAATGCAAATCCAGTTAAGCTCTGTAGTCTGGAAACGTGATTCGCTGAGTCAAGTTTGAGTTGAGGGTGGTGTTTGATTAAAGTGATATGATTGAGAGATAAAGAGAGAGAGAAAGATAGAGAGAAAGAGAAAGAGAGAGAGAGAGAGAGACAGACAGACAGACACATAGACAGACAGAGACAAAGGAAAAAGGAAGGGAGAGGAAGAAAGAGACAAGGGAAGAGAGAGAGACAGAGTGAGAGTGAGTGGAAGGATTATTATGATGGAACAATAAGGAAAGAGAGAAATAATAGGGTGAAAAAAGACATTATTTTAATTGTCTAATTTGAATGCGTAGAGGGAGAAAAAGAGATTGAGAGAACATACAGAGAAAACAAAATTGCAATTTCATCATCATCATAATAGGAAGAAAGAGAGAGTAAATTAGAACTGTCACAAAGGTTAATGAAGATTAATAGACAGACATTAAAACTCCCTAGAGACTTGTTTATCCTTTCATAGATTATTAAAAAATAACACTCAATAATATAGTCTTGACCTGTAATTCCAATTTCTGTGTTTTCTATTAGGCTTAGGTAAATTAGTGTAACGAATCGTCTTTTCAAATCTGCTGTTGTAATTGAGTAGGTCTTTCAAAGTTTAGATGTCATTGCAGTGTATGTTCTCTTTCCCTAACACTGTCTTTTTTTCTGTTAATCAAAGTACAGAATCTTAGCAATCTGGCATTTTGAAATTCCAATAAATTTAAAACATTTCCTATTTTCACGTTCTATTAGTTTCTAACTAGTGAAAATCTCAGTAATTGTAGCCAATGTTTTGTGTGTTCTAGATTGTGCCTGTTCATTATTTTTGATTGTGTATTTCATTTGAATGTTATATTGTTTATGTTGTATGTATCATCTGCTGATAGCCAGAAGGGTGTTAAATTCCCAAAACACCCTTCTATTTGTCATCAGATTGCATCACATGTTTGGAGCCAGATGGACATTAACGCATGTTTTTACACACAGTTAACATCCTTCTGGCTCTGAACAGATGATATAAAATTGTCATAAAAACTCACTTAACTTTCATTGCTATAAAATCTGCCCTGCACATTACATGTCCAATGCTTCACACCCCTCAGCGATCATTCTGTGTGAGGAGCCCAATTCAGCTCTTGCTGTTACCACGGCAACATATAAACATCATCTGACTTGTTCCATTTTATCTCTTCCGAACTCTAAATCCTTTAACGCCCTCATCCATTTTGACTAATTGCAAAGCCTATAAGCATCATCATTTATCCAATATACCATTTGTCATTTTAGCTATTCATCATATCTCTCTACTCCCATGCCAAATACAACGAGACAATTTTTTGGAAAAGCTTTGTCTGTAAAGTGCACACATGACTGGCATAATAATGTTTGTTATAATGAGGTTTTTTTTTGCTCATTAAACTGGCTATGAGCAGTGCTCATTATTAGACCTTCAGTGCTCATTATGTGAACTTCAGGTTGCCATGGGAGCAATGTTTTTTTCTTTTTAATTAATCAAATAGTAGTCCTAGCTCCACCTCATTTCTGTACTGCCTGTCTATGCTATGTTCTGATATGCATCCAAACTGCATTGTTAAAGGTCCTTGCATGGATTTGCACAATGAAAATTTTGAAACTTATGAAAGGCAAAAATGTTTAAAACAAATCATAATTGAGAACTTTTTTAAAAGTATGGTGGCAAAGTATTAATAATTTGCAAAATTACAGTAATTCTTCTCATCTGAAATTTTGCACATACTTTCATGAACCCATCTTGCTGCTATAGATACATTTTGAGATCAGTTTTGGAGGGCTTGTAAATCCCTGATAGGGGCTTTAAAGGTTCTAATCACAATTTTAGATGAACAAAACAAAATCAGACAAAAGTCTCTATGCTGTAAGTTAGCCAAGAGCGCAAGTGCAAAAAATAACAACTTCTTTCTAAAATAGAAATTTGAGATAAATGGAGGAACTTTCAGGCATCATTTACTTTATAAATTTTTGTAATGGGTGTAAAATCATGTGTGTCCATAGAAGGCAGTTTCCTATCAAGAAAATAAATGAAAGATTATTTTCCTTGAAACGTGCTCCTGGCATAAAAAGAGGAATACATCTATGCACTGTTGAGTCTTGTGAGAACATGTACAAATCCTCTTTTGAAGCAAAAAAAGGGCGTGAACTCTGTGTTAAAGTATATTGGAGTTAATGCACTACTGTATCTCAACTGATGCAATGTTGGAAAGTACTTTCTGATGCAATATTAATGCACGATGGGTACCTCTGCTTTTCTTTCTATCCCAACCCGCATCCCTGATGAATTATAAACCCTTTTATCTTTATGATTTGATATTCATTCACATCACATTTTATCCATGCATCATGCTTCATGTGTAATTCACTTGGAGTGCTAGCTCGCTCACCATTGTATGCACGACTGTTTCGATCTTACAAAGAAAGGGGTACCTGTTCTAAAGATTCTTGGTTTCGTTCGTGGAACTGTGATAGCGAAAAAGGAGTCAAATTGCTAAAACGCCCATAAAATCAAGAGGGGATATTTTGTACAGAGTATAGAATCTGTGATTTGAAAGATTTGTTCCCAATTGTTACTTGAAAAACTGTAAATATTGTACTTACCAATTGTTGTATGATATACATATTTATTGATTTTCAAGTTGATATTGCCAAAGGGGCCAATTAAATTAATTAACATTGATATAATTAAACAAAGATATTTTATCAATTAAATAATGAAAGAAAAGAATGAAGAGAATGTGCTTGTTCTCTTGCAAAAAAAGGGATAATTTTACAATCTTGAAACAGTCATGTGGTACACCATCTATACAGAGTGAGCATCCAAGATAATTCATCACCCTCATTGTGTTTTATGCTTAACCCATCTCATTTCACATTATCTCCTTTTTGAATGCATGCCTATGATATGACACCCATCCATGTGTACATTGTGATATGTGATGCATCCATTTTGCTGCATGTTTATGTTGTAACACTGCACCCCTACAGTAAACTGCAAGGCACGCCAGTTTTGAGGTGAGTTTTTCAAGGCGGGTTCCCACTGCTCAGCTAACACACCCATTACTCCACATCGTGTATGGTATTGTTCATGTAATATTACATTTATATGCTAATGGGAACATGATCCCCTCATTACTGTAATGTGAAAATCATGAAATGTTAGCATTGGAGTCTGAGAGTGTTGCAGATATTCTTATCAATGTCTTTGGTTATTTGTGAAAAAAATGATGTGACTTTAATAATCAACATAGTGGCAGAGTTTAATTTATTTAAAAAAAATTAACTGTGACAATTTTACAGACTTATGATGATGATGATGATGATGATGATGAGAGTGATGCTGACGATAATGATGGTGATGATGATAATGATGATGATGATGATGATGATGGTGATGATGGTGATGGTAATGGTGGGGGATGTGTCTTGTAGGACTTGTGTAGAGCTGGAATAAGAAATATCACAAAAGTTGATGAATTTTACAAAATTTACCAACTTTTAAAGCTTCGTAGAGGATAAGCTTCTTATCCTTTTTGTGATTTCCCTCAAACTTTCACTCATATTTTCTCATTTCTATGCCGTTATTTTTGGCTAACTTGATGCCAGACTAGACTTCTCTTTTACAATACATGAAAATGAAGCTGAGAATATTGTTCTATGAGAAGTAAGGGAATGCAAGAAAATAACGCCAAACACAGATCATGGAGTGCTTGTAATCAGTGCGTGAAATTACACCATACAGGGAATGTTCTTTAGATGGATTAAACATAACTCAGCGTACACGTTGATAATGTTCAATGGCAATGCATGAACTGGAAAAGTACGCAATTATATATGAACAAATATATCACGTTAGATAATAAACTTTTTTTTTGTTGATGCTTACAATGAGCAATTTGGAGATGAGACCTTAACATTATCATTTCATTTGCAAAGGAGTATAGACTGATGACGTGTGATGCACTGGATCATCGGATCTCTGCTCAGTAGCTATATTTAGGGATGATGTAAATATCTGTCTGATTAATCATAGTCTGCAGGGGCAGACCCATTTTGGTCACCATGATCATAAAACTAATAAGAATGGCTTTGAATAAATCTGAGCAACAGGTATACAATACAAACTCTCTTTTTATGATACACATTAAGAACACCAAACATTAGAGAACATTTTAGTCCGTTCATTTTGTACATAGCATCCGAAATGTGTTTTTGAAGTCTGCACTGAGAGACTAGCTTGTGACTAGATGTGGAGATGATGGCTACCTGTTGATGATAAATGTCAAGGTAAATCAGACAGGTAGACACAATGAACTTACAAAAGGACATCTTCGAAGGTTAGGCCAAATAAAAATAAAAACATGTTTAGCGTCCTGCCTTTTTTTTTCTGCTTCAAAATGGCAGCTCGATACATTTTCCCTGACCGTCGGGCTATTTTTCAAGATGGCTGCCAGCATTTTTTAAAAATTAAAACAAATAATCTGAAATCGATGTAGTATGTTGGCAGTATGTTTTTCATGTTTTTTTGTCTTAAAATAAAAATAAAAATAAAACAAATAAAACAAAGAAGAAAAAGAAGGAAAAAAAAGAAAAAGGAGACGGTCATCAAGAAGGAAGCGGGCAGGGACGCTAAACATAATTTTTTTTTAAATGGCCTTAGAATAAAAGACAATTTTCAGGTTTAATTGAATACTTCAATTGTTTATTTATAACTTTATGGAAATTATGTGTGCTGGGACTGAGCCACAAGGAAAACAAGTTATTTCTGCCTATCAAATTGAGATGTAGGGTATAGGTATGATATTCTCAAATAAATGAGAGATAATCAGCATGGAAATTAGTGACAGATCCAGCATTCTTATGATAAGGGGGTGGGGGGGGGGGGGAGGCACAAGTCTAAAAGGTAGTTCTTTTATTTTAGTTACTTTTTTGGCTTTAACATTTTTTCGGGTGAGCTGCCCCCATTCTCAATGTAATCACATTTTCATGTGGCTTTTGGGTTATCACTGTAGAAGGGGCAGGGGGTGCTCTTACCCAGTGCCCCCTGGATACATCATGATAGATCTGACTGGAAATCTGGTAGTGAGGTCCGGAGTGAAATTAAAATTAAAAATGATAATCTTGCAAGGTTTCTTTCCTCATGGTGAAATGAATGTATACAAAAGGTATGTAGAATATATATTGATGAAGGATTAAAAATTAACATTAAAAATTACATTGATTCTTCATGTTTGTAAGCTCCTGATATTTCCTTCTATGCTCTTTGCTGGACGTGTTGCACAGGCTTTAGAAAGGCAGTTCAATTACGAAATTCAATTTTCCGGTACATTAAACCTCCACTGGATCATGAATGTTCAGTCCCGAATGGAAAGCCTGGTTTTCAAAACCACTGGATTAGAAGTGATTCCTTCCAGATCACTGCATGGTGGCAAATTCTCACTTCAATCTGAGAAGAAGTGTTTACATGAAAGCTATTTTTGAGAGAATTTATTTCTTGAAGAAGTTATATTCCTGAAAAATGAATTGAATAACATATTTTGTTATTGTCTAGAATCCAAATCTCTTGCCGGTAATTTATCTAGCTAGAAAAATAGTTACATACATTAAATTTTTAGCAGTCTTGTAGAAAACAAAGTTCTAAAAGGTTTCCAGATGACCAATAAAATCTGGGATATAAATTTCTAGAAGCTGCGCAAAAAGTTCTAGAAAACTATGTTGAACTTAAAGAATTAAGATGCACAGTTTTGAATTTAATTTCAGTCATTTGTCACACAAATTTTAGGAGGTGGTAAATTTCCAGCTGAGTGATAGTATTTAGGGGCAGTTGTAAACGATGTAGGTATATTCCTGAGAATTGGAGCAGACACAAGCAGTAAAGACTACCTTCTTAGCTGCGATGAAGGTTTATGTGGGAAGATCAGTATCTCCAAATTTAGAAGATTCACTTTAAGATGGAAATGGTATGGTTGTGATGCGTGTTAGGTGGGAAAACTCTGCAACTTTGATTTTCTAGAAGATTCACTAACGGAATTGATGCAAGAAAAAAAATCATCAGTTGTCTGGTCTTGTCAGAAAATATATTCTGGGAGATGGGTTGATCCCTGATGCGAAAGCAGTTAGCGCAGAGTGCCGGGCTCTCTCACCTGGTGTTATTATAGGCTTGACTGAGCTTTCATGATGGAAAATGTGCATACCAAAGGGCGAGGTGCGAGATGAGGGTTTTTGACAAATTTGTGCAGATGTAGTTTCAGAAGATTTCTTTTTTTTTTAGGGGGGGGGGGGAGGTGGGACTTGGAGGGGATGTTACAGGTTTCATGCACTTATTTCCTACATGTGTCTTGTTTAAATTCATTTACAACTGAGAATATTTTCTTTCTATGGGGGTGGGGCTTGATATCTTGTTGTTGGGGAGGGGGGGGGGTACTTGAGCCCCCAAGGCCCCCTCTAGAACTGCTACTGGATTTGTGACGAGAGTACAGTGGTTGGCATTGCTTAATACAGGGTGAGTTAACATTGGGATGTGGATGATGGGGTGAGAGAGCATGTGAATTATGTTCTGGATCATAATGAGGGGTGGAAAGGTGAAAACGGAAAGAAGTATAGTGTATATAAAGAGCAATGAAGAAAGGGCATATGGGATGTATTAAGATACTGAATTCTTATGGCATTGTTTCTTTTCCGATTTTATTCAATCACATATTGTCAGAAAAACAGGTTAGGGTACACTATACCTCTCCTCTCCCCTATCCTCCATTTCCCTTCTCCTCCTCCTCCTCCTCCTCCTCCTCCTCCTCCTCCTCCTCCTCCTCCTCTTCCTCCTCCTCCTCCCTCCCCCTCCCCCTCCTCCTCCTCCTCGTTCTCCTCCTCCTCCTCCTCCTCCTCCTCGTTCTCCTCCTCCTCCTCCTCGTCCTCCTCGTCCTCTCCCTCCTCCTCCTCCTCCTCCTCCTCCTCCCTCTCCCCCTCCCCCTCCCCCTCCCCCTCCTCCTCCTCCTCCTCCTCCTCCTCCTCCTCCTCGTCCTCGTCCTCCTCCTCTCCCTCCTCCTCCTCTCCCTCCTCCTCCTCCTCCTCCTCCTCCTCCTCCATATCTCCCTCCCAACCAACAATGATTTGACTTGCTATCCCAAATAGGATTTGTGATGACAGCTTTTGTGATGATGATACCCCTGCTCATGCCTGCCTCATTTATAGATGCATTCTCTTTGAAAGTCAGGGTCATGGAATAAAGGTCATCTCCATAGCAACATAAATAACAAATAATGAGGAATCCAAATGTTAATAGGTTGGAACTTCATGCTCTAGACAAAGTGTACATAGCTCACTTCTAACACTGCACATGAGGTATTTTTCACCCAAATTTTAGCTTCTGAAAAGGTTGATAGATATAGCAGAGATAGCGGACAATGAAGATGCAACAAATATAACAAATATCATATCCCTCAGGACACCTTCTACCAAGTCTCTTAAAATTGTATAATATCAAATACAAGGATAAAGTCTGTGTAATCATTCTTGGCAAAGTTGATAATATACAGGTGCAGTCTACAATGTTTACACTTTGGAATACCTAACTTATTCATTCTTCAATCTAGATGTTATCATTCTTTCCAATAACATTGATAACGTCCATACTTATTGCATTTGGAATATATTACACATCCATTGTTCCATTTAGATTGAAAGATAGATATATCTCATGATGCTGATTGAATGCAGCTCTCCATTGAAATGTTACCCCGACCGAGAGAAAAGCCATAACTAGTCATTTAGATGAAGAGTTGGTAGTCGGCATCAATTTCAGCCCGCCCATTCCTGATTGATGAACTAGGCAGAGAAATGAGAATGCTGGATACCTTTCATGTTTAATCTGTGGTATCCAAGATGTTACCCTGGCAACCATCCATTAAATCATGTTCTTTCTCTTAGCGTGACTATCTTGAGTTACATCAGAGAAAATCAATCTGAGAGAAAAAATAGAGGTTTTACTTGCACTGAGAATGCTTTCAAAGAATGCTTCACTTTGCGATATAAATAGTCATCTCACATATGTTTTGTAAAAATGAGTCTTTTGTTTGTTGACTGACTTTAAACATTCTATGCTCATTTGTTAACATCAGTATACTATTGCATGACATTACATCATAATATATGTAATTTTGGCTGATCCATAATGAAGTATTTATTTGTTTTTCATATAATTTTGCATGATATGTTATCATATTTCATGAGGGAGCAATTTTGTATCATCCATTTTCCATATTTCATTTGTATAAATCATTTGGGAGTAAATTTGAATTCTCAGTGGTTTCATCTTTTCTTCTGCTGCATGTAATCAGAACCATTCACCTTCTCTCATCTCATAAAGCTCATATTTTGCCATGAAGTGTAAATTTGCATATCCAATATTTAGATAAATCTCTTTATAAATGGATCTTGTTGAACTAGGAATTTCATGAAATTTCCATTCTGCCTGTCATAAATTATGTAGAATTCACTATTTACAAACGTTTTTATTTTTTGATATATTGGAAATAAGTGTCCCCTGGATTAAAGGACAAGAAAAACTTATGAAAACAGTGATCTATATATGATTGGCTATTGTACAAACATCCCTGTAAGAGAAAATAATTAATGATGATATTATCAAAGACAGCTATCGAGTGTCTTTTCCAAACATGACAAGATCTTTTAATTGTTTCCTTTCATTCCATAAGAATGCTTGGTTCATCTGGTGGTAGTTTTTTGCATCGTGATGATCAATTTTGTATTCATTGGTTCCTCAGATTCAGGCATGCTGTGGTGCGATCCATGATCGGGGGTAAGAAGCATTTCATGGCCCAGAGGATAGCAGCTGGAGGAGCAGCGGGTAACCAACCCAGGCTACTAGCCCTGGTTGATAAGGTCCAATCTATGCAGAAAGCTAGTGATGGAGCGCTGTCAGGTGAGCTTTCTTCTTCCACGGGGGCACATTATGAGGGCTAATTTGGCAAATATGTCACCAGCACTTTCCAATTTAAGACTTATCCTGCTGGGCTTGCACAAAATCTTGTCTTTTTGTTTGGGGGGGGGGGGGGGTGGTATGAAATTCTGGGCAACCATGTGCTCCAGACAGACCCCTGTTAAGTTGAACCCGGAATCATGGTATGAGGTTGAATAAGAGTGGGTACTGGTAGTTTCTCTAGAGGATAAAGGTTATGTAGGATAGACTGCGAGCCCAAGTTTAGCAGTGCTGATTTTTTTCTGCCCAAATTCAGAAGGGTTTTATGAGTTAACATCCTTCTTGCTTTCAAGCTTCAACAGATAATTTAATCTGTAAAGTAATTTGTGACAAGATTGATATGCAATTTACATCAACTTCTTAAAGACCTTATTAAAAAAAAAATCACGTATACCCAAATTGATGGTCATGCTTGTCATTTTCCTTGTTTGTGGTGGTGATGAGGGAAGGATTTTAGAATTTATTGGATATTTTTTCTCCTACTTTTCACAGAGGACTTAAAGGGAAAGTTCACCTTTGCTTCTCCTAACTACACCGTGATGGAGAGCTGCGGCAAGCTGGAGATTGATGTCCTGTTCCACAGATCAACTCCGTAAGTCAGCATTTCCAGATTTATACTTTTGAGGATATTTGAACTTTTGTGATCTTGATCTTGATAGGATTAGTACCGAATTAGGGTATCGTTTAAGTTTTGAAATACACAGTGTGACGATCGCTTCAAAGATTATGTGTAGCAAGGCTGTATCAGTAAGGACAGTGGTTTAGAATTTATTTTAAATATCTTCTCTAGTCATGCTGCTAGCTATGATCTGAAAAATTGTTTATAGTTACGTACTACAATCCTAAAGGTATTTGATGCAGTGCTTTTTCCAGGTAGTATGGTATGAATGTGATAATTATCATTTTTATGTGCTATCAACTTGTATATATTCTTTCAACAGTAACGTGGGAGTAAGGAACATCTTATATGAAAGCAATAAAACAACAATTAAAAAAATTCAACCAATAATTTGGAAGAAAAGAAATAGAAATGTATAATAGGAATATTTCGGTTCAGTAATCCTTTCTAATTGGGAACTGTATATCGCAATTTGTATAATTGATATTTTAAATCTTTTCAATTATCATTCCTGGCTCTTTCTGTGAAATAGTGGATGTGGGTATGAGCGAGAAGAAGATAAAACGAGAGCATGGCTTATGGTGGTATTGTTGTTTTCCTTGAATAGTTATATCGAAATGATAAATAAAAATGGAAACCGGTGAAAAACAAAGAAAAATTGAGAAAAGAGAGAAAGGGAAAAGGGTAAGGGTACATGAGAAAAGAAGATGCTTAGACAACCTCCTGCATCCTCCGTCCGCCTAATCAGTAAGTAGCCTTGTAAAATAAGCATTTCATTTTCCGTTTAAAACTGATCCCCCCTTATCGTTCCAGTTCCAAATGACTTTGGTATATACTGATTTTGAAGAAGAAGGAAAGGGATTGATATGAATAAAGAATGTTCTCAAAAAAATATTTATAGATTGTTTCCAATTGTAATATGTTTTGGGAATGAAGGTGTTGGATTGAATACAATAACTATCAAACCAGAAATTTATATTACATGTACCAGGAATCTTTTCAGACTCAGTACTTTGTACTTTTCCATTATTTTTGTTCTTCAATCATGATTAAACAAATTCTAGACAAGAAGAAGATGAATTAGAGAATTAAAACAATGCAAATCATGAGACCAAACTATTTTACAAAAATCAGATCAATATTTGCTTCAAAAATTCTAAACTACATGATATTGTTACCATAGAGATTATGTTTCTGATGTACCAATTAAAAAGAAATCATCTGACCTGGTGTCATTTTCATTATCAAGGCAAATAAATTCCACTTTGGTATGACAACTCCATAGAGCTAAACGATACAATACAAAAACCATGAATATTGGATTGTAATTTAGCTTATGTTCTTCCAAAGCATGCATATTAAATTGGGTTTTCTGTAAGTAAGAGCTGCGTGCTCTTGTTAATCAGAGAGAGAAAATTGAGCATGATGGTTTGTATTGTACTCAACCAATCAATGTCTCTCTTTGGATATCACACTTTCATCATAATGAAAGGAATTAATCTCCTATAAAGCTGAGTGCTCGGCTTGGCACAAGATCATGAGAGTGAACAGATGATAATTAAAATTGCCCTTTTCCTTTCACGTGGATCAAATTCACGGGCAATGCTTGCCGTTGCTATGGTAAGCGCTGAGATCAGTAAGTGTGTGATTAAACAGAGGGAAAGTTAGGTATGACAGGTAATATGAGAACAAAAATGACATCATGCTTGGGAGGATGTGGAAGATGGTGGGAGGAAGCATTGAAAGGATGAAGCAGGTCTGAAAAACAACCGGAAATTATTTTGACCACTTTCAAATAATAAAGATCGGTCAATGATTAATGCAGCGATAGGGCAAGTTTAAGTGAGAACGACACTTTGAAATTGCTGGGTTTCCAAATGCATTTTTTTGTTTTGTTTACGTAGTCACAATTTCATTGGGGTGTTGGGTGGGGTTATTGTCTCTTACCCAAATACCATTTGTCCAGTTTCTAATTTAAGATGACTTTTTTACACTTGATTATAGAGAAGATGTAAGTTCATTATCAAAATATTCTACTTGAAGTATAACGACTACAGACAGATCACTCACTGCCAAATACGAAGTAGTGGTTTCCCAAATATTGGTAATTAAAAAGCCTACTGCCTCATGTACCTCTTTATAGACTCCTCCCCTATTTTAAACAATGGAAATACTAGAGAACTCGGTTAAAAACTGTTACATACATATGCAGTTTTTTTTCCAGAGAAGACACTACCTTTTGTCATATCATATCAGAATTGACGTAGCGGTACTCAAAATGCTAGAATGCGCTTGGTTTCGTCTTCTGACCAACTTTTGATTAATAAATTAATTGATATCATTTCCATCAAAATTTAATTGACTTCCACTTCTCTCAAGATCATCAAATAAATGAAATTTTCAGTATCTTCCATCCTACTACACAATGCCGACCAGTACTGACATCAAATTTGTTGTCATTGGTCACTTTCTTAATTAAATTCTTCTTGACCTGGTGGTCACTCAGACGTAGTCAGGTTTTCGTGTCCGTGTTTTTGTTAGAAGAAAGCTACCCCTAGGAGGGTCTAATATGATTATGAAGACTGTGGCCATGAAATGCTAGTCTATTTTCTGGAATGCTTGTCCATTTTCTAAGCATAAAGACTGATTAAGGGCTGACCGTTGAGTGACCACTCATTGAGTACTCAAACGTAGACAGGGGTTTACTATAGTCTTAGATATTATGATCATTTCAATATCAAAAAACTTCCCATCTGTATATTTACCACAGCATATTACCTTTTTAGAAAGAAAGAGTCAATTAGATAAAAATCAATTTCCTTTTTTCCCCTATTTAGTATAATTGCCTTTAAAATAGCTGTGAATTCTCTGTAATACTCCATTTACACCCGGTATAAGTATACTTGTAACTACATTGTTCTGTTATACCTAGCAATGACAGAAATTACTGAAAAGTAGATGTACCTTAATGATAAATATCTCGTTTCCATGATTTCCATAATTAATGATGTAGGGCATGGCATTTTTTATAAAATAGTTGTTTTGTCATTTAAAAAAAAATTTCCCTTTAAAAAATATATTTGTATCATCAATGCTTTGTTTATCAGTCTTGATATTTCCTCTGCATCTAAAAGACGGCCCTTCCTTCAAAACATTTTCATTCCAATATTTATTCACTGAATTGAAAAAAAAATCATGTCCTATCAACTTTCTTCTGCCTGAGTACTCTCTCTCCCTTCTTCCCCATCTCTCAATTTTCCACCCAAATCCTTCCCAACCCTTTCCCATAACCGGTATATCTTTTCTTCCACTCATCCTTCCCCCTCTCTAACTCTTAACCACAAGGTGTAATGGGCTGTAAAGACATCTTCAATTTTCACTTTAAAAATCTATGCATATAATTGGGCTCCACCTCGACTTGCCATTCCAATACCCTTGCATCAATCTCCATGCACCCAGCCCCATGATGTTATGTGTATGGATCAGAGTTCGTTTTCCGATGGTCATTTTGACAACCATGTATATTGTATAACACTGCCAATAATGGATTATTGATTGCCATACAAGAAAGCCACACACCTATTGCTTGTAGTTGCTATGTGTTGTATCGAGGACCGTCGGATCGAGACACAGGGGAAGGAGGAAATAAAAGCATCGTCATGATGCACTTAGATTCAACCTGGATATTTAAGTAAAGCTAGACAAAAAATATCATTTCTCATCTAAAACCCATTTCATATGTACGGCATGGTTGTCATGGAAATGGGATTTGTTTACTAAAAGCTGTCAGAGAATTTGGAATGACTGACATTTTAAATTAAAGCATGTCTATATCTAATAATCTTTCTAGGGAAGTAATTCCACAGTAACAATTATATTAGGTTTTTTTTCTTCCTTGGTTAAGTTTAATGTCAGTTTTCAGTAATCTATTTCACTTTTACGTGATCCACTTAATATGAGTATATGAAATTTGAAATGAACAAATTACAACTTGCCGATGGAGTTTTCAAGTCAATAATTTGTTGACTTTATCTGTTGATTGGAACTGCTTTACATATATTACTTATTCATTCCCCAACTCTACAAATGATTGAAGTTGGTATCAAAGTGGGAAGGAAGTGAGGGAGGGAAGGGTGGGAGGAGGGGGGAGCTTCCAATGACCTCCCTCCCTATTATCCTGCCTCTTATTCGATGTTCGACAAAGTTCTTACAAAAGAAGAATGGAGTAGTTGTGAGTAAATGGTAAATAGCCCCAGGGAAAAATCTATACCGATAATGAATTCCCTTTCCCCTTTCGGCAGTGCTCGTCAAAATCAATATCTGAGCCCCTTTTCTTCCTTCTTGCTACCAGTTCTTGACAGCAACCATTATGTAACATGGTGACTGGCAGGTTTTTTTTTGTAGGATAACATTATCCATATAATAAAGTACAACACATGTATATCCGTGGATGAAAGACAAGTTAAAAGTTAAAAGTAATGTCAAATTTATGAACAAATCTGGTACATGATGTTGCAGACATTCTTGTTGAAGAAGAAATATTTCTTGTAAATCGTCTGTTTAGCGGTGTGGTATTTGGAGATTTAGGCCTACAAGTATATGTGAACTTTTCATATTTAAGGATAATTTGAAGACATGTGTAATATATTTCAGTTATCCAAAGATAATTGATTATTTCAGAAATGTTATATCATGTCTATGGGCTGACTGGAATTAAATAGTACCAATAATTGTTATCAGATTCTTGTTTGGTATTACTATTGTGGCATAATGTTCCTTAGATTTTATCAATTCAATTCAATTTAAATTTTGTTTCTCTTGATTGGAGATTTACTTTTGTATTCAATCATAGAAATATATTATAAATTCTAACAAAATGTATAAGTACCTTTAGAAAATACACATATTAAAAACAATATGACTGATAAATATGATATATACAATTATTTGGCAGGTACAAAGCAGTATACACATTATAATATGATTTTTTGCATATGAAATCCACTTAATGAACCCTTCCTGTTCTTTTTGTATCCATTCATTTCATTACAGGAGAAGAACTCGCCAGCTCACTCAGGTATGTTTATATGATCTAACTTCTTATGTTCTACCTATAATCAATTAGTAATACTAGTTATTGGATTCAATGTTTTCAGATTGTACTGTGCAAGTCTTCGAATCTATGACAAACAGTGTCAATAAGTGTTAGAGGAATGTAATAATAATAATAATAATACATAAGATTTGTATGGCACCAAATCCACTTGACAATCAAATGCTCAAGGCACAGCTTGTGCAAAAGATGAAATACATGATAAATATATACAAAAGTGCAATAGGAAAGGTACAGACATGAAAGGTAATGGTAATCAATTAACCTAAATTAAACAGATATTTCTCAAGATTATTTGGCATAACTAGCCTTATTATTAAACACTTGAGTTAAGTTTTAAATGAAGTAACATTTGAGGAGGAATTTACACAAGAAGGGAGATTATTCCAGATACAAGGTCCAACATATTATTTTTAAAGAATTGAGAGTTGACTGACTGAGTGCTAAGGAATAATGGAATTTAGAGTGAGACCGGGTTTTATATTGATGATAATCTTCATTGTACTGGAATGAATTCATTATATTAATAGGTGTTAATTTATGTATGTTCATGACTTTGTAAAAATATTGATATTATTTTCTGCTTTTGATCACTTTGTAGGAGAATGGTAGAGCCGGTCATAACCATGAGATCGTGGATGAAATCAGCCGTAGCGAAGCCTATGATGATTGTATCAAGGGTACCGTCTATGTGACATACGAGACAAGAGATGGAACCGCCAAACAGGGCACTGAATTCACTCATGCACAGGGAAAACTGGTATGATATTAATTATCTGCTTAAATATTTAAAGATAACATTCATATAGCTTATAAAGTAATGTTCTGTTTTATTTTGCAATTTCCCTGTAACACCAAAAGTTCATATCTTTTCTGTTTAATAGTTGGGATGAATTTCATAATATCTGTCAAACTCAGATGGAATGTAATATTCTTTTGTAAAATGTAAAAATATGTAAAAAAAAGAATCATGACATGTATTACAATTAGATCAAAGTCATATTAGAACAAGATCAATAATTATCGTGTTTATTTGTTGCAAATTTGGTAAAACCAATATATTTGTCACTGAATAGATCCATTTGATGTCTTTATTGCTTTGTATTCACATGCTTTACTCTCAATTTCTCAAATTCTCTCAGGTTTTCACCGAGACAGAATGGAGGAAGACAATCACCGTCCCCATCATCAACGACACCCAGTACGAGGCCAACATGGATTTCTATATCATCCTCAAATGTCCCGAGGGAGGGGGTGCATTGGGGGATCCCAGTGTGACCAGGGTGACAATCATTGATGATGATGGTAAGTAATATCATAATGATGATGAATAATAATACAGGCCTGATAATTACCCGATTTAAATTGGTTTCCCGATTTGATTTGATTTTCCCCAAATTTTTTACCCAATTTTTTTTTTCTTTTTTTTCTTAGCGATTTTTCCCTATTTTACCTCCCCCCTCCCCTTATTTTCCCTTTTCCACCCTATTTTTCCCCAATTTTCTTACTCAAAAGGGGGGAATGTTGTTAGATGCCATTTTTCCCCCCGATCTTTTTTTTTTTTACTCAAGGAGGGGGGGGGGGGGGGGGGGGGGGGTTGAGAAAAAAAGAAACCTATTTTTTTTAGTGCTCACCATCAACCCTGATAATAATGGTTGTAGGGATGATGGAAAAGATGTTTATAGTCATGATGGTCACAATGGTGATGATGATGGTGTTAGTTGTCACTTTAACTACTAAGTAGATGTTAATATAGGCCATATTGAATATAAAGACTTTTGACTCATATTAATTAATTATTTTTATCCTTTTTTATCCCAGTTCCTGGTGAGTTCACCTTTGATTCACCAAACTACACAGCTGATCTTGAGATGGGTGTAGTGATGACGACTGTTACAAGATCCAAAGGATTTGATGGAACTGTCACCCTTCAGTATGCTACCATGTAAGTCCTTTCAGCTGCCATTGTCATAATAAACATTTCAAACACTCACATTCATCATACATGGGCACCACCAAAAGCATACCGTAATTAACGTTTTTTTAACCACACTTTTTTGCCGCCAAAGAGATTCAAAGTCGGGGGTTCGTATTATACATGGTACACACAAAAAAATAAAATTAAAGTTTCGATTTATGCCCCTCCACCTGGTGCTATGCCTGGCAATGTCTCCCAGCTCAGTAATCTGTGTGTTGACTCACAACTCGGAAACTAGAACAACACTCAAATTTTTTTGTCATCTTGGTTTGAAAGTAATCTTTCTGATAGATCTCAATATGTAGTTTATAATAATAATTCCTCCAATATTTCTTCTATTACACGGCGTACCACAAGGTTCTATCCTAGTCAGTAGGTCCTCTCCTGTTTTTTAATTTACATTAATGATCTTACACATTCAGCTGCACCTCGCAGTTAAATGAAAGGCCTTCCCGCATAGGTTTTTTAACACGGACCTGGCTTGCTGCCGACAAATAAAAAAAGGGCGAAAAAGAGGGGTGCGGTTAATACACGAGGGCGGTTTATACACCGTTAATTACGGTAGTCAAAGATTTTTCAATGGATCATGTGCTAAGTTCAGATATCTTCATTAAACAGATTCATGTTTTTACGGATAAGATATCAACTTGCTATACTTTCTTGCCAGATTGCTACTTTGCTGAGCATTAATAGAGCCTAGTGTAGCAGGTATTTGATCATAGCCATACTTCGGGGGGAGGGGTTTAAGGAGGCAATGGTCCCCTCTTTATTCCTACTCCTAGGTTTTGTAAGAAAAATGTCTTAGTACATTACTGTATGATAAAGAATTCAGAATCATGTTCAAGCCAGTTTCTTCCAAAATGTAATTACTGGAACTCAAAATATTCTTTAATCATTCAGGAATTATACACAGATGGACCTTGTTTGCTTTTTGTCTTATTAAAAATACTTTCTCAGCAGTTCTTAGACGTCAGGTAAAACAAACAACAAACAAACTCTCTATAATTTTTATTTTATTTATTTATTTATTTATTTCGGTTTAAAAAGACAATATAAATATACATGATTCAAAGGTCCAAGGACCAAAACTGATCATGTTTACAAGTTATACAATAAAGTTATATATACTGTAAATATACAATAGTGAGCCAAACGAACAGGTATGACAAGTACAAGATGGTAATAAAGATGAGAAAACAAATAAGGACAATTTAGGAGACATTATTTTTCCTGTTTTGCTGACTTCGCAATTTTGTTTGCAGCTGATTTGTCCTTATCTAATAATCACAAGTAGTTTTAATTAGAATGCAGGCCCCGTCGGCAATCATATCAATATTTCAATGGAAGTCAACTCTTAACGATTAGAGAATATTAACAAATGTTTGTGTTGAAGCCATTCTTCTTCGTTAAATTCAAGTGGAGCATACAAAAGGATCCTGATTCCAATATACTCAGATCCTGTATCCCTAAGTACATTCCAAGGTTGTGGTGAATGTACTCAACTAATTAAATAATTCCATCCTTTAGAGACAGTAAACCTTCTCTAGTTCCTCTTCATAACTAGATTGCTCTCTCGGAGGGGTCGTCATGGCGACCACTTAAGGATGTTTTGTGTCAATACAGTGCAGTGTTTGTATCAAGGAGGGGGTTTCTCTACACAATTAGTTTGGATAAAACTCTGATAAGTAATCATGCAAATATATCATTGTTTGATTTTAGCAAGGTGTACAAACAATGCCTGTTTGTGAGACTATTGTCTGGTTGCATTAGATAGAGCTGAGTAGGGAATCCTAAAATAGATATAATTTGTGTACATTTTATGCATGCTCTCAGAAGCATGAAGGTATTGCTTACATTCAGGGATGCTATTATGAAGAATTTCGATTGGATAGATATCCAGATATCATCATGAGAGGGATGGATGGTACGTGTATAATGAGAAAGAATGGGAAGAGAAATAGGTAGAATGGAGCAAAATGATTAAAGAATGGATTTTGGCAAAATATAATCAACAAACTGGTTGGTTGTGACAGTCTTGGTAGTATTGATGCAAAATCAAATTATATTCAACTATTAAGATCAATTACTATAACATTTAAGATCAATAACCATAACATTTAAAATCAATTACTATTTACTGCATCATATCTGAACGATCCTGAATGATCAGAATTTACTCTTGATTGAAAGTTCATTCATATCCAAAAATGTGGTGGTAGCGAATAGGTTTATTGATATGACATTTTGTAATCCTGCAGGGATGGTAATGCCAAGGGAGATGTAAACTTGGAAGGTGGAGCTGACTACCGGTCCATGGCAGGGACATTGTGCTTCAAACATGAAGAGAAGAGCAAGACCATTGAGATACCAGTCAATAAGGAATCAGTGGTAAGAAAATCCCCCCTAACAAGCTCTCATCTCTCAAGTACAGATTTTCGAGTGCTCTCAAGACAAGTTGCAATCAATTTGAATCAGATGCAACTCTTTATAGGACAAAGCCCAGAAGGAGAAAATAGGATTCAGTTTTACTGGCTAGTGAGATAAATATACTTACCGGTAATGCTTCTTGTGTTCTTAATGACTTTGATATAGAGAGCCAGATAAGTTTTCCAGAAGTCTTTAAGGCTGTATGTTTTAAGTTCAGAGCATGGCCCATTATGTACTCACCAACTTTGTACAGAATTACTGATGTCGCTAATCGGACGAGAGATGGGGCTATTTCCTTAGCAGAATTTACTTAGAAGTTTGATAATTTGGACATGAATATTCATAAATTTGGATGACTTTAAATAATTTTTTCTCTTTGTCCTTCTCTGTTTAGGGTTTGAAGAACTTTGTGATTGTTCTAAGGAATCCTAGCATTGGAGCCAAGCTTGGAGAACACAGTGCAGCTGTAGCCAACTTAAGACCAGGTCAGTGTTCTTCCAACATGCCTACAGTTTACATGTCTTATGCCGAGAGCCTGAGGGATGATAACTCATTCATTTCAAATAGAGTTAAATAATATTTATAATGTTTGCCCGCAGCAGACAATAGAACAAAGAGAAACATTTCTTTTCAAATTGTTGGTGTCCGAATATGTCTCAAAATGATGCGGAAATCATTGGAATAATATTGATAGGTCACACATAAGTGCATGAAAGTTATCTATGAAGTGATCAATTTTGACAGGAACTTGAAATAATAATGTATCAAGGCATTGACTCTCAACATGCTTTGGTTGACCAGTAGATCATACAGGAGACTGCCAAAGTCCACTTCTATATATGTCCAGTATCTGGCAATCCAAGGTGTTAGATCCATGGTGAATAAAGAGTTCACTAGCTGTGATTCAGAGTTTGAATAGTTGAGCCAGAGATTGTTGTAGCAGGAACATTAGTTATTTGTGATTATACCTCATTGAAGGGCACCTATCATATTTTTGGCCCAAGTTCCTTTGAAGCTATATGACTTGAAAAACCAGTGGTGTCCTTCACTTTGTGAGATACCAACACATAGAGTGTGTAAGATAAGCTGTGAGCTATGATCCTAGGAGCTCCATTCTTCTAAGTTTTCTGTCAAGGGTTTGTCTTTGACCTTGTTTGTCTTGTATCTACTGCAGATGACATTGGTGAGAGGGTCGCTCAGATTCTTGAAGATGAGGAGGATGCAGAAACATGGTTCGGACAGATCAAAAAGTGAGTGGCATACTGATGTTAGGACTATGCATTCCAGATGTCCTTTAATTATGTTCCATGTTTGTGTTCTAATGATGATGGTGTCGTGAGGAGGAATCTGATGATGATGGTGATCATGATGATGGTGGTAATGATAATGTTACTTGGGATGTCGATGATGAGGAGGAGAACAATAATAATAATAATAATAATAATAATAATAATAATAATAATAGTGTAAACTTATAGAGCACACACACCGTCCAGGGATGCCCAATAGTGATGCTGATGGTAGTGATGATGATTATGAGGATGGTGATGTTGGTAGTGATGACGATGATGATGATTATGAATACCAGACACTGTTGATGCTAATGACCTTTGCCCTATTTCTCCATAGTGCAATGACCCTAGGAGGTGACATTGATGATAATGGTAAGGAGGTCCCGCCCTCTAAGATGGATTGTATCATGCACTTCATCACATTCTTCTGGAAGGTCATCTTTGCCATGGTACCGCCAAAGTAAGTCAATTCCTTACAGCATCAATAGAAACAAAAGAAAAAAACACAATTAGTGAGTGGTCTGTAATTAAATATATTTCATGTGTATCCTATGCTGCTATGATGCCTATGCATGCACTTGACCTACACATTTACACCTAATAGAAGTATGATGTGCTTATGACCTTTCTCTGAAATACTCAGAATGTACTGTATCAATGTAGATCTTATACAATACAATTTTACAAGGCGGCAGCATTTTATCTTTAATAATTTTGAGATTAGTTGTTTCGATATTTGGACATATTTTTTATTATTAAATTGATGAGTTTTACAGATTTCTTTTGAAATACCATGAATTGAATATTTCATAAATATTATTATTTTAAAACACAACTTTGAATGATGGCAGCGATGGGATATGAACTCATGTCATCAAAATAACTCTGATTGTATTTATGATTTGGGTCTATTTTGTGGACATATGTTGACATGTTCAGAGTGATTGAATATGATTTTTCATTCCTATTTCACAGGAATTATTTTGGAGGCTGGCCTGCATTCCTCGGATCTCTGTTGTTCATATTTGCTCTGACAGCTGTGGTGGAACAGGTATTAATTGATCATTTTTAATTTTTTTTATTTCCTTCCTCTTCTCTTCTCTATGTTTCTATTTCTATCTGTGACTCACATCTTCTTGATTAACAGTAAATATTTCTTTAGAAATACTGAATAATCTTTCACCAAATTGCATGTTAATTATTTCTTTTTATAATGTGTAAATAAACATCTGAATTCAACGTATGAGCTGCAGACCTTGTCAGTAACTGGAGAAGAATTTACTGCTGATAATGATGGAGTGGCACCAATATTTGCATCGTAGTGAAAATATTATTCATAATATCTTATGCATTTAAATATAGAAGCAGAAAGTTACTTAAATTTGCTATGTTTAGGGGAATTGAGATGGTGATTGGAGAACATATAAGTTTCCTCTACCAGTCTATGTCTTTGTAATATATACAAAATATGAAATATTGCATTGTTATTCCAAGTGAGGATAAAAAAAACTGTAATTTTCTCTCACTTTTATAATAAGAAAATAACCTATATCTTTATCAAAGAGATTCATGTTTTTACGGGTAAGATATCAACTTGATATACTTTCTTGCCAGATTGCTACGTTGCTGAGCTGTGTTGCATTGATAGAGCCTAGTGTAGCGGGTATTACAATCATAGCCCTTGGGACCAGCGTACCAGACACGTTTGCAAGCAGAACAGCCGCTATTCAGGACCAACACGCTGATGCTGCCATCGGCAATATCACAGGTAAAGTCCAGTAATACCCAAGTTCCCCCCAAATCCCTTTAATAAAGAATATACCATAATAATGTATGGATCAGTGACATTTCATGCATAAAGCACCTCTTTCCTAGCATACTGCATTCATATTGACCTGAATGTTTTGAAGCGTTGATATTATTTTGACATATACTGCAAGGAATATAGGAATTTGTGTGATCCATGAGTCCAAGGATTGAAATTGTTGTGATCTAGAGCTATTGACTTCAAGGGTTTTCTTATTTGGCATGATTGCTTATGTCTAGGAATGACTTATAATGCAACCATTTGGAAGACATGAATCCAATTGAACCCTGGATCCTGTGTTTCTTGGCAGGGTAGTGTGTAGATCGACCACCCCACCAACTCACATGCACTTGTTAGCATCATGCTTTGGCCCTGTTCACACTGAACATTGACTCTCTTCTCTTCTCCCACTACAGGTAGTAACAGTGTGAACGTATTCCTTGGCCTTGGACTACCATGGATCATCAAGGTCATGTATCTATACGTCAACTCAGACCAACCATACTACGTGGGAACAGATAACCTGGATCTGGCTGTTATCCTTTTCACAGGAGTTGGTACATGCTGTATATGCATCATTATAGGCAGGAGATATGTAAGTACACCAGTCTTTTATTTATCAAGGAAACAATATGTATTGCCTATAGATGAAGGAAACTATTACCGGTTTTATTTGTGGGGCAATTGTTTATAGATTGTGAATGTTGAATGCAGGTTCCTATCATTTGTGAGTGGAAACTATATTATCATGTTCTTTTTCTAAGAAAGAAAAGGAAAATGTCATGGAGTTATGTTAGAAAACCTACCTTGATTTGTTATATGATATGAATGAGTTATGTGTTTCATATGTAATACATAATCCTGTATTGGGTCTGTGATATTGAGCAATAGGGACTTTTAGATTCGCACGAAGACAATAGGTCTATGCGATCGACGCCCTTTTAATGCACTGCCTTGAATGGACGTCACATGTATCAGTCCACGCAAATCTAAAAGTCCCTAATGACATGATTCTACTGCATGTACCATGGAAATCATAATACTTCCTGTTTTAAAGAACATTCTGTTATTTATCATCATTTGATTGCAATTGTTTCATTTTTGTCCATCCGTTTAGATTGTTGGAGGTGAGTTGGGGGGCAAGAAGCTGACTAAGTATCTGACTGGACTCTTCCTCTGCCTTCTCTGGGTTGTATACGTCGTTGTTGCATCACTCAGGTCATACAAGATCATCTAGAAAGGTCATCCAAGAAATGCTACTAAGAAATGCAACAAAGGGGACATCACAAACAATTGTTGCATAAAAGACAGGAATCATGTGAAAATCATCAAATCATCAATGGACATTGCCAGAAGACTACCCAACAACAAGCTTGATTATTGAAGAAGCTGAAGGATTAAAACATATTGCAAATGAAGTGGCAGTTGCTTGGAAGATAATGAAATTGACCCTTAAGCTAACAAGGGGAGATGTCCAAGACAGACCTGTTGATTTGCTAGACAAACTGACCATCAAAGCTACAACGGAACATCAAGTGATGTTATTCCCTTCTAATGTCAAAATATAAATTAGTGTAACTTGACGAAGAGGATCGTAATTGCCAAACTAATTGCTTTGAACATTCAAATGTTATGCAAAAATAAAATAAGATTTTGAGATGTAGTTTGACTATTTAAAAAGCCTGCTGGCAATTTATATATTTTAAGCATATCTGTAGTATTAAATCGTCAATGTGTGCTGTTGCAGTTTTATTTTTTCTTATATTTTAATTCTTTCGTGTGAATATTTTTGCTATCTTTTCTGAAACATTCCATTTTTAAGTGTATAGATTGTAATTTATATGTGAAGGTCGCTTTGAAATGATACAAAATATGGTTTTAGTTAATGTCAAAATATTATGGCCGGAGTCATTGAGGATAAAATATAAAAATGTTACATGTTACATTTCCAATGAAATATTACAGATACATTTCAGTGGAACAAACCTTTGAATCTGAAATTCATTTATTTATTTGAATTAATAAAAAATAAATGTATTTAAGAAATCAACTTTTAATTACTTTACAGAGAATATATAGAGAATTGAAATATAGAGAATGTAACTGTATTCAAGTGTTTTCATATTTTCCTACCCTCATAATTAATAAACAAAGCCATTAACCTTTTGATATTTCTTTTCAAATTCATGTATCAAGAGTGATATACACTGTGAAGTGAATACAAATAAAGGGAATGATGCATGTGTACTGTCTACTGACGAGTCACAGGTTTTTGAATACTTTATAGAAGGCTGTTTGCCATGGTAACTTATTGATTGCTGAAGACATTTCGATGAAAGATATCAAAAATTGTAACGATATGTAAATATAAATGTATTACACTATATCTGCCTTAATTATTGAATGAATCACATAGTCTTCTAGAAAGTAATGTATAAAAGCTGGTAGTTTAATCAAGTTTATTGCATTCTTATGAAATATATTTCCTGGGTTACATTTATAATAATTTTCTTTATTTGGAAGCTATAGAAATTGGATATTAGAAATTGTTAATGTGCATGTAGCTCAATATTTGAATGAGGAAGTTATTATTAAGCATATATGTAAAGATTTATAATGAAAACAAATTGATGATATTGTAATTGAAAAAATGGGTAGAATACCATTAAAATATAACATTGTGTATTGTATCTCGTTAAAAATTATCAACAATTTTGAGGAAAAAACAAAATCTATTCACCTTTGGTTTCATTCAATACACAAGTTAATCTTTAAAAAAGCAGATTTTTGGTTGTATCATTTTTGGATATCACAGTTAGAATATATTTTGATAGAATAAAAATTGTGTACACTGGTATGCTTTCATCTGCCTAGAGTTAAACTTAAATTTGTTCATAAAGGATTTGTCAAAATGGTTAGAAACTAGTACCACAATTTATTATTTGTGATTTATTTTTTCACTGCCAAACCTGAGTCTTATGACATGTTAGCACAAATATGTTTGGCTTTGATTCTCAATGCTATACAATGTAGGAGTAATTTTTGATGTGAGTAGGCTACTGGTATGTAAAGTTTTCAAATGATTAGAAAATGAGATTGTGATATTTAATAAATCATAAATTGTAAATGTAGTCATGCACTCCAATAAGTGAGGACGTTTGCAGATAAACGTGTCTTTATTATCAAAATGTCGAAATATCAGAGTTGTTTTATTATTCTCTCTCATCTATGCATCAAACTTGAATGTTGTCAGATATATTTATTGAATATGCCCAGCATATATGTGTGCAAATTTAGCAAGTTTCAAGAAAACATTCTTACTCTGTACACGATCTAACCAAAGTTTGTACATGTCCAGTCGGTAGTACTTGATATGAATGAAGCAAAGCTATCGCTAGCTTTGCGTAGTTTTAATAATCTTTTAATAGTAGTCATTTGTATATATTTTCTACATTTCTCTTGTATATAGCTAAGCATGTCTTGAAGTGATGTAAATTGTATAAATATATTCTATTGCATGATGCCTAGAAAGTGAGTGCAAGGGGATTCCCCTAATAACATGCCATGTATGTAGATATCATTTACAAGTGGATCATGATAATGACTAAGTCTTCATATATATACGGTTAGTCTTTCAAACAAACATAAAAAAAGGAGAAGAAGAAGAGAAGTAAAGTTTCTTGTTGCTGAATTGCGGACAGTTGCAATCTTAACATTATACTTGTATTATGACAATTTTAATCTTTTATTGCATTGTACTTCATTGAAATGATTAATTATTCTTTTTAACACTATTAATCTTTCTCTCTATGTACTAGTATTGTGAATCATGATTGGAAGCTGTTGAGAGAAGAGGTCAAGGGTCAATGCTGATCTGCGTAGACATGAAGCGTTGCCAATTTGGGATCCATAAATGTTAGGATCAACCTTTAAGAAAATGCTGAACAAGATTATTTCCCTATTCTAGAAAAGGCTGCCACTGTTGCATGTCAATGCAAATGAAAATATATCTTTAGGAAATGTAATTTATTTTTAAAGGCTTTACGGTGATTGGTTTTCAAAAACGGAATCGGATTTGGTTTAGACCCAATATTGAATTACAATTTTGATTAAAATGTTGACTAAAAATCAAAACGGTTATTGAAATACAATGTTAACTTTTAAAAAACTGGTGGAAATTTTGTATAAGAAGTAGACTAAAAGAAAGAAAAAAAAATTCTGCATTCAAAATTATAAATTCTATGGCAACATGTAAAATTTAAAAAAAGGTATAAGGGTATCTTCAAAGATAATGGCAGTATAATCAGCAAGAAAGTATGAAAATAGAGGTTATGTCTTCAAGACATTTGAAAAGGGCGTGTGTGACAGTCTTAACAGTCAAATGTAAGTTCCCATATTGGACATTAATGTTTTGTTTTTGTGTTGTGTGTGTGATTCTTAATATAACATTAACAGTTGGATTTTAATTGTGTATGCCTATGCGTATTACATACTCTAGCAATCTGCTTGATTCTATTGTCCAGAAGATAGTACTTACCAGTAAGTAGAGGTGTTGTGGTCCAGAGGATAAGTCTTCGAACTGTGAACCACAAGGTATGGGGTTTGAATCCCTGCCACAACACTAACGTCCTTTGGCAAGACGTTAATCTGCATTTGCCACACTCCACCCAGGTGAGGTAAATGAGTACCTGGTAGATTTATTCCTTGAAATGCACTGTGCGCTGATAACGGCTGCCGAAGCTAGGGTAATAATTTCCAAAGCTCTTTGGAAGCGCATAGGGATGTCTTATCATAATGTGTTATGCGCTATGCAAGAACAGATTATTATCATTTGTGTAAATAGTACATAACAGTACATTAGCATGTAACAGGTTCATACAGTGCATGTTATACAATATCAGTTTCTATTCTTTGTACACCCAAGTATAAAGTACCAAAAGATTTGTACCATAAACATGGATGAATAGAAAAAATTCTTGATGAATAAGACCAAACTTGGAAAATATATGATTCAGACCCTATTGTATATTTTATTCATGATGGATGAAGATATGAATAGGGCCTAAATTGTTTTTTTTGGGAAAAAAAATATTTTCATCCTTTGTTCTGTTCAACATGGTTTTACTGTTCACCCCAATTTACAGTGTTTTAACAGAAGTCTAAATGGGATACCCAATGCAGGGTTTATTAATTGCTATGTAGATTGTGTAATAAAAAGACACATCAATTATTTTTCTTCTCCATCTTTCAAATAGTGTTTGTATCAGCAAAATTGTGAGGAACATTTTTGTGTTTTGGTCTCTCAGATTAGTGCAAATTTTGTTATCATGTTTTGGCATTTTTGCTGGTTTTAAGATCTTGTTTTAAGAAAGAAAACATTGCAAAATTTAAACAAAAGTTCATTTTACTCTTCACAACAAATTTTACAGCTACTTGTATAGAGAATCTGGTTTATTGTGACAAACATAATTCTGGACGAAGGGTATATGTTTCTGTAACTGTTTATGTTTCAGCTTTATGTACAAGGTTCTGTTCATGCAAGTTGCACCATTGTAGAGGGGCAGTGTTATGCAACAAGCATAAACTTTTGACTGTGTATACTGGTTTAACAACTATGTCCTACTAGCATTAAATTGTGAAATTTGGGATGTAGAAACAGCTTATGTGATATTGTGAAGACAATCAAACATATTTCCCTTTGGGGTAGTATAATGCAAGGTTTTATTTCTCCAAATTGAAGTTTGGGTAAAATAGAATGTTAAATTCTATGTAAATTTTACACAGATGAATTTTGTCACGCAAGTGGGAGTTGTTCTTCTTTTTTGAATTTCACCAGTCACAGAAGGAATGATCAACAGTTTAAAGTTTAAAAACTGACATTGGTCATAAATTGCCCTTAAAAGCATGTGTTTACTATATATGAAGGACAGCATCATTCAGTTATTGATTTTAATAATATCCCATATCCACCCGCATCCTGTTTTTGTTTTAATCTTACTTTATTTAAAGAAATTAATAATTTGATTGTACCTTGCTGATGATCATTACAAACCTTCAGATTCCAGTTTAGATATTGTTATACTACTCAATGCATGAGTCTCTTCACAACTATTAAACTTTTCTTGAAAGGCGTGGTTACATTATGGCAAGAGGAGGATATGTTGATGTAGAAAATCTATTCTATACTGCACCAGGATGGATAAATCAAGTTAGGGCTCCCTCTAGCGACAGTTTGGCACTTCATACTTTATGGTAGCAGAGTTATTGATGTATGAAACATACTTCATCTAACTGCCTAATGTGTTCACTATGGTGATAATTGAATTTGATATACCAAGCATTTACCTGGATAATTATATATAAAATATGATCATCAAGAAATATTCCAACACCAGAATTGTTTTTCCACAATTTTTTTTAAGTGAAAAGAATGTCTCAAAGCATTACATCTACACTGTTTATTATCCCGCAATTAAATAATTCAAAAAGCCATGTCCTTTTCATTTCAGGTAACAGAATATTGGATTAAAGGGTTATTCAATTAATGTGCACATCACAGGATTTAAAAACATTGACATACAGTGGAATCACATTTTTCAAACCCCCATTTGTATAATTGAGGACTCTGTTACTATTTTTTACACTGCCTAAGCCAAACTATTGCTAGATCATGATGTAGGGGCCAGAATTAATAGAGGTGCACTGGAAAGAGAGAGAGAAAGAGAGAAAGATTATATTTCATATCACTGATTCTGTATCAGTGACTGTAGTTTTTCTTTGTATCATTTGATTTTTCTTTTGTGTTTTGCTCAGGAGGGTTTCAGCATGGGCAATAAATTTCTACTATGCTCTAACTAAAAGAATGACTTGTTCTGATGGTGTTTTAGTTTGTTTTTGTGATCAATGCCTTGTCTTTTTTTTCATCCCTTCATGTAACTACAGCAGATATTATGATGAATGAATGAATAAAAGATGGATGAAAGAGGGAGAAAGAGAGAGAGTGAGATAATCAGACAAACACACAGTGGGAGTGAGTGAGAGAAATAGAGAGAATATGAGAGAAAGAGAGAGTGAAAAGAAGAAAAACAGACAAATGTAAATAGAGAGAGAAGGGAAGAGGAAGGAGAAGTGAAAAAGATATGACATGAAATGAAGAAAGTCATAAACATAGGACTAAGTGCACGTACATGTGCTTCACTCTGAATTTCTCAATAATGACACCGGTACAGGGCATTATTTAATTTCTATGCTTCATTTTTATTTAATGAATTATAGGCAAAGTAGACACATGGAATACTGAGAGGACACACATAACCCTGCCTTTGGCACTATTGATCCAGCATTTACAGCGATCAAGGGTTTACTTTATTGTTTGCTTTTAAAACATGTCTCTACCACTGCACGTCGAACATGTACATGTCTTTACATTAAGCTCATGAAAACAATACACAAAAGCTAATCTTCATGTATATCGTTACATCATAGCATGTCATTGTATGTTTCTAGCGATCCAAATTCTATGAAGAAAACATTAGTATCTAGATTGTCATTTAACAAATCAACAATTCACATTCTTTTCAGTTTCCCCTGTTAAAAATGGAATAAAACAGTACAGCATCAAAACTTTTGAATTTGATCTGACAAGAACCCACACATATTCTGGGAATGTAACAATACTACTTATATCATCATTAGTACATGCAAGGTATTTAAGTGACACAATCTTCTGCAAGTATTAGAGCAAGACAATTTTGGCGGATCAAATATTCTTTAACTATCTATTTCAGTAAAAATCAAATTATCATTGCAAATTGAAAACAGCTATAAAATGTCCAAACTGAATACCACTTACCTTCAAAATTGCCACTCTGCCACAGGGAAGTTCACAAAATATATATATCATAAAATTCCAAGAAATTGAAGAAACAGAAACTAAATAATAATTACAATGAATTTTACTTCAGCCTTGTTTTATCTTCTTATCAAATGACACACACAAACATCAAACACATCCATAAGATTCTGTTTAACCCGTGACAGTTTTGAGACACCTCTCCTCAGATTTGTACTGAAAACCTGAAGTTAGCTTCCACAGATTTCTGATTGCCAAAAGATGCCATATTGGTGATTGCTGTGCTTTAAATGTCAGACAACTGTTTTTTTCTGTCTTGCTGTATCTCTCTTTATATTGTTTGATATTCTTTATATTGATATCTTGTTGAACATATCATATAAGCATAAACTGAAGAGCTATTGTATAAGTAAATTGATTTTGGCAGTATGATGTACAATTAGCATCTAAGATATGTTTGTTTTTCAATCTTAAACTTCAAAAACTCTGATTAGAAAGTAAAAACCAAAAATATCTGTCATTTTGAAATATTCTTTATCCCTATTAATATTTCCAACCATTATATTCTGATGCAGGTATTACAGTCTGCAAAGGATTGGTCGGGATAAATCTAAAATACATTTGCATTGGAAACCAAATTCTATATAAGGCATCTTAAGAAAAGGTATTTTTGTATAAATCTGTATACAAAATAAACATTTGTTTTTATGTCCATGAAAAATAATACTCATTTTATGTAGGTGCACACATGAAATAAAAAGAAATATCATCATCAAAAAAATTATTCAAAGGCTTGAAGAAATCGAGCACTTGATGGAAAAACATTACGATTCCAATATGTAAAAAAGAATTGGTGAATAGAGGTCAATTTGCCTAACTTCCATGGAAACTTCATATCATCATTATTAGTTGTCTGATTTTCCTTAAACCCTTCAATGAGGTTATCTACTTTATCTGCTTCATTTCAACTAAAGTTAGTTTGAAGCTGAAGACCGTGAAGTTTCCATTTACCATTTGAAATTTACATCTCAAAGTCTATCAAACATGATTGATTATAATTCATGAATAATAGGTTTTAATGATGAAGAAGATGCTTCTAAATTATCTTTTAAAAGTGGCAGTATGATAGCATAAAACTTTGGTTATAATGCTAAGCATATTTTCTGCAGCACAACTGTAGCTGAGTAATGGACCATTAAACATACACACATCTATACTGATAATGATAATAACAATGGCTGTTTGTTACATAGCACTTTACTAGTTACAACATCACCAACCAAAGCGCTTTTAGAATTAGTATGATTAAATAATTATACAGTAAACCAAATCCCTGCTTGCACTTGAAGTATTGCATCCTGGAATTTTGTTTTAAAATTAAACATACAAGATAAAATCAGATTCAGAATACCACCCCTGTGCCCTTTACAGGGTGCTACAAATTCCCAAGCAACCTAGAATTAGCAGATAGACATCTGAATTCACATATAACTTGACATAATTGGAAGAAAAGAACACATTTACTGGCAGCACATACTCTATAATTTGAAAACCATCTACCAACAGCATTGATTAACACACATTGATGTGCTACATATACATATACCTTCATGTTTTAGGTTTCTGAATAAAAGAGTTGCGGCAAGTAAATTAGGGGGAAGGGGGTCACAGAAGTAAGATTTTCATTTAATTGCTCCACCCTGCATTTAACCCATCTATCCAGAGAGGGAAAGGTAGTGAAATTCTGAATGTGTAAGCTGTTTTTTATTTAGGAAAATAAGCAATTCCAAACTTATCCATCATTAAAATCATCCCTTAGCTTGAGTATTTCTGGGCTATGGCCAAGAAGTCATCCACATCCTCGGTCGAGCCCATGATAACTGGACATCGTTCATGAATGGCCGTAGGCTGGATGTCCAGAATGTTCTCGGTACCAGTGATGGCCTTCCCTCCGGCCTTCTCAATGACGTAGGCCATCGGGTTGCACTCGTACAGGAGCCTCAGCTGAGGAAGGAATGGGTAATGTGAACTTTACTGTCGAAAGAGGTGAATGATTATGGAAG
Organism: Strongylocentrotus purpuratus; assembly: GCF_000002235.5. Classification (NCBI taxonomy): domain Eukaryota; kingdom Metazoa; phylum Echinodermata; class Echinoidea; order Camarodonta; family Strongylocentrotidae; genus Strongylocentrotus; species Strongylocentrotus purpuratus. Next base: position 33,757,506 of record NW_022145615.1, read on the forward strand.
TCAGCGTAAAACCAAAAAATTGTAATTCTGGGCAGAGTCAAATACTCTTGTAAAGAGGTTCACAAGTCCATGCATAACATTTAATTTCACTGTATGAAAATGATGTCAAAGTAGAATACATGTACCTGTAGGACTATTCCTTTGCAATATCTGTTCTATTCGCACAAATCTGTCTTTAATATCCTGTATATCTTTCATAGTACATGTAATGACACTGATCAGTGATCAATGAAGTCCAGATTTGGAAAAATACATGTTTGGGCCATGAGATACTAAAAAAATATGAATTAACATGTATATTTTCTAAGGCCTGATGACTCTAAAAACCAATGGTAAGGATGCCATAGAGTGGTCACCACAACATCTTTCTGAGGCACCTTTTTGAGAACAACGTGTCCACCCAGAGACAGTTTAAGTCAGAAAACTCACTGAAAAAGAAAAAAAACTCCAACATACAATCTTAAAACCTCACTTATATATTTTTTTCACCAAATTATCATTGTTCCTATTTATTTTTTTTTACCTTGTCCTTTGGGCTCTTCTTGCAGGTTACATGCAGGTTATACTTGAGTGTCCTGTGGATATTAGCTACCTTCTCAAGATTAACTTAAAAGAGATAGATATAAAATCCTATAAACTACTCTACTCTAGCTCTTTTTTAATCATTCAGTATTAGATTTGATTGTATTACCTTTCCCTTGGGGCTCTTCTTGTGAGCTGGGTACATGAAGATACCTCCATACTTCAGTGTCCTGTGCATATCAGCTACCATAGAGCCAATGTATCGAGCACCATATGGCGCCTTACCATCCTATATCATGAATAAAACACTTTTTTAGGATGGTTATGAAAATAGAATTTGGCATCATGATTTTTGCCAGTTTGGAACACTTATAATGATCATAAAAAACATGGGGACTCACATATACCACACAAAGCTCACAAGAACATCGGTAACAAGTATGTATGCAAAACTTCACATTCAGAATGGTTTAATTCCTCCATTTCCAATCTCAAAAAGTTAGTTACTAAAATGAAAAACGGGCATAACAACATTCTCAAGAGAAAAGTGCTTGGATTTTTCGACATGTGGAATCCTCATCATTACCATAAACAAAAGTGTATCTATATCCCTCTACCGGTACTTTATTTTCCTAAAAATGTAATAATATAATGTTACAGTCAAGATATTTCTGAACACATTAAAATAAACTTCTGAACCACATATGTTCTACAGAACCTTATATATTTGTTGTTCAACAGATAAAGTTGTATTTTCATATGCATTCGAAACATTAATGTGTGTGTGTGTTAAGTGACTAGCTCCATTCATTTCTAATGTTTCACTTCATTTAAGACTGAAAATGACCATTCTGAAGGAGTACAAGGAGAGAATTTTAGGGATAAAATAAAGGCTCACCTCAGGAAACTTCTTGCTCTTGACATATTCTGCGATGCTCTCATCCCAGTGCATGGCGTAGCCTTCATTGATACTGAAGATCTTCCCTCGAGGTTTGATCTTCATGTCTCGGTCTGTCAGTACAAACTCACCAATCGCCTAAAGATCATGGTACAAACATATGATTAGGATTAATTTGGCACTCCATGTCTTTTCTTTATAATTGTAGTATGATAGTTCTTAAGAGTTGTTAACTCAAGACAATGACTAATTTTCTCCAACCCCCCCCCCCCCAACAAAAAAGAACAGACTGGGTAGGTCAAACTTGTGTCTACATAGATGCCTACCTATAACTCTTTATATTCATAAAAGAAATAACTCTCTATATGCAGCAGGTTTGGATCCTTTTAATATAATTTACTTGACAGTTTTTTTTAGATTATATCTTAAATTCTAAAATTGATGACGACAAGAGCACTTTATGTTTTTATGCTTGCTAGAATTACCCCTTCTTAACAAAGTGGCTCTAGACTAACAAATGTGATAGCTTGATTCTTTTCATGTTTTACATATATATATATTTTTTCCGATTGAAAGGTTTTCTAACATATTCAAATTTTATAACAAAAGTTATTCTTGCATGACAACCTAAAAGCTTTCCTGAGGCTTACCCCTCATAGCAACAAGTAATGTATGCTGACTAGATTCCAAGTATTTCATTTATTAATAAAATGTTAATGGAATATTAAACTTGTCACTAGGTCTCCAGCAAAGAAACATCAATACATTTTAAGATGTCAGTAAACCGTCTATAAAAGATGACAGGAAAACAAAAATCTATTGTGTATGTCCATCATGTGATGTTCCCAAATCAATCAATCGATCAAGCTTAAATCAATTCTTACAGGATCTAACTGGAAACCATCGACGCCGTTGCCTGTACTTAGTACAACCATGGTGGCGCTACCATAGAGGGCGTAACCAGCGGCAACCATTTGTCGGCCAGGCTGAAGATAATCCTGCTCTGTCACAGCGCCCTCGCTCTTCTGTTATGATGAAAAGTTGTGTAAACGAAAAATAAATGAAATAATCATGTAGATAACAGCATGATCTCAACATAAAACATAAAACTTGTGCACATGCAACAAAATCAGGTGTCAATTGACATAAATATGATACGTACATAATTAAGTACAGTATTATATACAGTACTGCAGAAGTCTAAATAATGAAATAATGTATGTCAACATGAGGCCCCCCCGCCCCCACCAAAAAAAAGTAAAAACAAATTTAAATCATTATCACACGTTCCCATCACGCCACAATCTTTAAATACAAACAAGACAGATAGTGCAATTGACATTATTGATTTGACACACTTTTTCTTAAGTAAAAATACTGCTGAGATTGCTTAAATCATACAATCATAAAAAATCTTTTATTATCCTTAAACTTTGGTTTCTTTTCAAATAGAAGCCTATGACCTTATCACACCATACAATATAATCCATTGAAATGAGGATCTCAAACTTTGACCTTAAAGATGACTTTGATTTGACTTTGGCTTCCCTTTGGATCAAAATCCTAAGCCAATAACAAAAAACTCACAATCATTTTTCCCGTAGGAAGTGAGTTATGGCCTTATGTTGGTTTCCACATTTTCCTGTTTTCAAATTTTACATGCTTAATTGAATTTCCATCATTTAGTCCGGGGAGCAAGTTATTCATAAACAAGTAACATAAAAAGAAAGAAATAATAGAACACTAGGGATGTTTCATATGCAAATCTACATGTACATGTATCATGCAGAGGCCCAAACATGATATTTGTAAGGAAGAGGAGAGAGACCAACCTTCTTCCAGATGCCAAAGATGGAACCAATGGAGACGAGACAATCAATATTAGACGAGCCGTCTAAGGGATCAAAGGCTAACACGTACTTCCCCTGCTTCTCTGTCTCGACCTCAATCATGTTCTCATTCTCCTCGGAGATGAGGGCGCATGTCGTGTAGGAGCTCTTGAGTGCGTTGATGAAGAGGTCGTTGGAGATCACGTCAAGTTTCTTCTGCTCATCTCCGGTTGTGTTTACGGAGCCCTGGATACCATACCTGTTTTAATAAATCACAAAAATACTTGCCTTACAAAGAAAAGGGTGCAGGAAAAATCAATCCAAAACTTATATCGGTCACACAAGATACATAATTGACATGACACAAACTTGTAATTACTCCATAGCTACAGTTTTATGCATGCTCAGCTGAGCAACCTTATTTGCTCCAAGATTATCAAAAAGAGTCAAAGTTTTCTACTAAAGTAATGGAACAACCTGGTTAAAATGTAAAAACTATAACCAAATCTGGCCTGGTTTGATAACACTGCATTCCCCCTCATGAACTTCGAAGAGAGTCGTTAACAACACCTATGGGTGGGATACCAGTGTATTACTTCTTAATCTTTACGTGCTTCTATAAAATGATCAATGGTCAATTTGACATCGACTTCCAATCCATAACGAACCCAAAACCTGACTGACCATGATATGGAAACTCACACTAGTTTTGCCTTTATTTCCAGCGCCAATTTAGACGTTTACACACCTCTTTTTTTTCTCCGACCACCAAGAAAAGGAACAGCCTTCAACTTTTCAAGTACAGTCTACCAAGTACCATTGGCATCGCCATCGTCATCGACCATTAACATGATTAAACCAGTCCTCACTCATTCAAATCTGCTGTCCTCTACTTAAAACTTCATTTTGAAGTCTTTAGGAAGATAACAAACCAAGAACCATACAGTCATTATTAGAACAATACTCACAGACGTGAAATTCCCGCCTTTCTTACTGCTGATGATATAGCTTTGATGGCAGTCAGCAATGAATTCAGCAGTGTTGTGAGCTCGCCAGTTGCTTCGGGAAAACGTCTTTGTTCAGCTAGAACGAAACTTGTCAAAGTCACAAAATCAGTCTGTACTCCTTGGCTGGACATTTTGACCAAGATCGTATTAAAACTCTGACTTCAATTAGAAATAAACAGATATGAGATGGACATTAAATCGAGATTGCCACACATGCACGTTTATATACTGCATGCATGAATGTCGGGTGAAGGGCAACTGATGCGATCGCACGTAGCTCTCTTTTGCTTTTGGGATAGGATAACATAATAAGGGCTCGCCTCGCTAAACCAATCAACGTCGTGTATTTGGACACACCCCCAGGGGGCGCGGTATTTAACAAATTAAATTATAAATTCATTGTTCTTGAGGCAATATGAAAATTAATCATTTTCAAAACAGGGCCGAGAAGAACCGAAAAGAAAAGAAAAGAAAAGAAAAGAAAAGAAAAGAAAAGAAAAGAAAAGAAGTAGGGTTTCAAGGAAATGTACAAAGCCAAGTCCTATTTGAATTGTCAAAAAAAAAAAATATCACTGGTAGATTTGTTTTGACTGAAAAAAACACGGAGTATTACCTAATTTAGTAATTGTAATGTATTTGATATGTATAGACAAGATAAAAGGTAAATTAATGTTTTTAATGCCAACCAAGGACCAATGGAACAAAATAAACCAAAATGTAATAACTGGCCACCAAATTCAAAAGAGCAAAATCTTTTTACAAAAGTCAGCCACAAATAGAAAGATTATTCATTTCTGAACAGAAAGGCTATCAAATGAAAACATCAAACTCTCTGTTGTGTATTCTTTGGAGATGGTATCATGATTATGATATGTTCAAACTCTATATGTCTGTGTAATGTGACTTCTTGTACATATTGGGTCACATTTTACATAATTCTGTTCAATCCAACTTTTGATTCAGGGTAAAGTTTTATGACAAAGATAGTTGTACCTGATGCTCCTCAGAAAAAAAATGATACTTCAAACTGTCTATTTGAGCCAGGAGGGCATGAACTCGTAGACTACACCACAGGATCAATGCACTCTGGCTCTAAACAGACAAAATATAAATTCATCATCAGCATTCACACAACGCTATTCACAAAAATCATCATACTCACAAATGTAGGCTTTAATGGTCGCACTTCCCCTATTTAAGGGAATTTCTTTTTATTTCATTTCGTCGAGTTGTGGAGAAATTTGTTACAAAAAGCTCACTGTAGACTAGGGGTCATGAACAATAATTCATAACGTAGAAATCAGACACAATGGGAAAATAAGCAGAAAATTCTTGAAAATTCAGACATGATAATTATACAATGGAATTGAACAACATTTTTTACAGTAATCCTCAAAGTATGATTTCAATTACAAACTTTAATACTTCTGTTGGGAAACTTCTTTATGCTTTATGGTGAATTTAGCATCTTTCCAGTTACATGGTGTTCTCAAATATGGGACAATAACATTTACAATTCTATAAGAAATGCTGACAATGGTAGGTAACACATATATTTTTGAATGATACAATGAAATTGCATTAAAGGAAATTGTTAAATTCACTCTTGAAGTTAGAACAAGTAAAATAGATAGTTCAAGATATTGAAGTTAATTAATTATGTTGTATCAGATATAATGTTTGTAGCATTGCAATAGGCATCTACATGATTTTTAATCAAAATTCTTTTAATCATATATCATTTTGAATCTTGTCACCTCAAGTTATCAAACAATTTGTTTTCTGGATGCATTTGAAATGAAACCATAATGACACAAAAGGGGGGGGGGGAGGGGGAGGGGGTGATACCTTGAACAGACATGTAGGATACTTGTTCGTGTTTATATGATTGCTATAGCCTATCTGAGCATAAATGCCTTAAAACATGAACCATGTTTGCCATTTGGCATTTAAACACTGGTTGCAGAACAGGCAAAAATGAATACTCATCTTACAAAGGAATATCTCCTCAATTCAGTCATTTAAAGATTTTCTCACTTGGCAGTAGTTTGTGTAATCACATGTCATGATATATCAGGCTACAGCCCACAAGACAAACAGCTAATAGACTGATGGTGGTGAGACAGAAACTTTCAGTCTCACAGGCCTCCTAACAAGTCCCTAACAACAAAGAAGATGAAAGACTTCCTGCATGGCTGATTGTCAACGAAACAGAGTTTGTTGTTTGTTGCTACGGCAGGCAGCCAGTGAAAACAAATTTGTTTAATGAATTATGGAAATGCAATCATTACTTTAGATGAACAGAACTTTGTTATTCCTCGCTCATTTTTCCTGACTAAGGTGTCATATGAAAGGGCAGAAAATGAAATTTCTAGAAATGTGATTTTCTCTTTGTAATTCAGATACCGTTCACCAAATGACTTTTTGGTACCCTTTCTTCAAATTGTTTTTAATCACTTGTGCGTGAAATATGCATCATATGAATAGCATCAAATGAAAGAGGATCTAAGCTTTACAAATACCGGTATGTGTCATTTATTAACTAAAATTTTGATTAAGTTATAATACAACATCGTTAATTCTCGGTTTGGTTTTTTCTGGGACGCACTGTTTATCCGTTTTACTTCCTTTAGTAATACATCACTCTTCAATGTTTTAAAGGTCCTACCTTTGTTAATACACTGTATTATAGGTGGGTAATACATATATACAGATTAATATAAAGATGAAGCATGGTTAACATACAACAGTCTTGGCATAGCTATGTCAATATGTACACTATAAACACATTTTTTTTAAATGCATGGCTGATTTTAACAACATTAATGCTTAATCATTATCCCAATATTCGCATTTCTACACGCCCTTAATTTCCATCCTGTTCTGTGTTGAAAATTAGGAAAGTTTGACCACAAATTTTAAACACAGGAAATCTTTAAATTAGGATATTCAAACTCACAGTTTATATTTTCTAATTCATATACAATGTAAAATCAACAACAAGATTCTTTAATCAAGATATTTAATCTCCATTTTTTGCCCAACATCAGGAAGAAAATATAAATTAATGACAAGTGTAAGTGGAAAAATAAGAGCACATTCAGGACATCAAGATGGACAATAATATTATCAATCACGAAATTAATCAGGTATTCAAATACATTCAATTTGAATAATAATAGATAAATTAACCAAATTGAACAATTTTTTTAATTATTTAAAAAAAATATATATGTTCATTTCATCAAAAAGCCATCATTATTTCATGTTCATACACTTAATAAATGATTGTAATTACAACCTTTAAAAAAAGAAGATAGGTTTCATTATTTTTATCATAAAATGATGTTGATAATAAATATAAACATTTTCTTTTTTAAAGTTATTGAGTTTTAGAGTGTTAATTCTCCTAAATATTGACCAGAGGTTTTAATAAAAAAACAAAACAAAACATTCTCAAAGTGGCTTATACCTTCAGGCAAAAAAGTGGTTTTGCAATAAATTAAAAAATGTAAGAACTCAAATTCTGCATTTTTGTGGAAATGTTTATAATCATTATCTTATGGTACAACCATTTTTAACTTTAGAAATTAATTAATGCTACCTAATTGATGTACACCTTGGAATCTAAATGAAAAAATATGATTATATTTCAAATGACAGAAGAGCACCTCTTTCGCAGCTCACACAAAATTAAAATGATTATGAAAAGTTGACACAAGGGTTAATTGCCTTCATTTCTTGAATCTGTGAGTAATTATTATTTTGACCTTTTCTGTGTCCATAATCATACATCTTTCAAAACTTACATGCAACTACGGGCATAAATTCAAACGCTTGACAACTTGGTGTAACTATGTCGACTATATTTCTAAATAACATATGCAATAATGATCTGTACTGAAATTATGAATATCAAGCAGTATATTTTACAGCATTTTTTAAGTAGCACCTTTCATTTAACTCTCTTGAATGTGTTTTGCTTCACAAAGCAAAAAGGAACATTGATTTGTTGACAACTTATGAATATTGAAGATGTAACATCAACTCCCTTTTACCATTTCCACGGAATGAAATACATACTGTCTGCTGAGAGCAAAAGGGGCATTATATAAGGTAACAACATCCTTTTTGCTCTTAATAGCAGATATGGTAAACCTGCCTCTAGTAGAGTATTGAATGGTCAACTAAATCACCTTGATTCACGAGTAAATGTGACAAATATTTGATAATACATTTGTGCAAACTGATTTGTGCAAACTTAACTAGTATTTCAGATGTAAGATTATTTTTTCTTCTTTAAGTTTTGCTATGCAGGTGTAATCTCATTATAACAAAGTTCTCAAAAAGTATGATGTTTTTAGTGAAACCATGTTATATCAAGGCTACAAAACAACAGAATGAAGAAATAAGATCAGAATGTTATGATATTATAGCAAATTTGTTATTTTAGTGTTATTTATAATGATGTTCCACTGTATAGGGTATTACACAATACAAATACAAAGATGAGGGGCCTGTTTCATAAAACTTGTTATCAATAACAAGTTACAATAGTTGTTATAAGCTACTGAAATCCTCGCATTTGATTGGCTGTGAGCAGATTCATCATAGATCTATGGCAGCTGTTCTTGATAACAAGTTTTGTGAAACAGGGTCCAGCACTGACATCTGTTAAGTTCCATAGCATCTTTAAAGTACAAGAAAAAGGGCAAAATTCTAAAGTTTTTCTATCCTCAACAAGTTTGGTCTTTCAACAAACAACAACAAGAAAAATGAATAATCAATAAAAAAATAACACCATTAAAGAGAGAGAGAAGAAAGGGAATGTGAGAGAGCTGATGCTGGTTCTTAATGTCATTGGACAATTAACCAATTGTGTGTTTGGAGTTTTTTTCCCCCGATTTTGTTCAACGTCAAAATATGCTTGGATACAACTCTAGATCATATAAGCAAATAATTTGTTAAAATTCATATTGCTAATTCTGATGCAATTCATAATATTTTCTATTCGGAGCCAGAAGGATGTTAACTCATATATCATTTAAACACAGAGTTAAAACCCTCCTGGCTCTTAACAGACAATATCTTAATATCATATCAGGAATTATCTTTATTTTATTCTATTTTCTTTCAAAAGTTCAAGTTCAAATTCAAATTCAATTTTATCTAAGTCCAATAAAAGCATTTACACATACAAATCAGAAATATGGAATCATGGGTACCCTAAAAAACCAAGGCGGTCTTGCCAAGATAGTCCCCTTATTATAAAGTAGAAAGTGCTTGACAGTATAAAGTTCAAGATTCTTCAAATTCAAAATCTCTTTTACACGGACGATCCCACAAAACATTGAGATTGACTTTTAAGTGTATCCTGTATTCTGGTTATAACTTTTGCTTCTATATTTTGTTTTATTATCTACATTAAGTTCTTCAATCAATACAAATGGGACAGAGAATGCTATGATCAATATTAACATTCTACTTGGCATTTCCTTTCTTACAAAATCAACCAACTTTGTTTTAAACTGTTTAGGTTAATTTTAGAGGCATGATTTAGCTTTCCATTTGAAATAATAATAAAAATCTAGTCAAAAGTTACCGGTTTATGCTTCAAATATTCTCTACTTCATCCTTATGAGTAAAAATCAGCAATCCTTTGGGATGTTATTTCTAGCACACCACAATGACATAAATCAAGAAATTTCCTTTCGACCATTAACTTCTTCTACTGCAGCATATGTGTGACACATACAATTTCTCTTTTCTATCTTGCACCGACACATTTTGTTAGTCTTTTTCTAAACTGCAAGACTGCGGAATTCTAGACTAGCTACTAATCTAGCTATGGATATGTGTTTTGAAAAAGATATGCAAAGTGGCAGTGATACAAGACAAGTATTTTTCATGTGCATACGGTCACAAAGATTCATGCATCCTGCATATATATATGTATGTATATATAAAACATGTTTGCGCTGTACATTACATTGTCATTCACAATCAAATAGAGATTATTTACAAGTTCCAATGGACGGCCCACCTCACAAGTCACGGTACAGAAATAGAGAAGTATGCTCTGACAGCTTAAGTTTACGCCCATCACACATTACATGATCTGACTGCGATATGCTTTTTGAAGAAAATGAAATATCATTAGAAATGAAATTGTCAACATGTAAGTCTTTTTCACTCAGGTTCCCAACGTCAATATGACAGATAAGGCCAAGGTTAGCTCAACTTGGGGGAAAAACTCACCAAGATTTACAGTATACAGTAGGTTTTCTTCGACTACACGACCCATGATACAAAGCAATCATTCATTTAACTAGTCATGACACTATAACAAACAATGTTTTATATATTAACAATTTTCTATCTAAGGATATCCCTTCTTTTCCAAAATCAAACTGTAGTCGGATAGTATACTATAATGTGTTGTGGGTTTAACAAAAAATGGAGAAATAATATGAATCTGTGATGGGAGGGAAAAGATTACTGGTATACACTATACAGAACTGCATGCATGAACATAAGGTTCCTTGGCAGGAAAGTGTGATTAGTTTTGGGTTTTCTTTAATGGTATTCATCCACAATCAACTATAGAAAAGAATTTAAAAATATGAAAGAAACTTGTAAACATGGATCACACATTCCAAACATTTGTCAAAAATGGCTTTCTGCTTCAAAGAAGATGATCTCAGAACAAGATCTAAAAAGGGTTGAATTGAGGGAAAGTATAAGTTTTATTTCTTCCTCTCCCTAAAAATGTATATTTTTACAAAATAAGTTTGGCAAAGAAAAGAAAATTCACATTCTTCTGTTGTTTTTGTACATGTGTGTCAAATAAAAAGGAAAATAATGGTAGGGCTTTCTGCTTTATCTAATAATCAAAGTGGAGGAATGGAAATTAAGTATATTAAAAAAAAATCAGGTATTTTGCTCATTGACAAAGAAAGAGGTTACAAGGAAAAGGATATAACAGATACAGAAGTAGATACCAGTATACAAAACAGGGAATACTTTGTACAAATATCTGCAAAAATGATATTTTACCAATGATTTACCACTGTGCAAATAGCAATAAGGTGAGCAAATCTCAATAGTGTGATTACATGTAAAAAATGTACAGACATCTTTAAAAATACAAGCATGATAAGAGTATGTTGATGTACAAATGTAATACTGAATGTGTGTCCTTATCACTCAATATTGTTTCATTTTAGTGTTTTTACAAATAAGCACACAAAGCAGCTTTTTAAATACTTAGAATGAAGTTTGCAAGCTGGGAATATCTAAATTTCATTGGCTTAGCTAGTACACAAATCTCCTTTTAAAAAATGTTTAAAAAGAAAAACAAATTAAATGTAGAAACAGGCATAAGCATGGTTGGTTCTTGAAAAGTCCTGAAAAAGACAAGGAATTTTTGGGGGGAAGCAGTGAAAACAGAGGCTGGGAGACTGCAGCAGATATTTTTTCATCGTTGGAAAAAATATATACATTTCTCCTTAACATGATTTTAGTGAAACTGAATAAGAGTTTAGATGAAATGTTACTATTTTTTAAAACCCTGCAAATGTTTTAATGTCTATTAACTAGTGTTAAATGCATAGTTAATTTAAGTCAAAAAAATGATGTTCAAACTTACGCTCATTGCAATACAAAACTGGCTTGAAGGGAGATACAAATTTTGCCAATATGCAGTCATTGAAAATCTCATATTTTATCAAAAGAGGTCGAAGTCGAAATTTAACAATCCAATTAGCAAACGAACCTGCAGATCATTTCAGAAAATTTGGGAAGACTAGCCTTTTTAATATCTTAAGCCAAAATAATAAGTTGCACATTACATTAAACATTGCATACCATTGAACCTCCAGTAACATGCATGCACCATCTTCTCATGTATCTGAACCTAAGCAGTAATTCAAAATTTCTTTAAAAATGCTACTTGTAGTAAAACAAAAAATTGAAACAATGCTGCTGGCTTTGCTAAATTTGTGAATATAAAAACAGTGCAAAAAATATAAATCATCCACCTTTCTGAGACCATCCTGATGTAAATACACTCCACTATTTGAGTCTGATTTCAGTTATTTTGTTTAAGGGCTGTTCACACCTCACCAATAATGATAAATCGTTCCCAAATCACTCCTATCTTGTTTATGCGTAAAAGGAATTAGAATGGTTGTTGTATGCCAGATATTATGAGCGATGAGCGATTAAGCTCTCGATTCTGTCTCGAAGGCTCTAAAATTGCTCTGTTAAATGGGAAAGAGCTCTGGTAAAAACCATTAGAATGTTTTAATACTACTGTGAGAATATCGCATGTATACAAGATCAAATTCTTAAGGAGCTCCTGCAAACAGAAACATATGTTTACACTGGACCTCAACGATTTATGCTACTGAGCCTCCCTCATTGATTATATTCTTGTTGGAATATCTCAACGACGATACCTGAGAGACAGTAAGTTTACTCCTTTAATGTGATGTCAATTCAGAGGAGATGGTGTGTCCCTTGTGCTTCGTGACAGAAGTCACAGACAGAACCCCAATGTTTATATTGTTAAGGTACGACAACTTGATATAAAATCATCATTATAATTTCAAATGCATAGGGTTTATCTTAACTGTGAGGTATGCCCAGCCCTTTATGCTATCAAGATCAGCCTATCGGTGCACATGATAGACAAGTTGCTTTAGTGATGACAGAAATAGGGATTCTTTCTACAATTCCTCATTCCTTTAATTCTTTAGCTTAGAATTCATCCCTCTTTTGTGAATAACTAAATTGACTATAGATCATGAGCCCTCTGCAAAGAAGGCTTGTTGAAAGTAGTAACAACCTGTTTGTTGGTAGCCAATGAAATTCACTCTAACTTTTGAATTTGTCATCACTGCAGTACCACTTTTTATTTCAATGGTTGAGTATCCCGTTTCAAATTTTGAGTGTATTTGCATCAAGCCTAAATCAAACAAACCGTATAAAAATAAATCTCTTTTCTCTGAAGTTAAATAAGCGCATGCCATTAACAGAAGCAAATAAATAAACATTAGGACTGCTAAAGCATCATTAAAACATTCTTTGAGCACTCCATGGTAAAACCAGGAAACATAAAGACATAAGCCGTACTTGGCAGTAGTACGCATGTGTCACAGCTTCTGACTACTTTATATTTACATTTTAATACAAAATGTTTCAAATTCATGTACAAATATTTACATAATACACTAGAATTTTACATTAAAAATTGCGCGTGAATGTGGCTATGTTTTTATACAGCACGAAATCTAGACAATACAAACATATACAATGCTGCAGCTTCTGTTTCCCAGCAAGGTACCACACATTGTTTGTTGAGAGTCAAAAGTGCTTTAAACCTGTACAAAATTATATGAGACTAATAAGACATCGACCTTCCAACTCTAAACAGACAATATGAACTACAGGTCAAAAGTTGAGATGGTGACCTTTCTTGACCTGATGATGATTCACCAGGTCAACACGTGATTGCATGGTAGTTACAATGTAGGAACATATTCCTGCAGCCTCCTCACAGTACTTTTGTCCAAGGAACACAAGTCAAAGTCAAATGTCGTGTCTGTGACCTTGAATGACCCTGTCTCTCCAATTAGGTCAACGACCTTCTGCAATTTGTCTCTGTCTGTGAGTTTCATCAGTCTTTTGTGCAGGTCAACTAGCTCATACAAATAATCAATGTTACTGTTTTGAGATGATTTCTGTTTACTTTCAACATTCTTGGGTTTCTTTTCAACTTTGGAACCTTTCTTGCCCGTTGTGCCCGACTTCTTGTTCGAGCCATAGCTTGACTTTGAAACAGGCTTTGGCTTCTCAATTTCTGGCGAGGGTGAGCTGTGCCGACTATTACTACTAAGGTTGCTGTCACCGGACATGGAGCGATGTCTTCCAGGAGGTGGAGCACTGTTCTGGAATGGTCTCTCCATGTCATGATCATCATCGTCGTCATTATCCTCATATTCCAAGTCCTGCATGAGCATCCCCAGGGTGCCTGTACCACCGCCCCGCCCTGGGAGGGTCAACGACGAGAAACTGATACTGGAACTTGGACTCGGAGCGTCATGCTCTGCCTCCTCTGTACTGAGCTCGGCATCAAATGGAGGCAGTTCTTTTGGTTCTTTCTTGGGTTCCTTCGTCTGCTTGGCTTTGGACTTGGTCTTTGATTTAGAGACCTCTGGTGTAAACAGGCCCTGATCAGGTGCAGGTGTACTCTTACTGGAGCTGCTTGTATTCTTCTTTACTTTACTTGTCTTTTCTTTACTTTTGTTCCCCTTTTCTGAAGCCGACGACTTCTCTTTCTCGCTTGATGGATTTTTTTCTGATTTTACCTTTGATGTTTTTGTATCATGAGATGTTTCATCTTTGTTCTTATCCTCCTTGGTTGAAGTGCTCTGCTTCCTTTTCTTGGCAGGAGTGGAGGACATCGGGGAGGCCTCTGCAGCTGACCTCTTGGCGGTTTGTTTGCTGCTTTCTTTGGCCTTTCCACTTGATTTAGAGTCTTTGTTATCCTTGCTGGATGACTTGCTCTCACTAGTGGACTTAATGTCTTTAGAACTCACTTTCTGACTGGGCTTAGATTCCTTGGGACTGGGTTTGGGTTCCTTTGGACTCGGCTTTGGCTCTCGAGGACTTGCTTTGTGCTCTTTAGAGACTGACTTGGACTCCTTTGTTGAAGACTTGGGCTCCTTAGTTGAAGTCTTGGACTCCTTTGTTGAAGTCTTGGAATCCTTTGAGGTGGTCTTGCTATCTTTTGTGCTTGTCTTTGGCTTGCTGGGTTCCTTAGGTTCCTTCGTCTTTGGGGTGCTGGCTTTCCCACTCTCCTTCATAGAGTAAAACAGGAATAAGAAAAAAACAAACTAACAAATAGCAATCATATATTATTTTTAAAACCCCAAAACATAGGGTACAAAATATGCAACTAAACCTCAATAAAGGTTCAAATCTAATATATTTTGAGGCTATTTGATACAAAATTAATTACTCTATCAGAGAAAAAGAAATTTATTGTGCCTTCAATTTGCTTAATATTTCTTTCAATTCCCAGCATTTATGAATAGACTTAATCATAATTAAACTACTTTCATATTTAGTTAAGAAATTGAATATTGACTTGTACAAAGGTTTGCAGATAATACTCTCATGCAATGCTTTTAAATAATTCATGTTCAATGATGATCATTGGAGCATTAACATCTTGTTTCAAGATCAACAAAGCTTTCTGTCAGGACAATGATTTGAAATAATATTTATCATTAATTGGAGGGTAACCAAAATGTTTATCACACAATCATATCTTATATGTATCATGGGTTTAAACTTCCAAATTCTTTTTTTTTCTTCTTAAAATGTTGAAATGAGAAAGGTTTGACAAACCTTGCTTGGTATCGTTGATGCTGATGAAGGGGTTGATGAGGAGGAGGAGGACATACTCTTGGGTTTCTTAGAGCCTTGGTGAGTTGTGGAGGCTGCAGCACCTGCCTGGGGTTTCCCCTTGGTGAAAGCTGAAGGGTCGGTAGCGGGCGTGGCTGCAGGGGCGCTTGGCTTACCCCCTGTAGCATTCAGCTTGGTGGTGGTAGCAGGAATATCTAGGTCCATTGGCATAACTCCTACCTGGTATTCAAAACATAGCATTGATGACAACATCCAATTAAGAGTAAGAAATACAGGCTTTTTTATACAGAGATTTTTCAAACTGTTCTTTTCATCGACATGATAAGCATTTGCCTTGTTTGCCAAATTTTTTTTGGGGGGTAGAGAGAATTAAGTCTAAATGCTTTAATCCTTGCACCTTTCTTGATATTATGCCTACATGTTCCCAAATTTTCCTCCAGTTGTCTACACCCACAACTCAATCTGCATGTATTTCAATGTGGCATTACTTAAATGGTCTTGAAATTTCTATATCATATTGAAATTTTCATCAAATATTTATTTCTTTAGTTAATATCCTGAACAGTCCAAGATTTTTATTAATATACTGTCATGCATATTCTGCATGTATTCATTTATCTTCATGTATCTGATATTCACTTACCCCTCCTGCCTTGAGCAGCTTGCGCCTGAAGTCCTCTGTTGGATTCCTGAAGGTCAGTTTCTCACATCGGATATGATTGACTGGGGGCTGACCGCTCACATGAAGGAAGAGGTCATAGAGAAAGCGAACTTTCTTGGGTTCCTCCTTGTTCCTAAAGTAGACATCAATGGCTATCTCAAAACCAGCATAGCCAGCTTGAGAGACTTCAAAAGGTGGGTCCTTTACAACTGGGGGTCGGAATGGGAGAATAGAAGACATAGAATGAAATAGATAACTGGTTGCTATGTCATTGATACAGTGATTGTAAAACTGGCTTTTAACTTTCATCTACTGAACAATCACATCTTCTGGCAAAACTTCTACATTTTAAAAGAATATGTCATGATTCTAATTCAGAAAATTAGTGTTTTTATTTACTTACAGTTTGATGTAAAATATATATATTTTGGGGCAAAGCAAAGAAATGTTGACAAATTACCATGTCTTGTGAAGATAGATCATGAAACAGTGTTTTTGTGTCTTCAAATTTGTAAAGTGGTTGGCACTGTTTAACAAGGGAATATAGGATTTCAATATAATGTTCATGTTTAACAACTTGCAAAGATAGAAGTTCTACCTCTCTTAGGCTTTGGAAAGCTCTCATGAAGTTGGAATACGACTCTGTCGACAAAGTGCTCTATGCAGCTTCCCTCTGGTCCTCTGACAAACATTGTCCAGTCATGGGTGAATCCCTCTCCTGTTGGTTTAGTCCTTATCGTGGCCCGATGGCCCAACTCCAGCTTCACCTGTACACACTGAAGAAAACAAGAAAGATATTCATTCTTAATGAACTGAAGTGCAATCTAAAATAACGAGTGCAGATAGAGTTTGAAGATATGTCTATTCTGAAACCATATGCATTCAATATTGAACCCACAAACTTCACTGCTTGGTAACTTTGTATCAAGTGAAAAGGGCATTGTATCAATTGCAACTATGATTATCACTAAATGGAAATGACTGTTGAAGAAGGAGAAAAAGAAGAAAAAGAAAAAAGAAGAAAAAAAAAAGAGAAGATGAAAAAAGACAAAGGTAGAAAGCACAAAAAACACAAACAAAAATAGCAAAAGTAGCATTTTTATCTCATACAAATAATCCCCAGAAAAATATCAGTTGCTCGTTGACTACAAACTAAAGTTTTCAATTATTTATGGCCTTTATAAATAATATCTAAGAATGGTACTCTAATGACATGATTCAGGTGTACAAGATCATTTATGAGCATGACAGACTCAACCCTGACCACTTCTTCCAACTAGCAGACACACCAACAAGAGGGCATAGTCTCAAGCTTTCAAAGCCGAGGTGTAGGACAAATGTAAGGAAGAACACATTTAGTCACAGAGTGATTGACGACTGGAACTCTCTGCCTGAAGTAGTAGTTCAGGCTCCCACCATAGACGCCTTCAAAACCAGGCTTGATCGTTGCAGGAAGGAACAGTGTCATATCTCTCAATACTCGAACTGATTTTTTCAATTTCTTTGCTCCTGGGACATTGTACATGGTACATTGTCCAGTCAAGATGCAACCTCTTGCCCCTCTGCCTCCCTTGCATATAATGAGAATTATTATTAAAGAGTATGAGTACAAGAAGATAGACCAAGAAGATAGACCTGGAAGCTCGACTGCTGTCTCAGCATTCTTCCAGTATTTGCGGTAAAGGTAAAGGTAAAGGTAATAACAAGAAGTGCAACAAAGCTATTACAGTAGTGTCACTGTCAACTTTGCCTATTTTGTATGTATTTTGACTTGAATTAGGCAAGAAAATACCATATTTACATGCTTTATTTGGATTATATTACAAACATTAATTAGTAGAAATATAATTGTGCTTAGAAATTTGAAATACAATACAAATTGAAAGATGCAATTTAAAAAAGTTCCATCAAATCAATGGGTGAAAATGATTAAGTGCACTTTTCATCTATTCACAAAATGAATCTTGATTCATCCTTCTATATTAATCACTCTCTATCTCACAGTCTTGATTCAATTTTAAGTTTCAATGAATCTCACCCTATTCAGCATCACATAGGACATGTCAGAGAGCTGAGAGCAGAATCAGAATCAGAACCATCTGCATTGCATCGCATCTCTGTCATGTCAAGACTCACTCAATTCACTCTCGTGGACAACAATGGCTGTATTTTATTTCTCAAATAATTCTCCACATTTGTCCAAACTAATATTCGAAAATAAGTTTATAATTCTACAAACGTACTCAGTAAGGCGTAGCTTATTTAGATTATATTTTCTATATTAAAATCAACGTTGGCTTGCCGAAGTCGATTTGATTATCGGATGAATAACATCTCATTGTTTCCTACGTGTGGGACTGCACATTATCGTTTTACAAATTTTACAACAAATCCATCATCAAATTTGTAACAATAAAAGACATCTTATGATGTTTAAAATTTATTATGACTTTTATAACTCATAGAAAATCACGATTACTCACCTGAGTGGTCATCGTGACCACTTATTATCCCCTTTTTCCTCTAATAAAATGGGAATTCCTAATGAATTTTGGAAAAACCTCAGAAATTCGCTGCGCCCATCTCTTCCAATGAAAAGTGGGACCGCGAAAAGTTGCGACAGTATTATCTGTATGTATATGTTTTGTGTGGAGCAATTTGCCGTATGAAGTAAACGCTACTCAAGGCCTACTATGGACAAAAAGGGGGAATGAAGGTATGAAAACAACAATAATGCACAAATAGCATTTCAAGGGACATATCACTGCCTGAACAACGTAAAAATTAAATAAATGGAGAAAAAATGATAAAGATGGTGATGATCAGGATGATGATGATAATAATAATGATAATAAAAATAATGAATAATAATAATAATATTAATAATAACGATAATAATATATTTCAAATTTTCATATGATTTTATTTCTCATGAATAACATAATACATTGAATAAGTATATCACAGCAAATATGCAATGAAACGACAAATATAAGTAGAAATAGCACGAGTCGAGGAACTAACTAGAAGCAGAGCTTGTAGGGCCTACAATATAACTTGAAAAAAAGTATACTTACAAAATAAATAAATAGAAAAAATATGTAGCAAAGAAATTATGGATTTAGGGGGGGGGGGGTGGATTAAAAGAGAGGAAAAATGAAGGAAAATAGGAGGCAAAAAGAAAGAAGGATACCAAAAAAAAAAAAAAAAGGGAAATGAATTATTGCAAAAGCTCTAGAAAAAGGAGGTGATCGGTAGAATGAGGGAGAAAGGGATTGATAATAATAATAATGATACTACTACTACTACTTATAATAATAATAATAATAATTATAATGACAATAATAACAATATAGCCTGCACGAGCAAAGAAATTAGATTGTAACATTTGGAGAGCAGCTGAATAATAATGGCAGTGAATAACGAAACAGCTCATTATCATTCATATTGAGTGAATTCAAAGTTAGATGATTATTATAATATTAGGGGGTCTACTCTTAATCACTGAGATACGAACCAACACATTCCACACCGCATACATCTGTAAACTAAGGAGAAAACATTCGATGTTTATTTGATCGAGCAAACGAATAGCCTAGATTCATATCGACGACAATATACCCAATTATACAGTTGAAAAAATAATTGTCCTACTTTCACGAAATTTGACAATTTCTTTCAAAAGGAAAGGACCACTTTTATTACCCGAATAAAAAACTCCAGTATATAGCAACAACAACAACAACCAAACAAAGTTTTAAAAAAGACAAAACAACAACCACGAACAAACTTTCAAAGACGCAGCTCCATATCAGAGAATAACAATTCAGCCAAAAGAGTCCTTTTGGTTTTATTTAGCCCCCAGAAATAGTTTCAGAACGGCTTGACAGGGCTATAGATTTCAGCCAGATAAAAGAAAATCAACTAAGAAAATAATGAAGAGATATAGCCAGCCGGATTAAAATAGTATGGCGAGAATATTACTGCCCCGGCACCCTCTCCCGCTTTTTTTTAGAAAGCCTGGAACCTCCATTGACGTTATCATCAAATAAGTTGCCGTCATTGGAAAGAGGAAAAGTCACTGTTTTAAGTTTTGAAAACAACAACAATAACATCTAAAGAAAGAAATAAACAAACAAAGTAAAAGCAAACGAATGAAAATCAACAAACTGAACGAACAAATATGCCTAAACAGAACAAATTAAACAAAACAGATACACATTTGATAAAAAGGGGCCCCAAACACACGATCCGAAAATCTTTAATTAGCGTAGATTCAGCATTTAATTTATTTGTGTCCCCATGCAAATTCTTGTTTTTTTGATATTTTAAATCAAAATAATTCTAAACACAGAGCTTAAATTATAATTATTTATGTAAATATCATAATTGACATGTTTATTTTTCCAACCCATCGCTTGTAAATTTGTGTCTGAATAACCCCAGCAACGTTTCAACCCAGATTACTTCTCAATCCATCCATGACCATCTGCTATAATAATTCGAGAGCCACCCCATCCGTATACATCCAACGCTGGAAGGATTTCGATATTTGTTTCCAAACCTGCATGGGGTTCGTGGCGGGGCGCCTTCATCCCAAACGCATCACCTGCTGCACCTACCCATTAATAATATTTTTAAATTGTATTTTATAAAGAAAACGAAACGAAACGAAACGGGGGTGAGTAAACACTCATTTTTTCATAACATCCCCCTTGAGAAAACAAACAAAATCAAGGTAAAATTAACGTAACAACCTTAAAAAAAACCCTCTTTTCCCCCCAATTTGTCAACACCTAAAACACAGATAAAGGTTGTCTTTAAAATTCTAAAACTCCCCCTGTTTGCCAAGGGGGGGGGGGGGGGTGTTTGAAAACCCAAAACACCCCCTCGATACACCAATGCCCCCTTCCCCTAAGTAAGAGAAAGAAATTGCACCTTAAACATAACACTGGAATAGGAAAATAAGGAAAGGGAAAGATAATAATATACACAACAAATTGTTATAAATTGGTTTTTAAGAGATTTTCATTGTGCTATCATATTCAACAGTATCCTCGCACGCCCTCTAGTTTGGACATCTGCTTTAGAACGGCTACGGTCTGCTTCTATATTTCAGGTCATATTCTAGCACTCGTTCAATAGCGTGATATTATTTAAAAACGGAGAGCGGGCCAAGTTCCCTCAAATTCTATCAAGAAACGCTTGACCTCTTTCCCAATCTTTTAAAGAGGTCAAACTCATCATGACAGAATGAAAAGACCTTTAATCTTTTGGAGAAATTAAATAAAAAAGTTGCTCTTCGTCACTTTAAATTATGGGCACATTATATGGAGAATGGCAATATGTGCACTATACTTATCAGAAGGGAAAAGGATATTTATTTGCAAAGAAAAGGGGCACCTGTCAAAATAATAAAGGCACATAATAAAGGTGAAAAGGGGAACTTCTCCCACCTGAAAAGGGACACTCACCAAAAATGAAGAAAAAAGGCATATCTGAGAATGAAAAAGGGGCATTTATTATAAAGGTTAGAGTAGTTTGTCGAGGGAAAAGGAAAAGAGACACTTATCAGAAGGGAAATGGCACTTGTCAGAAAGTAAAATGGCACCTCTCAAATTTGAATAGAGGCAGTTATCATAGGTGAAAAGGTGTACTTCTTGTTCCTGAAAAGGGGCGCTAATGGAAAAGGGACACAGGTTTTAATAGTTTAATATGTATTATTAGATGAGAAGGGGCACTTATGAGAAGGGGAAGGCTGGGCTCTTGTTAAAACTGAAATGGGGCACGTATCACAAAGAAAAGGGACACTAAGAAGGGGAAGTTAGGCGCTCTTCTTACAACGGTAAGGGGACACTTGTAAAAAAAAAAAGCCCCTAGATTTATATAGGGGCAATTATCAGAGGTAAAGGGACACCAATCAGAGGTGATAAGGGGCACTTAGAAGAATATGGAATGGGCACCTATTGGAAAGAAAAAGAGGCACTCATCTAAAGTAAAAGGTATGACCCCTGGGGTACTTGATCAGTTGCGGGGGGCACTGTGCAACCTGCCACCCCCACCGTTAGCCGCCTCTGTTCAACTTCACCTCTGAACTTCACTGTCTAAAAATGGGATTCATTTACCAAGGCACACCGGGGGATTTAGTGGGAGGGAGGGGCACATCTGACCCCAAATGGAATACGTTGTGTACATAATTATATACATGTACTGATTCCATAGATGTACACACCCTCAAAAGAATGACCCAACCGTTTCTTTTTTTTTTAAATATCGAAAAAGCAACTGAAGAGATTGTCTTCCCTCTCCGTTCCTTGACCCTCACCCTCCCTTCCTCCCTCCCTCCTCTTTTTGCGATAGTTCTATCCTAGATCGTTTGGTTCTGTTTTGCTCTATTATACTTTTTTTTCTCTCTCTCTCTCACTCTCTCTCTCTCTCTCTCTCTCTCTCTCTCTCTCCTCTCTTTTTCTTCCCCATCACCATTTCTCTTACGTATAAATATATTTCTTCCGGCCTTCTCAAATTTTCTCTGTTGTTGTTTTGTTTTGGTTTGCGCTTTCGCTCTCCATCCTTATGTGTATATCTTCCCATTTTCTCCTTTCAAGTATCTCTTTTGTTAATATTTCTCATGTGTAGTCGGTTTAGTTGTTAAGTATTTTTTATTCAAAGAAATTAAATCATTCAGGTATTATATTCTGTTTGGGGACCTTGCTCTAACAAGCCCAGCTTCTATAAGGTCTCCTCTTTCTTTCATGTACAGAACATGATCTTACATAAGTAACTTTTTTTATAGAATTTCTTTAGTTAAAGAGTTGTATGTTGAACGTTACTATTGCGCTTCAAAGTTATTTTTGTTATATTGATAATCTGCTGTTCCAGTTACTTTATTTGAAATTCTATGTACAAATGTTTGTGAAAGAAGAAATAAAATGAACTAAATAGGAACTAAATATATCCACCCTGGAATGGAGCTTGATTAGTCTTCAAACTCAAACTGTAATTCAACACTCGAACAATACGTCTTGAGTGAAGTCTAACCCAGTTTCCAGTGAAAATACGGAAGTAAATATTTTTTAATGTACGATTTGTCGATGTACACAGAGACTGAACATCTTGCGTATAATCATTACACAAAGCCGCGCTTCTAAGAGTTCGGTGTACTACGCAGAATATCAATACAGCGCCAGTTCAGAGCTCGAAATTTTCCCTCACACCCACCCGGCTAGCTAACGACGCTGCTTGCATTGCTGGATCTGAGGAAGATTAGAACAAAAGTGTGAAGTTTCAACATTGAAGTCTGTCCCAAGGCTAGGTGAGAATCGAAAAATATTCATTTCATTGATATTGTTGGAAACCGCTAATTGCCATCACTTTTGAACGAAGTTTAGAAATAAAATTTCAAGTAATAGTCATCGACTCAACCTGTCCAAAATATCACCCACACTCACTGACTCAGTCAGCTCAGGGCGACGGTTTATTGCCTTCATGGTTTTCGCTTTATCAAACAATCATAGACATTTAAAAATATATTTCCTTAATCCCAGGGTGTGCATACTTATTAAGTTAAGGAGTGGTTTTCTATTTTATGATGTAGCACTAGCAAAGCAAAGATATTTTACATCACTGAAGGAGGCGAGTTGGCTCAGTCGGTAAAGCGTCTGCCTGTCGAACCAAAGATCCCGGGTTCGACTCCCATCCAGGCGGATGACTGAAGTCTGCGTTGTGTGTTAACGTGCCCCTTCCCTTGTTCATAGACGCAGGTTATGTCAAGTGGAAAACACTCCGTCCCTCAGATAGGACGTTAAATGGAGAGTCACCACCATTGCACGTTAAGAACCCATTGCACTATTCGTATAAGAGAAGGGGGAAACCCCGGTGTAATGGTCCATCTGCACACCCCAATCAGGCCGAGTATACGGCATCTGCAAGAATCTTCAGTATTGAAGGAGGCAGATTATCTTGAAGAAGAAGAGAAGAAGATTGATTATCATGTTTGTTAATTAAAAAGTACTTGTGGTATATGAAGGGGTGACCAAGGTTCACTGACATTTTAGAACATATTACAAAATGTGATATTCGATCTTTGGTTTCTCATATTCTACACAAATTTATTTATTTCAATTATTACCAAATGGACGGCAAAGTTTTTGGCGCTAGTTCAGAAGTCTATCCAAAATTTGACCAGTAACTCCAGCGTGGAGACACCCTACTAAAGCATACCCATTACCCACAATGAAATAAATATTTGTCAAATGTCCAAATAAAGATCATGGTTTAAAAGTTGTTATGTTTCTTAGCTGTTTTGTGTCAATTTTTTTTTTTTTGTGAGTATTTTTCGGGAAAAAACTTTGATATTAGTATACACTTTTTCACAGGTTTCACAGCAAACTGCTGCACAATACAAGTGCATACCGATGGTGGGTTGCCGGCGAGCTCGCACCTGTGTGAAGTTATCTACCGTAATGTCTCAGATCCTCATTAAGCAAGAAGAAAAAAGAAAAAGAAACAGAAAAGAGAAGGAAGAAGAAGAAAAAAGAGACAAGAAAAAGGAACAGAAATTAAATAAAGCAGAATACATAGAACATGAAAAATAGGTGAAGATGTTTATAGAAGGAAGCTAAATGAAGGAAAAAAGAAACAACGAGAAGTAGAAATAAGAAGAAAAAAGAAGCATAAGAAATTCTAAGGAGAAATGGGATCCTTCACATTCGTGCACAATCTGTACCGATAAGCAATTATGTTTGTCCAACCTGTAGCAACAATGAACGTATGCAATTCACATTCTGACTATTGGAATTCATACAATCATTCATCACAGGTGAATTGAATCATCTGTAACATGGCACTTAACAAAAAATGTACTTTATTATGAAAATTGCCTATTTGAAGACTAGTACTTTTGTGTAAATAGTAATACATGTAGTTGACAGAGTACTTTTCAGCCAATGTCTTTGTTCCAAAGACAATAGGTGACATGTAATCCCCTCTAATCTGTTTAATATCTTTATTTTGACATGGTGTTACTATTATCAAACAAATCCAAGATTACACCAACTCTTGTGCTACATACATGTACAGGTAATTGTATCTGTAATCTTAGAAGTTGTATTGACATGGTTTTGTTCACAAATAGACACTATCATCTTTATTTGTGAGAAAGTGAGATGAAAAGTGCAGTGTTGTACAGCTTTGTCTTTTTTTGCACAGCTGCACAGGGGGTCTGGATTAAAATTGCTAATGTACTATGTTTGCGTAAGCCACTGAGCCTCCTGTGTTATAATTTTTTTTGGAGGGGGGGGGGGGGAGAGTTTGGAGTTCAAATACTAGGCCCATGTATTGAAGACACCTGTTTTAACTCCTACACGAAGTGTATTAAACTGTGGAGTGGACCAAACAGTATGGAGTTGTTCATACATATTTCTCATATACATGTACATGATACCATCACCAAAAAAGAAAATATTACATGTACCGTATGCCAAGTATTTTTTGCAAATACATGCACATTTAACACAAGAAAATGCTAACTTCATCTTTTCCTGAATTTGACTGACTGAATTACTTTGGTTACAGGGTCAAATCTTAGATAACCATATACCGGTATGTGAAAATGAGGTACGTTTTGTATTGATTTTATTGAAATATAACCCCAATAATAATATGTCATCATGCTTTTCCATAACTGCATGAATATAGTACCTTAACATCTTGGACCAAATAGTTGCCAAGAAATAAAAGCAAAACTAAAACCAAGTGAATGAAACCTGATTACAAAAGCAAAAACAAACAAACTAGTTGGAATATAAATGAATATTACATTTTTCTTAAATATGGATGTTTACATGTATATATAATGTAAAGTAAAAGTATTTTTCAATATGGACGAAGGCTTCAAGAAGCTCCTTTCCACTGTGCAGACAGTGCAGCTCCATTTCTCTGAATGGTTGAATTGAGATGTATTGAGGTGCCTGTGCTTGTACATGTAGGTCTACACTGGAGAGGCTTGGCTATCATTTCTTGAGTTGGGTTGTTCAAAGTCATTAGAACACAAGGCAAGAGCAGCTGGAAAGACAGGGTGAAGGGGAATGACACATATAATCTCTCTAGCTTAAAGAGGTAGTCTCTTTAATCAAGCCATGCTTATACAAATATTGAAGAAAAAAAATATTGACTCCCACATTTTTCCCCCTTATTTCTCATATATTTTTTAGTTCTACCACTTGTTTTTCCTGAGGGTTGCGCATTGTGCGGAGCTAATTCACTTTTTCTTCCACATTATCAATTTTAGTTTGGGTACTTCTTGATGATATTTAAAATGGTAGTTATATTAATTAATGATTTATAAAAAAATATATATATGATATGATATTTTTTATAATTTAAAAATACTTTTTAGTGTTAAAAGTGCTCTGTAAAGAGAGTAAAACAGAAAGAAAACAAAGGTGCTGAGGTGCTGAGAAAGAGAGAGAGAGAGATAAAGAAAGAAAGAAAGAAAGAAAGAAAGAAAGAAAGAAAGAAAGAAAGAAAGAAAGAAGAGAGACAGTGAGAGAGAGGAGAGAAAAAAAAAAGAGGAAAGGAAGAAAGAAAAAAATAAGTGAGATGAGACCTCCTTTAACCTGTAGAAACCATTTAGAGTTGGACCCCACCCAGTGCTGTAGATAGAGAAATCAGTTGACTCGTAGTAAGCTGATGTTATGAGTCATTAATGGGAACTCCCACACAACAACTACATACATGTACATTGTACAATAACAACAATCATTTCCATAACAAAAGTTTTCCAGTGAAGTGACCCTTAACGAGACCTCAATTTTTAGGAGGTAGGAAGAGGGGTACCCTCTCGTATTATGTTTTCCACTCTCGTCCAGCGTACAATTTTCTAACTCAGAAATTGTCTTGGTTGTGAGCAGTTTTTAATGTTGTTCTGACTTTGGCTTCTTGTTCTTCAAAAGTTTGCAAGTTTCTGGAACTGTATTATATGAATGCATTCACTTACAGTAAATCCATCGTTGCAGTCTGTGAACTTGTGAATAAATTGAAATACTGTGGCTTTAAACCTGACAATCAACACAAAATCATTACGTCAAAGTAAACTGGAAAGTTGGACTCTGGACCAGAACCTCTCTCACATATATTCATTCCATATTTACCCAGGATCGAGGCAACCCTTACCATCTAGTGAATGGGTCTGAAGTTCATTGTATCACTCTCTTTTGTTGATAGCACACCCTGGTTATTTTTGTCCTTGACAAGATACATGTAGACGTACATTGCTTGTCTGTTATGATACCAATGTTCTTATAAATTTAAGCAACCAGGAAGAAGGCATACTTATATATGTGACTGCATTGCTTAGCAGTGTTAGCACCCAGCCTTTATGGACTACACTGATACTAAGTCTGAGTAGTATATGAGGTTATTGAGCCATTGTGCGGGCCTTTGTCAGCTTGGGGTTGTAACTAATCTCTAAATCAGGGGGGTATAGAGCCGGATATAATGTTGTGATGGGCCAGTAGTAGTGTATACTTTGCCTATAATCACGGAGAGAGAGCGCTCAATTGGAAGTAAGGTCTGCAAGCAGGAAGTTAATCTTCAAACTTTTGTGTGTACAATGTGTGTGTACAGGACTCTGCAAAGGAGCTGCTAGCCTAGTGGCTCGTGGAAGTGATTATTGTACATCGAGGTGATTCAATTTGTATTACCATATTATTGTACCAGACTGGATATATCTACAAATTCCCCCATTGATCAACACTGCTTTCATTTTCCAGCTTAATTTTGAAGGTATGTGACAGTATGTGGATAGGTCTACAACAAAAGAAAATATAAAATTGTACAGATTGTCGAAAGTAAGGGTTGGATAGTTTTGAAGCCTATTGTTTGGTGTGCATTGTCCGGATTATTTTGGGAGTCTGGATAGTATGCCAAGGTTTCAGTTTAGGTTGCGTTGTATTTTTAGTTGTTTTGTTCTGAATGCATGCACTGCAATATTAGTTATGTATGTTCTGATGTTTATGTACATGTAATGTACAAATACTTTTATCAACATGTCTTTGTACATTTGTAGATAAAGTATCATGTACACTTTAAACATTCTCATATTTATATAATATATTCTTACAAATGAGAAAAATTATCAATAACAGCATTATTGATATTGATAGGTTAAATACATGTACTGTGAAAGTAAGGCCTATTTAGGCTGCAACAGTAAAAAAAAAAAAAAAAAAAAAAATTATAAAAAAAATTAAATTTGCTAATTTGCATAGACACTCAACAACATTGTTCTTTTAACTTAATTTGGTTTTTAGTCATTATTTTCTTGATTTTGTTGATCTTGTTTATAATTCATGTCTAATTTAGATTTGCATTGCATTATTTCACTCTTGTTCTTTTGCAGGTTGAAGTGAGCATAAGGAGTATACAGCTCTCTCTCACTTCCCGATCATTGTAGTCTGAAGAATGGCAGACTGAGAATGAGAGAGACAAGTTGATAAGAACCTTGGAATATATTTTGGACAGGAATACTTTCATCATATACAGGACGTAAAGAGACCAAGATGGTAAGACATTTTAACGTAATTAGACATGTATACAAACTATTTAATGCCAGTGTTTAATTACAGCTTTCAATTACTTTTCAACCTACTGATATTCATTAGTTTCCAGAAACATTATTTTAAGTGAAATTGAAATAATGTCAGAACGAGGTACATGTTTGATACATCTATATGTATCATACACAATGTACATGTTTTGTATGTAGGGCTAGAATTTTAGATTGTAATATGTCCCTTACTCCAAACAACTTTAATTGTGAAAAAACTTCAAGACCTAAATACTATTATTGGCTTGAAAGTATGGACATACAGTTACAGTTTATGTACAATTATTCTAAAGGCTAGATAAATAAGAATACCGGTAGGTATTTAAATTTTGTCTTCCAGTATTATTATGTGAATGTACTTTTGCTAGAAATCACCACAAGTTTTTTTCGTGGTGGTATGAATCACAAACACAGGAACACATTTCTGGCATCTCAATCAAAATGGTCCTCCTGTAAAACTACTGTTTAACCAATGTTAACCACGGAAATATGGTGTATGGATACAGACAGGCCTGTCATCTGCTGACAGGGCCGGGGAGTTGATTTGGATGGCTCTCTTTATTTGGACATCATCGTACAGTTCTCTTACTAATCAATGGAATTAGTGCCAAATATAGCCATCAAATACCCAAACCCATGGGGGACACATACACTGAAACTACCATGAGTCATTTTAAGAATTGATGTGACAGTCATGCATGCACTCTGTATTGTGTGGGTTTAGGAAATGTGCATTTTGATATTGGTTTATGAGAATGTTACTTTAAAAAACCTTTGTTGGCCTCTATATCAATGTTCACATACAGACATTTTTACATAAACACATATACATGTAGAGGTAATTGTGGCAGTTTTCACTTGTAAAATTGTAGAGTCAATTGGCTTGATGTGTTGTAGAAATCAATCGAGGTGGGGGGGGGGGGGGGGGGGTAAACTTCTTTGACTTTTTAAAGTCATTTCCCTTGAGGTAGCACCACTTGTGTGATACTATACCAAATCAAAATATGCTTGGCTGTCTCGTGTAATTAAGAAGTTAGATCTATATTTTTAACTATGAAATAAAATTGATAAATAAAATTGACTCTGAAAACAAATCGTTGTTAAATAACAATGAAATGCATGATAAGCAATATCAGAGCTTCTTGTTTTACTGCACATAGAACTATAAACTAGTTTTGGGAACATTAATGATTAGAAATAACTTGTGATGCATTTTTACTTTGCTCTTGACAGGCCTACCACTGGCAGAGTCAGGGTCGCAAGACCAGTGGAGTGGAGGACATGGTTCTACTCAGCAAGATTCAAGAGGGCGCTATAGTGGAGAACCTGAAGAAACGCTTCATGGATGACTTGATCTATGTATCCTTTCTGTTAATAGTATTAATACTTGTAATTTAGTCTTATTTACCCAGAGTAGCCACATCAGTACCTTTACTGCTGTTCATGCAGGCCCTAGCTGTGATTATTATTACCCCAGGCATTGCCAGGTACCCATTTACACCTGGGTGGAGAGGGACAAATGTGGGTAAAATGCCTTGTCAAATGAGTACTGAGCAAGGATTGAACCCGAAACATCTCGTATGAAGTCGAGATCTTTCGCCAATATATGTGTACCATGGTGGTGCTCCCACAAATTAGTTCGTTATTTACATGTAGATATCACATTGTAAGATTGGGATGTACATTTAATACTTGTCTAATATACTGGGCGACCTTATCCCTATAACACTTTCCCTAACACTACTTATACTTGCCCAGGTTCCCAAAATTTTGGCCAGTAGGATTTACTTCTGCTTGCCTATGGTACACTTTTTATGGCTATTTTATGTTGGCTTGTGCATTGTATTTGTCTAAATTGTTAGTATGAGCCTACATAAAACATTTACTTTAATCATTTGAGATTGGGAATGTATACCCTTTCTTATGACAGAAAACAAGGAAGTGCAAAGACTATTACGTCTTCTAACTTTTGAGAGATGTAGGCATATATCATTTTGAGGAAGTTATATACATTTTAATCCTATGAAGGGAGGGTAAATAGTAATCGTGTTATGAAAGCAAAGAGTGTTGAACCAATACATGGTCTT
This sequence comes from Strongylocentrotus purpuratus, assembly GCF_000002235.5. Lineage (NCBI taxonomy): Eukaryota > Metazoa > Echinodermata > Echinoidea > Camarodonta > Strongylocentrotidae > Strongylocentrotus > Strongylocentrotus purpuratus. The sequence goes on from NW_022145615.1 coordinate 33,788,550, forward strand.
GACTTCAGAACATATAGGCACAGTGCCATGTACTTTGATCATTATTGCCAACAATCAAAACAGCTGTGTTTATGCCATTTGACTTTAACCGCACATGTAGGTAACATTAGTGATGACTGTGGAAACGGAAATGATAGTTATTTCAATGACCCTCACTACTGCTACAATGACCCTCACTACTGCTACATCATGAAAGATGGATTTTTCTTTTTCCTTTTGATTATGTACATGTACATGTATACTATAGAGGCACTATATCTCCAACTCTACTAGTAATTTCTTATAATCGTAAAGATTTTGTGAGGATGCAGGTAGTTCAAAATGTACCAAATGTTAATTTGAACAGGCAATGTTATTTTGAACAGGCAACAAGACATTTGATATATTTATGAAAAAAAGTGATCAATCAAAATCATTGTATTCTCATTTTATGTATAAAAATGAATCAATTCCGAGGTAATTGACCTCTTCCTATATTTAATCGCTAATCCCGAAAGACATAAAGGGTGGCCAATTTTCTGTTATCACATAGAACTGTACATGTAGGTGTTCTTTCAAAGGTTTGGGCTTCAAATCCTGATGATTGTTGATAAAATTAGTCTTGACTGTTCACCTGGTGAGCTACAGGTTAGAGAGTTTATCCAGGAAGCTGCCCGGCCTACTGATAATGATAGTCCCACTAAGTCCTATTTATGTGACTTCCACTTCCTGCTGGGCTGGGGGCATATCTTGTTTTTACATCACACACACTTTCTTTTGGTGCTATGTTTTTTACCGAGATATCATTGTATATACAGTCAAACCTGCTTTAGTGACCACCTGTCTACAAAGACCATATTTCTTGTTTCCCTTGAAAATGGTTTCTCATTGAAACATGCACTGAAGGAACCTGTCTACAAAGACCACTTTTTGTGTTTCCCGTGGGCGGTCACTATAGACAGGTTTGACTGTTATAGTTTTTACCTGGATAATAAGAGGGTACACATTGATGATGCAATTTGACCAGTGCCTGCAGTGTTTTCTTCTTGATGTTAATGTTTGCAATGTCACATGGAAAAGTGATCTATCCATACAAGAAACATCTTATAGTTCATGTGCACAAGAAAAGGAATATTGTGTAAAAAAAAATAAAAGGGAAGGGAAATATGAGACACTTCCAATATATCTAGATGAATTAAATTTGAATTTAATAAAGAGTATAAAATTAAGAAGATTGAGAAGAAAAATATGCAATAATTGACTCATGGGTCAACAGCCTTTACCATTAGCCCATTGGATTTATGATTTTATGTCTACTTAATATATGATGCCTAGTTGATATCAAAATACTGTTGTATTTGACTTTGAATTTGTTAGTTAAGTGAAAAAATTTATAGTGTCCCATTAGGGCTACATGTATACCGTTTAACATAATGTGACTCATAATGTACACACCGAAAGAAGAAAAATGACAAAGTAATGGCTAATGTGCAGGAAATGTGTAATATATATTCCTTAAGTATTGAAGTAGTAATCATAAGTACAAACTGTACAGCAAGTTAATGATATATTGTGCAAGTCATTATCAAGTGCATGAATATAAATGATGTATTTCAATTAATTGTTTCTGTCTGTCTGTCTGTTTGTCATAACCGGTGTGTTGGCTCAGTCAGTAGAGCATCCGCCTCACAACCGGGAGGTCGTGGGTTCGATCCCCGGCCGCGTCATACCAAAAGACATTAAAAGATGGGAGTTGCTGCTACCTTGTTTGGCGTTCAACAATAAGGGATAGAGCAACGTCGATCTGGCGCTGCTCAGTGGCTGCTGGGCTCACGATCAATTGGGCAAAAAGAATTTTCATTTCGGTTTAATAAAATTTGGAGTGGACTAAAAGATTATTATTATTATTATTATTATTATTATCTGTTGCCAATTTGACTCCTTAACCCTCCTGCCTCCCTCCAGACATACATCGGCCCTGTGCTGATATCCATCAATCCATTCAAACAGATGCCATACTTCACAGAGAAGGAGGTTGATATGTACCAAGGAGCTGTAAGTTCACTTCAACATAATATTTTGTATTAAACAACTTTAAATCATGTAACTCATTGTATGCAGTTTGAGATTGGTACATGGGCTAGTCCTAGCTACATGTATTTTGTCGTAAATGTTACTGACCACATTTTAAGTTTGAAGTATATTTGATGATTCTATTAATTTCCTAGCCCAACTAGATCTAGGATGAAGCTAAGTTTATGTTTATTAAAATATCATGATATGATGTACTTGGTTCCATGCAGGACACCAAACAAGGGAAGAAAGCGGAAACAAATTAACAAGATATTTTGATCATCATATTTCTATTATGCCAATTAACCTTTTGAACATAGAGGAAAATGAGAAACAAAAGATATACCTTTACAATGAGATTAGCAAATTTATGTCCTGAAACTGAAATTGATAATAAGTAAAGAAAGCAGAAACAAATGAACAAGGTTATTGTGATCATTACCTCTCTATGATGCCAATAAACCTTTGATAATACAGGAAACAGGATGGGAAACAAAAGATTAACATTTACCTTTACAATGAGTTCAGTCTCGAAACTGAAACAAAATTGTGTTCATAATTTATCAATTTGTAACTAAAGGAGTTCCCAATACTCTATGATGTAAAATTTTGACAAGTATGAAAATGGCAAATGCATTATTATTATTCTAGAGTAGTATCCAAGACAACCAATGTTTGCTTAAAAGGTTAATGTGAATTCATGCCAAAACCTACTCTTTGTGAATGTCTGTGGTGTAGCCACCAATTCGACATCAATACTTGTGGTTTTAGTATCTATTTACAGGTGGGAAATACTAAAGAAAAAAGAATGATGAGTTCATACTATATGATTTGAGTACCATAGCACACTGTCAAAGGCTATTGTGCGGTTAGGACGCGATACTGAATACCTTAACAATTTGGAGACTGACAGTTTTTGTTCATCAGGTTTTTATGTGGTATAAAGAGAATATTTGTAACCATGCCAAAAGGGTTCTCTTAATCGTTTAGTATTATTGTTATTATTGTTTTAGTTTCTGCTGTCTTATCAAGCCAATTTAACAAATCAATATATTAATACATCCCTTTGTACTTCTCTATCTTTAAATTAAAGTGTAGTATTTTTCAATAAATGTGAAAAGGTAAAAGGAATATAGAATTATAAATCGCTTAGCCTACTGTATATCTTGAGAAGAGATATTAAAGGGCAAAATATAAATTTCTTTCATATTCTGTATATTCTGTTATGTAAGACCATCTTGTTTTACTAGTCTAATAGAACACCAAAGTCTGAATTGTTCATCAAGATAATAAAAGAAAATTAAAGTTGCTCAGAAGGAGCCTACCAGACAAGTGCACATGTAGTCTATTTCAATGAGGAAATATCTTTTTATGAATTGAATACACCCTTTTAAATTATGTTTGTCCCCAGAAATGAAATTAGGATTTTTTTCCTTCTCAATGTCATATCCAAAGAAGGTTTTATTTGATTGTTAAAAATGTGGGTATAGTACATTAACATTTGAATGTGAGGGTTTGTTCAGTTATGGCGTGGTAAAACACCACAGAAAAAACGCCATATTGTTTTTTAGTGTAAATGAATAGCAGCTGTGCACAACAAAGGACTTGCATTTATTAAAGGAAACCAAAACCTTCATACTAAGTTACTTTTATTGTAAAGTTTAAGATATTTGAAAAATATCAGTGAAAATTTGAACAAAATCGGGCAAGGAATAAGGAAGTAAGAGCGTTTTGAAATGACTAGTCACTAGAGGGCGGTATTCAATTTGATGACATCATCTGTGGACAACTCTCCATGCCTTTTGTACATCAAATTTCATGTTTTTCCTTCTTTCTTGTGATTGAGATAATGTACTCCCCTGAAAGCAAGATATAGAATGCAAAATGATATTCTACTTCACATGGTATGAATTCGGATCAAGAACACAAATAAATACGAAGAAAAAAAAAAAATGTGAAATTTTATGTACAAAAGGCATGGAGATCGAGTTGTTCACAGATGATGTCATCAAATGGAATACTGCCCTCTAGTGACTAGTCATTTCAAAATGCTCTAACTTTCTTATTCCTTGCCCGATTTTGTTCAAATTTTCACTGATTTTATTCAAATCTTTTAAACTTTACAATAAAAATAACTTAGTATGAAGGTTTTGGTTTCCTTTAACTGAGCTCTGGGTAAGATGTAGAAGTGTGAAGCATGTTACACTAAACATCATCATTACAAAAAAGTGGTGGTTTTGCTGTCATATCTGAACAAAGCCCTTACTTAAATTCCTTTTTTCCTTCATTTTACACAGGCCATATATGAGAACCCCCCTCATGTGTACGCCCTTACAGATGACATGTACAGAAACATGTTGATAGAATACGAGAACCAATGCGTAATCATCAGGTAAATATGTGATGCACTATTTTAAAAAGAATTTCCACATGTATTTTATGATTATTATCAGTTTTTTTACAAGAAATACATATTTATCATTTTCATTTGAATTTCAATGGTTCGTCAATCTACCATTTTACACCTACATGTATGAGCTATACTCTGTCTTGAGTCTTTTCCCTTTTTTCTGTACATGCATGTACTTTTCTCTAATTTCTTCTCCTCCTCTCCATGTCTCACTGGTCTTTCTATCTTTGTTTTCCCTTTTTGTTGTTTTTTGTTGCCATCTGTGCTTCTTCCTTCTTGTTCATGCTCTCTCCCTCTATCATTTTCCTGTTTTGTTTGTCCGTCTGTGTCTTTGTCACAATTTAAATAATTTTCCATGTTTTAGGGTCTGTTTTTATAGCCTAAGCCAGGACAGTCTTTGTTATGTTAATTAGTTATCCCTTTTTGAGGTGCTCTGTAGCCCTAGTTCTTTTCTTACTGCAATGCTAGGCATGCACCCAGGTGCTAAATTCTTTTAAATTCTGGGCTCGGCTGGTTCAGTCATACAGTTTTGGAATCAGTCTGCAGCCAGCTCTCACACTGAGAGGACCTTTGTTTCATGAGCTGGGGTAGCTCCGGGTAGCCACACCCGTTGTCCCTTTAGGTGTCAGCAAGTTTTGCTAGCAACGGCTGGTTTTTCCAAGTTTTCCAACTTTCTATAAGACTGTTTCATCAGGTTCCCATATAGAGTTACAATTATTGGAATTCCATGGAGAGAGTACCATTAGTCACTGTCTCGTTTTCGTGCGTATTAGCAGCAGTCTCGCTTTTCCTTCCCGCTTCGTCTCCTCATCTCCACCGTCCCAACGTGTGATGTACGGTCCAGTGCAGTTGTCTGTGATGTTGCGTAGCCACTTACGAAGAGACAGTCATAAGTGATTTCAACTTGGCTCTACGGTCTTCGTCTACAGTATCCTTACCATGAAATCTCTCTAGTTATATAAAATAAAGTTTCTTACACTTTATTTTACCTAATATTTTTGGAGACATTTGTGGGTGGTCAAACAGCCTGTTTAGACTAATAAGTCATCATGTGTAAATTTATTCCTTAATTCATTTTGGTGAGAAAACACACGTACATCATGACAAGTCTTTCTCTACTTCTTTCCGTCTATGCTTGTCTGTCTCTCTGCCTTTCTCTCCCCACCCCCTCTCGCTCATTCTCTCTCCCAATGCTTTGCTTTTCATTTTCTTTGAGTCTGTCTGAGCCTGCTTCTTCTTTTCTCTCTTGTCATCTATCTTAATGATGCTCCACTGCAAATGTGCATAAATGTACATTTCTGATAGTTTGATGGCATTGCTGTTACTGCTTGGAAATATTCTTTCCCTCAAAGTCAGTGTCAAAGATATACCTGATTTGAATGCAGATTTGAATGCAGAATGTAAATCTATCCCCATTTTAGCTTCTTTTCCGTGGAATCTCATCTCGATTCACCTACTGTTGCTGGTAGCGATATGATACCTTTAAGGTCATGATATGAACAATTTCTAGGCTTGAAATGAACAAAGGTATATGTAGCATTACAGGATGCATGCATTGTAAAGCTTTTCTATTTTTCACCTTGATACCCCTATGGAGGTTTTGCCATCATCAATATTAGATGGGCATTCTTTGTTGATGTTTTGTATTGACTAGACTTAAACAAGGTACCTTGAGTTACCTTTTTAAAAACATTCTATTGAAAGTTGTTTTTTTGAAATTATGGAAAAATCCCTTTCCATGGATTGACCACAAAGATAAGGAAGTGAGTATAGTTCAAAACAAGATTACAAGATACAAAGGAACTGAGGTTTCATGGAAAGTTATGTGATCATTGATCAATCTTGCAAGATATAGAAGAGTTGAGGGTTTTTCCAATACCTAAGTTTATAATAGTAATAAATATAGAAAAGAAATGAGTGTCTTTCAGTTCAAGATTACAAGATACAAAGGAAAGGAGGTTTCATGGAAAGTTATATGATCATTGATCAATCTTGTAAGATATAAAAGAGTTGAGGGTTTTTCCAATACCTAAGTTCATAATAGTAATAAATATAGAAAAGAAATGAAAATGAAACCTTGATAGGTCACAAAGGTCATATTCTATTAAAGTTTTTCTTTATTTATTTTGGAACAGAAAGAGGAAACGGGATAAATTAATTCACCGCAAGTGTTTATGAATTATACATGCATGAATGTGAGAATGCAAGCTCACTTTCATGTTACAATAAATTATACTGCTGCTTGAGATCTCAACGATCCTTTTGTTTAATAAATAGAATAAGGGTCAAGAAAAATTCTGTTGTCAGTTGAACAAGTTAGCCTCAACACAATTAAAAGAAAATCCTAGGAAATTATGAAGGAATCCTGCCATGAGATTGTTGTATGATTGTAAAATACTTTCAAATATTCAATCAAAGTTACTTGACTTTTTTTAAAATTTCAAATGCAAATCATAGTTTGTGAAGGGGGGGGGGGGGTTGTTTGGGGGGGTGGTTTAGGGAAGGGATGCTTTTAAAAAGAAAGACGGGTGGGGGAGAGAAAAATAATAAAGATAAGGAAACTCCATCCATGTAGATGGGCCCTTAAAGTCTGCTTCCTATGGATATTAAAGATAAAGTTGTAGAGACACGAGCGAAAAAAAGGGGGGGGGGGGTCTTTTCTCGTCTCATAAAAGCCAGGCTATTTTACGCTAGATGAATGGAAAGAACAAGGAATAGATAACAGAATCTACAGCATAGCAACCAGCGTTATATGTCTTCTACATGCAAATACTGCAGTTTGCCTATATCCGAGCATTGCACTGATAAACGCACCTTTAGCAGCCCTTTTGTATAACTTTTACAATCTTGTCACACTTAGGTATATATTTAAAGTGGTTGCTTGGCTACTACTGCCAATTAAGATTGTTCACTGTAGTTTCAGATATGCATACCTTATAGTTGTAATGAGTTTACTTGGGATAAATATTGATAAAGAGCCTAACCCTTTGTCACAGAGTAGACAGCTATACAGTGCGTCCTAGAAAAAACGAAACCGAGAAGTATCGATGTTCTATCATAACTTAATCACAACTATAATTAATGAATGATACATATTTGGAAAGCTTAGAGTCTCCTCTTTCATGTGATGCTACTCAGATAATGCATATTTCACGCATGAGCGATTAAAAGCAATTTGAAGGAAGGAAACCAAAAAGACATTTGGCGGGCGGTATCTGAATTTCGAAGAAAAATTCACATTTCTAGAAAGTTGAGTTTCTGCCCTTTCATATGACACCTCAATCAGGAAAAATGAGCGAGGAATAACAAAGTTCTGTTTGTTTAAAGTAGTGCTTGCATTTCCATAATTTGATTAAACGAATTCGATTTCACTGGCTGCCTGCCGTATCAATAAACAAAATTAACAAAAGACTTAACTCCGTTTCGTTGACAATCAGCCGTAGACCAGAGTCTTCATGCATGGCTGATTGTCAACGAAACGGAGTTAAGTCTTTTGTCAAATCTGCTTTTTGCTACGGCAGGCACCCAGTGAAAACGAATTCGTTTGTTAAAATTATGAAAAATGTAAGGGCTACTTTAAACAAAACAGAACTTTGTTATTCCTAGCTCATTTTTCTTGATTGAGGTATCATATGAAAGAGCAGAAAATGAACTTTCTAGAAATATGAATTTTTCTTTGAAATTCAGATACCGCCCGCCAAATTATTTTTTTGTTTCCTTCCTTCAAATTGCTTTTAATCACTCATGCGTGAAACATGCATCACGTGAGTAGCATCGACTGAAAGAGGAGACTCTAAGCTTTCCAAATATGTATCATCTATTAATTATGGTTGTGATTAAGTTATGATAAAACATCGATACTTCTCGGTTTCGTTTTTTCTGGGACGCACTGTATTGTTATTTTGATATATTTGATTATATAGGTGGTAATAAAGTTAATCATGAGCTCTTGTATGGGCAACGTATGTCAAGATAATATTCATTCTGGATTGTTCATCTTGCAGTAGAAATCATCTTCAATAAAAACCACAACTCTAATTTGCACATAGTGACCTGTGTTAAGCAGATGGTATTGGGCCTACCTGCCTCGATTTCCTCTTCTTTCTACATGTATGCTCATAAATCAGCCCCTATACATTTTCTACCCAAATCGTTCGAAACATGTCATTTATTTGTAATCTTGAACATTCAGTGTAGTTTTGTTGGATTCTGTGAGAATTTCTTTTCAATCATTACCAGAACTCAAGCTTATCTTTAAATCAATATAGTTTATAATGTGATATTAATAAACGTAGCATAATGTGTACTCTTTGATTATATTGGGGGGGGGGGTGTATAATATACAGCAAGATACAAAAGACTCTATCTGAAAAGAAAGTTAAATAGATAATCATCCTTTACTCATGATAAAGACTTTAGCATGAAGGTTTTGTTTTCATTTTCCCCTGATAGCTAGTTTCATCAGTTTTTATCTCTTTTGATGTGTTAATTTATGTCACAAAAGGATACAAGTGTAGCCTTCCGAGTATTTTATATTCATTTAGCCTTTATATGTAGAAACATATACCCATAAAAGTTAATTTGTGTAAATACCGTATTTTAAAACTACTTTTAGGATAATATTGAAATTAGTTGACTCTATTATCTTAGATGTTGACTCAGTGCAATGTGTAAATTAAAATCAGGTTTAATATTAACTTTTAATCATGCAATACATATTTGACAGCCATCAGCATCATTTCCCCTCTCTCTCTCTCTCTCTCTCTCTCTCTCCCACTCTTTTCCTCTTTTCCTCTTTCTTACCCTTCTCTCCTCTCTCTTACACTTCTCCTTTTCTGTCTAGACCTTGTTTCAACAGTTTTTTTGTATTTGTATTAGTTAATTGGTAAGTGATACTTGTGTATTAAGATTAGACGTTTATTAATATAAGTGTGGTATTAATGAAGGAAACATGACATGGCTCAAAATCTAGGTCTGGACCCCAAAATTTCAGAATTTCTACCTACATGTAAGGCTCAATACATACACTAAAAAATTTAGTCCGGACCTTTAACAAGAAAAAAAAAAGGTCCCTGAATGTGGTTTTAATTATATGAAAAGAATGTGGTTTTAATTGAATGAATACTTTGTACACAAGGCCACCTATGGCCTTTATGAGATCCACGTTCATGTACGTGTTAATTGGGTCAATAAATTTTCAATGGAGCAAATCTGTGACTAATTTAATTAATGATTCATGAAATTAGGTTTGTTGTAAACAGTAAACAAGTCACCATAGGAATATAGATGTCTGTCTGGCACAACATCTGATGCTAAGCTTACTGTCATACTATATATTTTATCAATATTACACTGTATAAACCATGAATCTGTACAGTAATACACATGATGGATTTGTTGGTTCATGATAACGCGGACAATCTTAATGTAATGCCATTATGTAGGGATTTGTATTTTATCTATAAGTGCAATGAAATACAAATTAGTAGGGATGTAGAAATCATAGGAATTTATTTGAAAGGAAGCCGGATCATCTTATGTAAATCAGTTATTCATATGAAATTATATATTCCCTGTAGTGTATTTTCATGTCTTGAATCTTATTAATTTCATAACCATCCTTCATGTGTGTATTAAAAGCAAAGTTATATGGTAGAAATATAAGGTAGCTTTAATAGCAAAATGTATTGGCACGACAAGATGTGTCCCTAATGCAGAAGGTGTAATACATATAGTTGGTCGTTTTTAGTCTATTCAACATTATCATGGCATTTCTGCCATTACACTTGTCAGCTTACAAGGCACATTCCTCACTTGAATAACTTTTTATTCGTTTAAAATAAATATCCCAAACTAACTAAAATGTTTTTAACTTTGCTGTCTAGTGGAGAGAGTGGAGCTGGAAAGACCGTCGCAGCCAAGTATATCATGGCGTACATCGCCAAGGTTTCCGGGGGAGGAGCTACTGTTCAGCACGTCAAAGAAGTCATTATCCAATCAAATCCGCTCTTAGAAGCCTTCGGTAACGCCAAGACAGTGAGGAACAACAACTCGAGTAGATTTGTGAGTATTGACTTTTTCTTTAACAACATGGCCTCAAATTGAAAAATTCTGTAATTGTATGTACATGTCAAACCTGCTTTAGTGACCACCTGTCTACAAAGACCACATTTTTTGTTTCCCTTGAAAATGGTGTCTCATTGAAATATGTACTTAGGAACCTGGACATAAAGACCACCTGCCTATGAAGACCACTTTTCTTGTCTCGCTTGGGTTGTCTTTATAGACAGGTTTCACTCTACATGTAAGGAATTTATTATTAGCTAAGATGTTAGCTGTTCAGAAACAAAAATTCATTTCATTTATGTGAAAGTATGAGAGTAAATGTCAATATGGCTCTTAGCGATGATTTATTTCTTTTGAAGTGTCCCTTGCAACATTATCTCTTCTTGATCTGTACTATTCCATGAAAGAGAAACAGTTTTTTAATAGCCATTGTCATGAGTGTTTTGAATCTTATTTTCATGATCCTATGTACATGTACATTGTACATGCATTGTGTTGAAAAAATTGCTTTAAAAAAATTAGTCCCTTAAATCAGAAAATCCTCTCCTTCCCCCAAAGAAATGAGCCTTATTCCTCACTTCTGTCATTATTATGTGATACGTCATTAACATACATTTTCTAGATTAATTGTATATATCCTAGACTCTTCGTCTGTGATTCCCTGACTCTATAATTATAGAAAAATGCATAGTATCCATTATATACCTCACTTAAGTAATCCAGCAATCTGATTGGTCGAAATTGCATTCATAAACTTTAACTGTTCCCGAAAATTCCCGGTAACCATGATTAAAAAACAGTTCAAAATCCCAATAACCATGGTTATTGGGAAAATAGGTCAGTCTCCATGGTTACCCCATAGGTTTACATGTTAAAAAATGGTCTGAGCGATCGAGGATACCGTACGTGTGCGAATAATTGGTCGGTAATTTCAATACAATTGAATCTCGATCGATCTTACCGACAATTTTATCTTGCGTGGTTGACATGAAGACGAAAATAAACTTCCAAAAACAAAAAAAACAACATCTGCCGATAGATCTTGATCTAAGTTCGTGCCAATATACATTGCAAAAGTAAAAGAAGGGCCCGTTTAATGGAGCAGCGGCGAAGCATCGACCACGCGAAGCCGTTTTCAATTCATTTTAATGTATATATTAAAGAAAACTACTGTATAAGGTGACAGAGCGCGCTGGCCGAGCGGATTAAGGCGCTGGTTGTAGTTACATCACCTTTTGTACGCAAGAGATCGAATCCCATCTTCGACAAAGTTTTTTTTTCTTTTTTTCTTTTTTTCTTTTTTTTTGGCATATAAAAGTATTAATGACTGCTTTAATATTCGAGAAATAGTTGTTTTTATACGCTCAAGGGAAGGTTAGAATTGTGCTATTACCCGAGGCGTGCCGAGGGGAATAGCCCAATTGTAATCTCAAAGCAGTCATTAATACTATAATGAAACCAAATTGACATCTATTGATAGCATTAAAAAGATGATCAGACCTATACGTGTCAACATATAATATACTTGTACATTATTTATAGCACTTCACATAATTATAGCTGTGAAGAGGGTGTAAAAAGATAATGATACAATAAAAACTGTTCGTTCGTGTCTCCTTAGATCAAGATTAATGTATCTTGATCTTCGGAGTAGTTGCTACAACCGGCCGTGTCAGACACGTTGCCCCGGGGTGCGAAATAGGACTCTTGTAGCGTGCCCCCACTTAACACAATTATACAATAACAATTATTATATACCTCACTTAAGAAATCCAGCCATCTGATTGGTCGAATTGCATTCATAAACTTCAACTGTTCCTGTAAAATTCCCGGTAACCATGCATAAAACATTTAATATTTTTAATAACCATGGTTATTAAAAAAATAGGTCAGCCTCCATGGTTACCCCATAGGTTTACATGTTAAAAAATGGTTTGAGCGATCGAGGATACCGTATGTGTGCGAAGGATTGGTCGGTAATTTCAATACAATTGAATCTCGATCGATCTTACCGACAATTTTATCTTGCATTGTTGACATGAAGACGAAAATAAACTTCCAAAAACAAAAAAACAACATCTGCCGATAGATCTTGATCTAAGTTCGTGCCAATATGCATTGCAAAAGTAAAAGAAGGGTGCTTTTGCGAAGCATTCATCACGCCGAAGCCGGTTTCAATCCATTTTAATGTATATATTGTACAAAACTGCCAAGCATGTGAATAGCGCGCGATGGCCGAGTGGTGTAAGGCGTTGGTGTAAGATTCATCACTCATTGTACGCAAGGGTTCGACTCTCACCTTCGACAAAAAAAAAAAATGTTTTTTATTTTTTATTTTTTAGTCTATTTTTTTTCGGCATATAAAAGTATTAATGACTGCTTTAATATTCGAGAAATAGTTGTTTTCATACGCTCTCGGGAAGGTTACAATTGGGCTATTCCCCTCGGCAAGCCTCGGGGAATAGCACGATTCTAACCTTCCCTTGAGCGTAATAAAACAACTATTTCTCTCAAAGCAGTCATTAATACTATAACATTACATTTAATTAAAAGAATGAAGCGATTAATTTTACACTCATGCTACAGGGAAAATATATATTATAGATTATATATATTATGAATCAATTGATTTGGTCGATCCAGGTTGACGGCACAAACACACTAGACAGAGATCCTAATACTTACAGAGCTTGGTCTTGTTGCTCTGTTCGCCAGCAGTTTAAGGATATGGAATCCCGCAGCACATTACTCACAAGAGTTCTAACAAGCCAAAGTTATACAGAAAAAATAACATGAATGGTGATAAAAAGAGACAATAAATATATTCTCTGGCTGGCAACTTTCAAATTCCTGGGGCCTAAAGGGTACCAATCACCTATAAAATATGATTTGTGGACAGCTATAGAATGTATAAAAATCAACCTCAAAAAAGCTTTATTGGTTTTCTATGGAATAATGGATAAGGAGTATGACAAAAAATGGCGTACACAAAACCAAATTCTGACTTGGGTTCTGCGATGGATGTTCTGCGTTGAGTAGTCTTCTCACTTGTCGCTTTTATGTTTAAGAGAGAATGTAGTTATTTACACTTGCAAAGTTTCTTTACAGAAGTAATTTTTGAAGCTCATCCAGTCAAACCTGTCTATAGTGACTGCCCAAGGGAAACACAAAAATTAGTCTTTGTAGACAGGTTCCTTTAGTACGTGTTTCAATGAGAAACCATTTCCAAGGGGAACAAAAAATGTTCTCATTATCTCATGTACTCTTTCTTTCTATCCAGGGGAAGTATGTAGAGATCCAGTTCACCAGAGCAGGAGCACCTGATGGAGGGAAGATAACAAACTTCCTGCTGGAGAAGTCCAGAGTGGTCAGTCAAAACACTGATGAAAGGAACTTTCATATCTTCTATCAGCTCCTGTGTGGGGCCAACCATCAACAAAAAGGTGAGATTACGGGTGCTCCAACATTTGCTCAGGTAACAATTTCTCTGGGATTTATTCATCAAAGATATTCTAAGGTTTATTATCATGGGGGGGGGGGGGGGCAAGTTTGCTGCATTAAAACGCTTGTGAACTGAAGTTATAGACCGGGTTTCTCTTATTTTCAAAAAATTCCAAACAAACTTGCTTCATAGACTTGTTCTCCTTGAAGCATGACTATATTATACTTTTTGTATGTATTAATAGCATATATGCTCTGCTAAGAAATGATATAACATTGGTATAACTTTACCATTTATCCTTTGAAAAAGCAACATTGCATAGTAATTTCACTTTCAGCGAAAGTCGTTAAATGAAAAATTATATGCATGATGGTTAGTTTCTACTGATTGCGATGTATCACTTACTCTTGCTCTTGCTCTTGAAACAAGCCCCACCCCATTGCATAAATATTGATTTCCTAAGAAGTCTCATATCCATAAATGCAAGATCTAAAATACATGTATATATGTGTAATATGTAAGAAAAGAGATAGCAGTAGCAGTAAGTTCATAGTTTCTATTGCTTTCTTGTGCTTAAATGAAAACTAATTTCACTTTACTTTTATGCCAGCCCATTGCACAAACATTCTTTACCATTGAAGCTGCATTTTGTTTAAATAAATAAAATGATTAGTTATGCATTTTCTTCTTTTACGGTTTAATTGAAAGATTAAATGAAACACTGTATATAAAAATGCATATATATACATGTCTGATTTAGCACAATAAATATGTGATGAACGTAAGGATGATGTGATGCAATGTATTCTTTCATATCAGTTTGTGAGAAAATTTGTTTATTTGTTTATTTTATTCATTACCTAAGCAGGCTTTTCATATTCAGAGTTGTTATGAGTCAGCTGTCCGGTAACACATTATCTATATACAACGAAACTTTGCACTTCCATCTACTGTACGTTCAGTTTTGGGTGAAAATATATGATGCGCGTAGATTAAGGAAATAAATTTGTCTTTGTTGAAAGGAAAGTGAAATTAATTTACATTTTTTTCCTTTTATGTTTGTAATATGAGGCATTCTTGTGGTCAAAGCAATTGGATGAGAATGGAAAGTGGTTCACTTTCAGTTCAAATTCAGTTTCTTTTTCTTCTAAAGTCGTGCAAAATACACTTGAATCATTTGCAATGGCTTTTACATGTAGCTTTGTAAATCATGTTGCCCTTGTTCTTCCTCTTTTTCCCTTTCGCTTAAAAAAAAAAAAAAAAAGAATCTTCATGATGAACGATTTTTTTTCTCCATTCAGCCATTTTTCCTTCTGCCGTGTGATAATTGTCAGTTATTTCTCTTTGGCTGATTTAGTATTTTCCCAAATTTTTCATGTTATTTTGTGTCATTTTTGACATCTTAAGTCCCTTTTTTTTCTTCTATATATATACAAAGTAGCATACGTGTGCACAATAATTGTAGGTATTATTGAAGTTATTGTCTGTGAATTTGTTTTTTAAATGGTTCAGTTTTACATGTACAGCGTATAATATACAAGAGATCTTTTTGATATCAGAGTGTCTGTATGCTAACAAAGTGTAATCGTACTTGTATCATCACTACCAAATGGTTTTTCCATTACATGTATCTCCTCTCTGTTTCTTTGAACAGTGACCTTTTTTGCAATTTAATACACTGATGGACATTATGTATGTTTAAAATATGATATCAATAAATCAAATCACATCAAATCAAATCAAACATACCTGTACATTGCTGTTATTTACATTATTAACAAATGGTCATACTGAAGTTTACTGAACTTCTTATAGAAGTAGACCTTGCTGTACTATTCCAAATCAAACACTTTTTACTCATTTCACTATCTCTTTTCTCTGAATTTATTTATTTTCTTCTGTTTTCCTTTTGAAAAATTTAATGAAAGTGCTGTTTTCTTCTTATTTTTGTTAGAGAATCTTGGTCTGACAACACCAGACTACTACTTCTACCTGAACCAGAGTGGATCATACAAAGTGGATGGGTTAGACGATGTCAAAGAATACAAGGATACTCTGGTATGTATTTACAACACTTGATTATGATGATGTATGATGATGATTGACTCAATGTCAATGATTTGAGTGAATCATATTATACGTCCTAAATATTTACAAGGTGAATGGCTTACTTGATACTTGATGAGGTCATCCCTGAAGCAGCTTTTCCAAGCTATACATTGTGTTTGTACATGAGTGCAATAACATGCTGGAATATTGGAGTGAGATTGACACGTTTTTATCTATTTACATGTTTTATTTGAAGCTATCTTATGGTTGCAAGAGTTTTTCATTCAAGTTTGTTAAACATCATTGAAGGATATATTTGTAATATCATAAAAGATTGCCCATAACAGATCTGCCAACCAGTACGATTTTTAGAAATAAATACGATCCTCAATTTCCTCAATAAAATGTCCATTCTGAACTGTAAAGTTTCCTACAAGCATCTCACATCGGCAATTTGGGGATGTTCATTGGTTCATTGAAAACACCAGTCATGACGAAATCATGCATATTCAACCAATGATCCATAAAAAAATTAATCCGCATATCAGTCCATGTTTAAGAAAAATAATACAGTTTTTGTCAGTAAAATACAACTTTGGAAATTAAAGAATACAGTTTTTGAACTCCAGAGATCGGCAGGTCTGCCATATTAGTTGAAGGAGAAGACAAATGTTAGGAATATGGCACTGTTATGGAGAGCTGTAACTTGTGCTTCAGCTGTTTTGCAAGAACAATTAGTCATCTTCTTAATTTAAACAGTACATGTCCACTCACCTTCCCCTTCAGTCCTTGAAAGACGCACATAGTACTTGTCATTTTATATCCTGGATACAAACTTAAGTGATACTAATGATGGTGAAGAGTGGATGAATAATGATGATATCATTTGGCATTGTATGTGGTATGAGACTGAATTGTCATTGACTTTATAACCACACAGTCTCATATTCTTTCCATCGTTGGTCACTATTTAACAGGAAAAAACTTTTAAAAAAATTTCGGGGGCTACTTTTCAAGCTTGCTTGCATGAAAATAACTCTTTAATTTGTTTTGCATTGAACTCTATGCAAATTTTTTTGGGCTCTTTTATGACTTTCGGGGGCTTTTTTTGGCATTTCAGGGGCTAATTTGCCCCGAACCTTGTGTATTTTCAGACTATTCACTAAGTATGTATGCCTTGTTTTAGATGAAGAGATGAGTCCAGGTGTGAATTTGAAGAGGGAACAACAACTCTCTACATTGTGCAATACTCACATGTACATAAGTGAAATTATGTGTCTCATGATGTGCAAAAGAAACTGCATTTAGTATACATGTTCCTTTGATAAGTTTGATACAGCAATAAATTTAGAATTTGAAGAGGGACAACAACTCTCTACATTGTGCAATACCCAGTATACATGAACATAGGTGAAATTATGTGTCTCACATGTATGTGCAAAAGAAACTGCATAGCATATACCTACATGTATGTGTACAAGTATGTATGCCAGAACAAACATTATTATTTGTTCAATCCTGGTTTGGCATGGTTAGGGATATCTATTTTTCCTCAAAGTACTGCGAAACCTGATATTACATGTACAACCACATGGATAGGACCCAGTTGTATTACATGCACCTCCCATATTTGAGATTACCCCTTGAGTGTTGGCATGTGTATGTCAGTGTATTGTGGTGATAAGCTAAACACAATTGGAAAATTTAATCCTTTGATCTTTGATTTTTGGCAGTGAGTTTAAAAGTTCCCTTTGATATTTGAGTATAGATGTATGCTTATGTTGGTATTCCTGATTTGCCTATGAATCATGCTGTTTCAGATAAAAATAGTGACAAACTAGTGACATAAATGGGCGGGGGTCAAGGTCAAGAGGCAGTTCATAATTTCATATATTTTTTCTAATAACAATTATAGTAAAAATAACAAAACTTTCTTGAAATTATTGAAAGATTAATTTTCCTGAACATTTAATAAGTTTAACTATTGCAACGTAGTAGTTTATAGAATTTTA
Source organism: Strongylocentrotus purpuratus (assembly GCF_000002235.5). Lineage (NCBI taxonomy): Eukaryota > Metazoa > Echinodermata > Echinoidea > Camarodonta > Strongylocentrotidae > Strongylocentrotus > Strongylocentrotus purpuratus. The sequence continues at coordinate 33,806,581 of NW_022145615.1, forward strand.
TTATGAAGTTTAACATGAACTATTTGGTTTCTGTCAGATTGATGATATCAGTCTACAGGAAAATCTTTCAGGTCTCCGACTAAATGCTTAAATCTCTCCGAAAGGTAGACGGTAGTTGGTTCCCAAGTGCAGGAGGTTACAATTCGCAAACACCAGACTTGGTGAAAATACCATGAATGGGTGTATAAGTCTTGCACACAGTACACATGTAGTCCCATCAAGAAATGCCCTGTAGTCTCTCAGAGAGTATTTGGGTAAGGGAGGCTAATCCTGGTGATTGACCACACCTGTTATTGTGTATAAACACCCAAATGGTGTTAAATTCCCCATGGAAGCCCATAACTATGTGTCTTCAAACCTACATTGTTTACATCAGTCCAAATTAAAAGGTTTGTATTTGTATTTTTGTTCTTCTTCAGAATGCCATGTCTGTGATTGGAATATCCGAAGATGATCAAGAGAATGTTCTCTCCTGCGTGGCTGGCATACTCCATCTTGGAAACATTGTGTTTGTAGAAAAGGACAACTATGCTGTCATACATGATGATGAGTGTAAGTAGAGTATTGAGATATCAAACAAATCCAAAGTATAATCAAATAAAGAGAAAATTATTAGTGAAAATATGCACCATGAAATACAGAAATCATTAGATCGATGTTGGGTAATATTCCATGGATACATTTGCGAGTGATTTTCTTGAGATATGAACTTTGACCTTAAGGGGCAGAGCCTAATCTTGTTTGTCCAATACATGTAATAATAAATAAATAGTAATAATAATAGCCTAATAGTCCACTCCAAATTTGATTAAACCGAAACGGAAATTCTTTTTTGTACATCAAGATATAAACAATATGGTCAGTGCTATTGCTATTTGATTGTTAAACACTCGAAATGGTCTGTTCTAATACATGAACATTCTCCTTCTAGGTGCAATTAGGGTTCATTTTATCCTTATTGTAACTACAGTCAAACCTGTCTACAGCGACCGCCCAAGGGAAACAAAAATATGCTTGTTGTAGACAGGTGGTCTTTGTAGACATGTGGTCTTTGTAGACTTGTGGTCTCTAAAGCAGGTTTGACTGTATTTTCATCTTTCTTTGTAAACAGTTCTTGATTTCCCGTCCTACCTGCTTGGGCTGGACAAGGAAGCGCTACGTAAGAAGCTGATCAGCCGTCGTATGGACAGTAAATGGGGCGGGAAGGCGGAGCATATAGAGGTCACACTTAACACAGAGCAAGCAGCTCATACCAGAGATGCTCTAGCTAAGGCTGTCCATTCAAGACTATTTGACTTCCTCGTTAGTGTGAGTATGACCTTTGAACTCTGGTCATGTTTAGGAAAAAAGGGAGTTCCTTTCGTTATTGTATCTTTGCCTTGAAGTAGGACTAGTTATTATTACTACAATGAACTGAAGCAAACATTCTGAATTGTTTTGCTCAATGGAATGACAGGTTAAATCTTCAAAAATGCTGTTATAATTTAAAAATAATGGTTCATTTCATTGACTCTGTGCAAGAACAAATTTAATTTACAATGTTTTATGATATGATATGCAAATTATGATTTGAATTTTATTAATACATTCCTCTAACCACACACCGTAGCAATGTACCGGTGTATTCAGACTTATGGATATTTCTTTCCTGAACCTCTGTTGATCATGAACTATTTATATCGCTAATTATTCAAGGTAGCATTACATACTTGAATTGTTCCTATGTCAGGCAGGAATCAAGGAATATTTTGAGTCGTCAAGAGCACCTTTATGAAAGAAACACATGTTTGAAGACATTTGGAAACAACTTTATAGATATTTAGAAAAAAAACTAGTTTAGAAGCTGGCAAAGCTTATGGAGTGTAGAACTAATAAAGTCCATGGGGAAAACGTATGAATCCAAGTGCTTGTATGCATGACCTTGACCTTGACCTTGTACTAGTATTGTTCCATGTAGGTTTCCATGGTGACTGATTATTGACTCATTTTCTTACTCCTTCATTACCCTTTCAATCTCAGTCCATCAATGGTGCCATGCAGAAGCAGAAGGTAGAGATCACAATAGGAGTTCTGGATATCTATGGCTTTGAGATCTTTCAACAGAATGGCTTTGAACAGTTCTGCATTAACTTTGTGAACGAGAAGCTTCAGCAGATCTTTATAGAACTCACACTCAAAGCTGAGCAGGTGAGTGAAACATCATCACAGATTGATTTTTTTCTTCTCTAAAATCAACAAAAGGGCATTTTTTAATACCCTACAATGTATTAATGCGCACATGCTCAAATTATGTTCATAAAATGTGTTGTAGAGGTGTCGTGGTCAAGTGGATATGTCACAGGACTGTGGATCACAAGGTCGGCGGTTCGAGTCCCGCCACATCACTAATGTCCTTTAGCAAGACATTAATCTACATTTGCCACACTCGACCAAGGTGACGGAAGGGTATCTGGTAGGATTATTCCTTGAAATGCACTGTGCGCTGAAAATAGCCGCCGGAGCTAAAGCTAGGTAATAATTTCCAAAGCTCTTTGGAAGTGCACAGGAACATTATATCGTCCCTATTTTCACGAAGTGACGATAGTGAATGAAAATCGCATACAATTTACGTGCGGATTTTCCTCACTACCGACATTTTGTGAAAACAGGAACATAATATATAATGTGATATGCCCTATACAAGAACTGAATGTTATTATTATTGTAAGAGTTAAAATTAGACTCATTTCATATTTGTATTGGTTACAGTTACTATTTGTTTCTCTAGTCTCTTCTCTCTATCAGAGATGCCAACTAGTACGGATTTCCCGTAATTTCTACGGGAAATCGGCCGATTACGGGCGGTACGATTTTCATACCATAAATTCCGGATTTTGCCGATTTTGCCGATTTTCAAAATTAGCACTTTAAGGTTTAGCACGTTTAAGGTTTAGCACGTAGTTTTGACTATTGCAGCGCAGCCATCCTTGAATCCATGCATAGAAATCCCACAGGGCTTCCGATCGGACAATTTGTTATCTAGCACACCCCTTTCAGTGCATACATGTGCATACAACATGTGCTTCGCGAGCGGGGGCCGGGTGAAATACCTCTCTTGGCCGCGCCGCTACCGCCCGCCCAGCGCCAGGCCTCGCTACGCTAGCGCCGTGTACACTGTCGGATTTCTCACAGGCTGTCACAGCGTTCGTCGATTTTCGTCGACAATCTGAACTCATGTTGGTTGGATTTAGATATCAATCATCATGTCTTCCACAACTAAGAAGCGTGGCAAGAAGTTACAGACTTTTAAAGAAGAATACAGTAAGAAATGGAAATGCATCGTGTAACACCAACTAATGAACAGGTATGTTACTTTTATTTAACTTGTGCTATCGCGCTTGCCTGCGGGAGCTGCGCTTGCCAGCGTGCAGAAAAATTTGCGTCGCGCAGAAAATTACGGATTTTGTCTCCAAATTACGGATTTTTAGCCTTATGATTACGGATTTGTGCTCTGAAAGGTTGGCATCCCTGCTCTATACATATTCATTTCACATCATGTGCTTACACTTACATATTAATTTATTCAATTACTCAACCCTATTCCTTCCTCCATTCATCTCCTCTACATACCAAGTCTTGTATGTTCCTTTGTTCTCTTCTCATCTTTATTTATGAATCTTGTGTGAATGCTTTAAGTATTTCCACTTCTTACTTATCATTGGTTCTCTTCTCCTTTTCCTTTTGAATATTCAGTCTTACTCCCAAATCCTATTTTGCTATTGGTTTATGATGTATTTCATTTGGGTATACTTTGCTTAAAAATGTAGAGCATGTGGCTGCATAGGAGGCTATAATAAAACACATGCAGACCGGCACTGGACATGGTCTGAGATGGTTGGGTTGATTTAGGGCTCTGCTACTTTTATGTTGGAGATTTAGGAGAGAGGATTTAAGTGAGTTTGGCGCGGATCCACGGGCCCAATTCTACCGGCCCGGCTATGGCAAGCTCATTGTGTAAAAACTAGATAAACTCAGTTTATCAGAAAAACTGTGTTTATCAATGATAAACTCAGTTTATCAACTGATAAACTGAGTTTATCAACTGATAAACTCTGTTTATCTGATAAACTCTGTTTATCTGATAAACTCTGTTTATCTGTTGATAAACTGAGTTTATCATTGATACACAGAGTTTTTCTTGATAAATTGAGTTTATCAACTGATAAACTGATTTTTTCTGATAAACTGTGTTTATCTGTTGATAAACTGAATTTATCTGAGAAAAACAGAGTTTATCTGAGAAAAACAGAGTTTATCTAGTTTTTACACAAAGGGCTTGCCATAGCCGGGCCGGAAGAATTGAGCCCGTGGATCCGCGCCTGAGTTTGGCAGTGGTTTGTGGATGATAGGTGGTTTTGATTTATATTGGTGAGAGGTTATTTGTATTAGTTTACATTATTGATATTCATATTTCAATAGGTGATGCTGATGCACAAGGCTATTGAATATGTATGACTCATGCAGGTTTATTGAGTGGATTTGTGATTGTGTGAAGGACAAATTATGGAACTCGATATGAAGTGTCTAATTTCATATGATGAGGTGTCTATAAACTAGATGTACCCTATGTGAGAGATTGGGGTGTGGTGGGGCTCTACAAGTTGTTTTAAGTTTAATATTGGCCATTTGCTTTATGAAGGCTTTGTGCAAATTGTTGCTAGAATTTATAAATAGTTTATAGCAGTTTGATTAAAGACACTTTATAATTTGGGACAACATAAAAATCACTTGTGTAATGTAATTCAGAAAAAAAATGAAAAAAGGAACAAAGAGAGGAAAGGGAAAAGAGCACTTTATCGTGAGAAATAATGCCATCCTAACACATATTTATTTTAATATGATTTGATTTCAGGAAGAGTATGTAGCAGAAGGGATCAAGTGGAAGAAGATTGATTACTTCAACAACAAGATTGTGTGTGATCTCATTGAGAGCAAGGTATGGTATAGAGATGCATTTTTTACATCTTTTTATTAGACCCATGTTATTGTGAAGTTATGAAAATGGTTATGAATTGAGTTCACTTAACGCATTGCGAACAAGAGCTGGGTGGGTCCTATAGTGAGTGTATGGGAATAAAAGAATTCATTTGTTAAAATGGTGAAGTTATCTCGTACTATTCCAGAACATACTTGCAAATTTCAGAAATTTTATCAGAGGGGAAAAAATGGAAATGTGAGGGAACATCTCTTACAATGTATCAGTTGTGAATAAGTTGTTGTAGCTTTAACATGAATTAATTTATAGCCAAACAAAAATGATGGATTAACTCATTAATGGCTGTGGTTTACCAAAAAAAAAAGTGGACTGTTACAAGAGACTATGTCATATATGCAAAGTTAATGTATGACATTCTCCAAACAATGCAGCATTCCAAGAATTCCATTAATGGCAAAGAAAGCATTAAACACAATAATAGCAAGTGTGAAGAAACTAATATACATGAAGATAGGTAATAGAAAATGAAGATTTTTTTTTAGAATTCTCATGATAGTTTGGATAAACTTTTCTATCCATGATTCATTTATTGACCTCATTCTTTGATCTACCAACCCAAGGTACCTCCCGGAGTCATGTGCATCCTGGATGACGTGTGTGCGACCATGCATGCCGTGAGCGATGGTGCCGATGAAAAGCTTCTACAGAAGATGAACAGTGCCGTGGGAACGCATCAGCACTACGGGGTCTTGAGTGGGGGATTCATTGTACATCATTACGCTGGCCAGGTCAGAAGATTTTTTAGATTTTCAAAATCTTTTAAAACTTTTATTAATCAAATAATTTGTAAATACATCATGATAAAAATAATCACTGCATAATAATTACAAAAGGTAAAAACAAATGAAAAACGTCAAACAATACAGAAATAGTGGGTAACACGTCCTTTTCTACAGTGTATATCATAGGATATGTAATCAAAATGATTCTTCCACAGGGGATCATTTCTTACAGAGCATTCCTCAGGTCAGAAGATTACCCCACGTACATTGGTCCCCTGTAGTTTTGCTTCATGATGTTGCTGCATATCAGTGGCATCTACTCATCAGTACATGTATAGTTCACAACAAAAACTAATAACAAAAACAGAACAAACATTTTATCATTAAGTATTTGGCGTCGCTTGTGCCGGGGAGAGGGAAAAGCGAATTGAATCACTGTACACTTGGGTCTCTCCTCCCGGTATAACTAATTGGGGGGGGGGGGGGGGGGGGGTGTGCAGGCGAACCACTTCACTGGGGTTTCTTGCTTCTCTCATATGAATAGTGTTGTGGGTTCTTAATCTGCAAAGGTGGTGGCTATCCTCTACACTGGTTCTCCATTACAACTATCTTATCTTATATGTTCACATTGTTTTGTTTCCTCCATGTAGGTGCGGTATACAGTAGAAGGATTCTGTGAGAGGAATCGTGATGTACTCTTCACTGATCTCATCGAACTTATGCAGTCAAGTGAGAAGTAAGTTCAAATATGTACAGTCAAACTTGCTTTAGTGACCACCTGTCTACAAAGACCACCTGTCTACAAACACCACCTGTCTACAAAGACCACCTGTCTACAAAGACCACCTGTCTACAAAGACCACCTGTCTACAAAGACCACATTTTTTGTTTCTCTTGAAAATAGTTTGTCATTGAAACATGTATTAAAGGAACCTTTACATAAAAACCACCTGCCTATAAACTTCTTTTCTTCTCCCCTTGGTGGTCTTTTTGGACAGGTTTCACTGTAGTCTCATTTTCTCAGACATTATTTCAGTCTACACAGCTTAACTGCATTGTATACTTCCTGTGACTCTTGGCTCACTCTCTCTCTCTCTTTCTCTCTTTCTCTCTTTCTCTCTTTCTCTCTTTTCTTTACTCCTCCACCCACCTCCTCTGCCTGCCTACCTTAGGTCCTCTTCTACTCTCTTTCTCTGTCGGCATCCTCATCGTACAAAACGAATATTGTGTAATCTACCAAACTAAACCTTCTATGAATGTATTTTACCATTACTATAATTGTCTATGATTATTATTATTTCTTTTTGTAGATTGATTTTTTAACGTTTACCAATGAATAACAAATTCTGAATGGATAATAAATGATTGATTTTAATTTCAATTTCATATAAACATAGCATCCACTACACTGTCAAATTGTATTATGTTTCTATTGGAGAACACACTTCTTTACACTGCCCAAATTTTATCCTGGCATCTTAATTTATTTGACAAAGTACAAGTTTGTTTTGTCTTCTTAAAATTAAAAATGGGTTGAACGATATGAAGGTAGTTTGAAAACTTAGTGGTATCAAATTTGACTTAAGTTTTCTTAATAAGCTGTATCATAAAATAGCTCTAGTATTTTAAGCATCGTGATTAGGTCAAAACGCATCACATGACCTGCACCTTTTTGTGTGCATGCGAGATCGTGCTAAAAAAGTGCAGACAAAAGTATCATTGCAAGCTCCAAGATCGATATCCAGCGTAGCATATGTGTAGAGCAAGTAGCAAGGTCTTATCTTTTCATTTTCTACAACCAACATAACTCTCCTGGACTTTAACGTTAGATCTAGACTTTCATTGTTTTGATTTTCATGTGTCGCTATTTTATAAAACAAATAACGCACTTGACCCTGTTGTGCGTAATGTAAATGCAGTGGTACGCTCGTAATCTTCAGATGGTGCGCACTGTGAACTCGCCGCAAGCAGCTCGTGCACAGAGGCGGCACCAATTTAAAGAAACTTTGCGTGCACTAATGCATGCTGGGTCATGCGTTATTTGTATACTAACTTGCTGTGCTATGCAATTGTTTTCATAATCTAATGGCATGTGCTGTATTTTCTCTTTCTCACAGCTCGTTCTTCATGACCCTATTTCCCGAGAAGATCGCGGGTCAAGCCAAGTCACGACCCACTACAGCTAGCAGCAAAATCAAAGTGAGTATGACCGATATGGATTCCAATGCTTGCTCATTCATAACAGTACTTACACCATTTTGTTCTTTTAGCAATGCGATAATTCGTCCATCTTGGCTCCAAGCAGTTTTTACTTTAGCATTTGCCGTTGTAAAGTTATCCAAGACTTGAGAAGTCTGTTTGGTTGACACTTATACAAGGTTGAATCCAAGATATGTTTGTCCCTTACAATGGGAGCTCTACTCACAACACAGATCTGAAATGCATTGATGTGATGTTCTGATGATCATAGACGATGTCGGGTATTAAACAGTAGCACATCCACATATTGTGATTAAATTAATGTAAAGCAATTATATTAAAGAACCATACATCTACATAAATTATGTCTCAAATGCATTGATGTGATGTTCTGATGATCATAGACAATGCCATCCACATATTGCGATTAAATTAATGTAAAGCAATACTAAAGAACCATACATCTACTTAAATTATGTGACATGGACATCGCTAAGTTCAACTTTCAAGTTGGATGCACATACTGTAAAAGTACAGGCAAAATATAAATGAACTGTTTTTCCTACGTGATCTGAAGCTAACTGTATTGTTGTTTATTCATCTTTATTCAAGAAAATACATACAACATAGTAATTAAGATGTTACATAAAACCCAGGACCAAGATTTGAATTACATTGGATGCATCTCATGCTATTTGGTAGCCTCGGGCCAACAATCCAGTAGACAAACTGATGCAATGTACACCTCATTACATTCGCTGTATCAAACCAAACGAGACAAAGAGACCTCGAGACTGTGTTTTATCTTTGATTTGTTTGTTTCTTTGTTTGGTAGACTCAGGCCAACAAGCTAGTAGACAAACTGATGCAATGTACACCTCATTACGTCCGCTGTATCAAACCAAATGAGACAAAGAGACCTCAAGACTGTGTTTTACTTATGATTTGTTTGTTTCTTTGTTTGGTAGCCTCAGGCCAACAAGCTAGTAGACAAACTGATGCAATGTACACCTCATTACATTCGCTGTATCAAACCAAATGAGACAAAGAGACCTCAGGACTGTGTTTTATCTTTGATTTGTTTGTTTCTTTGTTTGGTAGACTCGGGCCAACAAGCTAGTAGACAAACTGATGCAATGTACACCTCATTACATTCGCTGTATCAAACCAAATGAGACAAAGAGACCTCAAGACTGTGTTTTATCTTTGATTTGTTTGTTTCTTTGTTTGGTAGACTCAGGCCAACAAGCTAGTAGACAAACTGATGCAATGTACACCTCATTACATCCGCTGTATCAAACCAAACGAGACAGAGATAATAATAAAATGAATTTATAACGCGCACATATCCAAAACTTTCGATCAAGGCGCGACAAAAAAAATGAATATGCAGATTACACAAACAGTTCAACAGATAATATTTCTACATGTAATTGAACTTAAATCGTAACTAAACAGGAATTCAAATCTTATATAAACATAAATTCAAATATAAACAGATATACATATACATAAAATAGTTCAACATATTATAGTGCTTTGGGTAATAAACATAAACATGAGATAAATAGATATGCTTTTATAGTAAAAATCTTACTACAGGTTAAATTGACTCATTGATAACTGCACTGTATAACTGCTCCGTAGTACAATGTAGCTCCTCAATGAATCTGCGATGACTGCGGTTCCGATGACTGTATGTACACTGTATACTTTTCTGGTGATGTAACTGGATTCTGGCGAGGGCGGGTTTGAGCCTACAACCATGAATAGCAACCCGACGTACGAATGCTTGAGATGAAGTAGTTTAGGTGCCAGGCAGGACCCAGAAGAGTAGTTGATGACTTCAGGACAAGAAAAAGGGCCCATTGAGTAGCCCAATAATTGCTGCACTATTTAATCCTCAAGTATTTTACAAAAGGGGAAAAAGAATTCAAAGCATGAGGCTCTCTAATTTTTCTTTTCCTTTTTCTTCTAAAAAGCTCATACCTAGAGTTAAAAATAGGTACAAGACATTTGTCCTTTTTAATTAGTTCTTTAGTCACTTTGCCCCAATAAAGGCTTAAGGATTCGACATGAAGAATTATGGGGAGGCTATAGAAACCTGTAGATGCAGATGGATAATGGCTGCACTAATCTACAGAGTTCTAATGGTAGAGAAGTTTCCTTTTCTTCCTATATTTGTAGAGAACAATATAAAGTATACACCATGCTTTGAGATGAAGTAGTTCTATGTTGATGGCGATGTTGGAAATCGGCGACTATAATGACTGGATATGTAGAAGATGGCGAAGATGTCTGTAGATGGTGTTGTTGAGAAGAAGAAGAAGACTGGAGATGACGAGAGGAAAGACTGTGTAGAAGCTCAAGGATCAGACATTAGTAGTGCAACACTCAATCCTACCAACGGACCCTGTTGAGTATCCGATAATGCACACGCGCGGTCCGCACAGCCATCCACAATTTTCCATACGTTCTTGTCATTGGCACAACTAATGATGGGACAGTTTATAGCTTACATAATAATGATGGATGCTGGTGATGACGTAGTTCTACGTTGATGGCAATGTTGGTAATGTCGACTAATAACATTGCGAACAAAAATCAATCCTGTCAGTGTGTATAGTAAAGCAAGTATAACTAGATTGCATGCAAAAAGTAAACTATAGGATATTGGGCAATATGTATTTTTATACACAATGTCCACCTGCTAAATACTTTCAAGATAAAGATATTTTTTTGTACGATTAAAAGCCCCCTCTTGAAAACAAAGATATATAAAGGTGCACCATGCAGTTTAAATCAGAGATGCAATAGGTGTATAGTACATGTATATGGAATACTGTCCCTTAAAAATACACTTGACCCATGCCAAGTTACACAAAAATTATAACAATGAATAAGAAGGAGACAAGAGCATGGTTTGGGGGCTACGGCCAAGAGGTCATAGTGGATACTAAAAGAACTAAAAAACTATCTGTGGGAAACACCATGGATAAACAACATTATCAAATAGAATGAAACGTAAGCTTACATAATAATGAAGGATGTTTGAGATGAAGTAGTTCTATGTTGATGGCGATGTCGGTAATGGCGACTTTGATGACTGGACATGTAGATGTAGAAGATGGATAGATAGATAGATAAGTAGTCCAATTTATAACATTCCTCATAAAAAATTTAAAGATAAAATACCATACAGTATCGCATACATATAAAGACAAAATAACATACATTACGAAGATAATCATACAATATAATATACATCATAAAGGTAATCTGGACAAAATATACGGAAAAGTGAGTATGTATGAAAAAGATGGCGAAGATGTCTGTAGATGAAGGTGTTGTTGAGAAGGAGAAGACTGGAGATGACGAGAGGAAAGACTGTAGAAGCTCACGGATCAGACATTAGTAGGGCAACACAGAATCCTACTGTGGGACCCTGTTGAGTATGGATAATGCAGAAGGCATAAATGAAAGGCTATGTTGAATCGTTTTGCATCCCGCAAACACTGTCTGCCTTTCTCTGTGAGGGCCATGCATCTACTTGGTCTTAGATTGATCAGTCCTTCGATTGCATTATCAGGGAGGTTTCGTCTATGCTGTGTGCATATGTGGGTAGGGTGTGTTTGTCTTTTCTGTTAATTGTCTATGCTTCAGATTACCTTCCCCTTCAGTGTGTTACACAGACACCGCTTGGCTACTTCGCGAGCTTGATGAGGCATATCGATAACAAATGTGAAAGAAAAAGTCAGCAAATCATACTTTACATTACACCAGTATAGAATCATATATATACTGGGATAACATACACTGCTATGAGGAAAAGTAGAGAAGATATTTATATATATACTCCTACTGCCCGGAAACAGGTTTAACACAGAACATTCCTGAATACGTACACACATTCACTTCGACTATTTGTTTCTAAACTTAAATGAGAAATTGTTGATTTCTTTTATTACTAAGTGGAAATATCAGTAATATATACACAACAATTACATAAATATTTTAAACATACATAATGCTTCCTGGATTTGAGCTGTCATTTCTTTGTTCATTATGCAGTCTTTGGTGACAATACTTCCAAGGTACTTGAAAGAGTCCACTGTGGTATAAAGCATGACAACATCGTGATAGAAGTCAGCTTGAGTACCCATGGACCTTGTCTCAGTTTTCTCTCTATTGATGCTCAGTCCCATTTCTTTGGCCATTTCGTTGTAGGCTGTTAGTAGTCTTTGTAGATCATCAGCGTTGTCACTCACCGAAGATGGCGATATCATTGAATTGATTTATTGTCCGTACAAAATGGAAATTTGTAGTTCACTGGTACAGGTGTTACAAACAATGTACATTATTATACAGATTATAAAACATAATAACAATATAACATAAATGGTGTTACATCCAACAATACAATGTGATTACTTGCCTAGGAATGGAGGAAAATAATAAAATAATACACTCTCATACTTTCCCTCGTTTTACCCTATCGTTGTTAATGTGAATCGAATCCGCCACAAATGAACATCTGAAGCGTTCCCGCCTAGTGCGCTACTCAGCATACTGAGCTTCTCTTGGGTACATTAACTGAACCTACCTCTCAGCTTTCAGTCTGCGGAGATCAAAAATGTTACCATCATATCTAAAACGCACCTCATTACGTCCACTGTATCAAACCAAATGAAACAAAGAGACCCCAGGACTGTGTTTTACCTATGATTTGTTTGTTTCTTTGTTTGGTAGACTCAGGCCAACAAGCTAGTAGACAAACTGATGCAATGTACACCTCATTACATCCGCTGTATCAAACCAAACGAGACAAAGAGACCTCAGGACTGGGAAGAAAAAAGGTAAGAGAAAATCCTTCCAATGCCGAGTTCCGTCAAAACCACCCAAATTGAAATATTCCATCTCATGTTTATGATGAAAGACAAGTTTCTATTTCTTGCAATTCTATTTCTTGCAGTTTTTATAAATGCTGAAGTTAAACATCAGAGAACAATGTTTGTTACATGATAAACAAGTACATAGAACTATAATTAGAACCATAATCGAATCTTGTTTTTTCAATTTTTCTAAATTTGGTGGCACAAATAGGGATTAACTTTAAAGGAACCAAGAATGTCTCTATTATAAATTTAAAAAAAATAAATTGGTATCTTTGTAAATTACTGGGATTTTACGCATTTTAATGACTTTTTATTTTGTCGCATATTCAGGATAAATCATGAAGTTGAATACATTGGACTAAGTTACATTCTGAACTGACATCTCATATCGATATATTTTGTTGATATTTAGGGTATATCATCAAGTTGAATACCTGGGACTGAAGGAGAACATCAGGGTGAGGCGAGCTGGTTTCGCTTACAGGAGAGAATTCGACAAATTTCTCAGACGGTATGTGAACAAACTTTCATTCTGGAAGGGGAAAAAATAAATTTTAAATTATATATTGCCTACACTCTCAATACTACTGTCATCTTCCTCTTTCTCTTAATACTTCTTCATTCTTATTGTCATATGAACTAATTCTAAGTATATTTCATTATTCAGACTGAAACAATAGCCATTTGCATTGAATAGTCCTTGCTAATCAATAGTAGCAATGTAACATCATTGTATTCAACAAATAATTAATTTGTTGATTTAAAAAAAAAAAAAGTTTTTAAATGGTATGGGGACTATTATTTCGTTATGCTAGTCAATACCCATCTATCCAAAGGGAAACATGAACAACATAATCAGTAGTTTTTTTGTCCCATTGGTGCCTTTGACTAGATATTGACACTCTACAAATTCCTGGATCCCGGATTGTTTGCAATATTCATCTTCATTTAATACAGTTGTTGACATACTAATGATCTTTCCCATCTGTAGGTATGCCATCCTGACTCCCGAGACATGGTGGTAGCATTTATTAATAATAATAATTCGTCCTTATAAAGTGCATTTCAGGACTGCATGCCCTCTCAATGCGCTTTACAGATTTATGCTTACCCGCACTCAATTTATGCACATTCTCCTCTCGTCCGGTGACATATCCACTCGAGTATGACACCTCTACGATTGATAAGTTATCATACTAATGATCGTTCCCATCTCTAGGTATGCCATCTTGACTCCCAAGACATGGCTGTAGCATGTTATTGATAAGTTATCATACTAATGATCGTTCCCATCTCTAGGTATGCCATCTTGACTCCCAAGACATGGCTGTAGCATGTTATTGATAAGTTATCATACTAATGATCGTTCCCATCTCTAGGTATGCCATCTTGACTCCCAAGACATGGCTGTAGCATGTTATTGATAAGTTATCATACTAATGATCGTTCCCATCTCTAGGTATGCCATCTTGACTCCCAAGACATGGCTGTAGCATGTTATTGATAAGTTATCATACTAATGATCGTTCCCATCTCTAGGTACGCCATCTTGACTCCCAAGACATGGCTGTAGCATGTTATTGATAAGTTATCATACTAATGATCGTTCCCATCTCTAGATACGCCATCTTGACTCCCAAGACATGGCTGTAGCATGTTATTGATAAGTTATCATACTAATGATCGTTCCCATCTCTAGGTATGCCATCTTGACTCCCAAGACATGGCTGTAGCATGTTATTGATAAGTTATCATACTAATGATCGTTCCCATCTCTAGGTATGCCATCTTGACTCCCAAGACATGGCTGTAGCATGTTATTGATAAGTTATCATACTAATGATCGTTCCCATCTCTAGGTATGCCATCTTGACTCCCAAGACATGGCTGTAGCATGTTATTGATAAGTTATCATACTAATGATCGTTCCCATCTCTAGGTATGCCATCTTGACTCCCAAGACATGGCTGTAGCATGTTATTGATAAGTTATCATACTAATGATCGTTCCCATCTCTAGGTACGCCATCTTGACTCCCAAGACATGGCTGTAGCATGTTATTGATAAGTTATCATACTAATGATCGTTCCCATCTCTAGATACGCCATCTTGACTCCCAAGACATGGCTGTAGCATGTTATTGATAAGTTATCATACTAATGATCGTTCCCATCTCTAGGTATGCCATCTTGACTCCCGAGACATGGTGGTAGCATGTTATTGATAAGTTATCATACTTGTGATCTTTTCCATCTCTAGGTATGCTATCTTGACTCCCGAGACATGGCCAAGGTGGGGAGGTGATGTCAAGTCTGGGGTCAATCATCTACTACGCGCTGTCAACATGGACACTGATGAGTTTCAGCTAGGCAAGACAAAGGTCTTCATCAGGAAACCAGAATCTGTAAGGAACCAGTTTATATCGAGGGGTCAGTGACACAAAGACATAACTCCATTTTGGCCATTTTGAGAAAAAATGGTTCATGTGTCACTGAGCACTTGGCCTTAAGGAGTTAAGTCTATGTTTCACTAGCCATTGACTTCAATGGGATGTTGGGTGGAGTTAAGTCTTTGTGGTTCCTGGAAAGCCCACATTTTTCTGAACATTTTGATATCAAATACTCATTTAGACAAAATATGGAGTGACGCCTTTGTGTCACTGAACCCTGGATATTGTCATTTTCAAACTTGAAAAGAAGCAAAGAACAGCCACAAGAAACTAATTCAGTTTTTCAATTATAGCGCAGAAATCATGAAGACTTGCAATTCTGTTTGATTGATTTAACAGATGTCTTGAATACAGCAGTTTAAAAAATGTAATTCATGATTCATTGAATAAACACTTGAAGGAAGAAATCTGTAGGGATTTTTAAAAGTTTAGATCAGTTATGATGTTTCTTAACATTAAATTTCAAATTGATAAGCAAGTCTGTGGAGCAAAGACATGGAGGTACAGTTTTGTTTTTATAACGATAGTGCAGATAATACACCTGTCACTAAAATGTAACCAACGTTTAGACAAGGGTAATGAGGGTCATTATAGTGTATGAACACTCTTGGTGTCTTTTACAACTTTTCCTCTATGTGTGGACTAATTTATGCATTTAAAATCATGAAATAGTATTAGGGAATGAAATTATAAGTTGTTTCAATGGAAGGTACTTTATACTCAGTTCAACAATTAGACAAATCAGAATTCTAATCTTACAACTAGAAGTAATTGTTTTTCAATTAGTAAACCAGCTTAAATAGTATACAAATAATACACAGGTGTGAGTGTGTTATGGTCGATGCAGCGCATGAGGGTATTTGCTATGGTGCAATAAATTTCATGAGGCGTAAGCCGAGTGTTATTTGTGCCATTGTGAATACCTGAATAGCGCTGCATCGCCATAACATCACAAACAAAAACCTGTGTATTATTTGTTTTATAAAATGAGTCGACTATCTTCCTTTGCAAGGCCATAAGATGTCTCCCCACAACCTTTATCCATGGTTGTTATCACCAAAACGCACGCCATGCAGATGGTACCGTGTAGATAGTAAAAGAATAATGCACGGTCACGTGATCCATCGACGCTTCTTATTGGCTTCATTCTCGACCCCATTTTTATACATTTGTTTGTATGTTTGTTTGTTTGTATATCTGACAGCTCTTTCTCCTAGAAGAACAGAGAGAGAGAAAGTTTGACTTTCATGCTCGGATCATCCAGAAGGCATTCAGACAATTCAATGCACAGAAGTACTATCTCAGACTCAAACAGCAAGGTAAAGAAACAAATATGGACGTTATAGACCGATGGTCTTTCTGTACAGGCCGTCATGAAAGCAGGTGGAATTCATTTGAAATGATGCAAACGGATATTTTTAAAAGTTTTTGAATAAGTTAAGTTGTAGCAGATTATACAAAGCTTTGTGTCACATGAAACTTTCAATAAAGAAAACAAAACTTATCTTACTATTTTCAATAATGATCATTTTTAGGTAATTTTTTTTAGTTTCATCAAAATCCTCAAATGATTTATGCATGATTTAATACAAAATTTGAAATCTTTCCAAGTGTTTAAATAGTCATTCAAGTGAGAGTTGGGAATACAACTGCTTGACAGATAATGTGTTACCTTTACTACAACTTAACCTTGTTTGTAAATCCCTCGTTCAAATTGGTTGTGTAATAATAATAATAATAGTGGGTTCTTGTAAAGCGTTCATGTCTGTCAGACTTGACACTCCTGGTGCTCTTGATTATTACCCTGGCTTTAGCATGGCTGCCATTACGGCACTCTAGCATTTGAAGGAATTAATTCCTGCCAGGTACCCATTTACATCACCTCGGTTGAGTGTGGCAATTGTAGATCAATGTCTTGCCAAAGGACATTAGTGTACTGTTTAATTGAATTGAAATGATGTTCATATTTATGCAACCATACATGACGATTGAACTAAATCTGACCCATTGCAGCCAGTGACATCCTGTTCGACAAGAAGGAGAGGAGGCGCTACAGTCTCAACCGTAACTTTGTCGGGGACTACATCGGCTTTGAGCACAATGTATCCCTGCAGGCGTTGGTTGCTAGGAGAGAGAGGATTGAGTTTGCTGATAAGGTCAACAAGTATGACAGGAGATTCAAGGTAAGTACGTGTCCTAATGAGTTTCTTTATAAACCCATCGACTACTGACTTCTCTCATTGTCATAGGCTTAATGTAGTAACTAAACAGTTCGAGTAGGCAATGGGTTAAACACTTCTGATTCAGGTTTGTTTGGTTGCATTTAGTGAAGATTTGAATCTGTTTCCCAACATCTGATAGATAAAGGGAATTTCCCCAAAATGGCACCCTTCTAGTTCTCTCCTTTGACACAACTAAGTTATTATAAAAGGCATAGATTATATCTGTTCTCTCTTACAGTTTTATTAATGGAGAACAAAAATCAAGGTAATAGTTGTTTGGATTTTTGTACAGCAATATATAAACTGAATTTTAAGCCCTAATTTTATCTGGAAATATATACTCTAATCATGCTTAATACTGGCTTTGGGGAATGATATTCCGTGTTTCAAGTCTTACCAAGAGAATTTGACCCATGCAGGAGAGTAAATTATCTGTTCGTGTCCACTCTCCAATCCAACTTATGTATATATTTGACCTTTTGAGAAGTATGTGTAGTTTGCAGTGTCTACTTGTATAAATGAAACACTGAGATATCCGACCAATGTCTTTGTGATAAAACACAATCAGACCATACCTGTAAATCTTTTCTCTATTGATTCTGTCAGGTCACGAAGCGAGACCTGCTACTATCAGGCAGGAATATCTATCTGATTGGTCGAGAGCAGATCAAGAAAGGGCCAGAGAAAGGTCAGATCAGGGACGTGGTCAAAAGGAAGATTCCCCTCAACCATATACACAGTGTATCTCTCAGGTCAGTGTGCAGTTTGTTACTCAGCTTTTGTGAGTTATGATGTTACTTGGCTTGGAATCTTCTTTATTACATCCTTTATTTCTTTCTCCTGGGGAAGTTTTATAGCTCATTGGAATATTGTAGCTGAAGTGTAAATAGAGAGTAAAGGAAAGATGATTAGAAATGGAGAAAGAGAATGAAAGAGTGATATGAATAAAGAGAGAGAGAGAGAGAGAGAGAGGGGAGGGGAGGGGAGGGGAGGGGAGGGGGGGGGGGGGGGAGGAAGAGAAGGAAGAATGAGTGAGAATGAGCAAGATTGAGCAAGAATGAGAAAAGATTGACCTAGGAATGAGCAAAAATGAGCAAAAATGACCTAGGAATGAGCAAGAATGACCTAGGAATGAGCAAGAATGACCTAAGTATCAGCAAGAATGAGCAAGAAAGAGCAAGAAGGGAGGAGGGGAGAGAGAAATATTTCTTGTAGTATTCATAGATCACCCTGAGAAGAATTCTGCCCCATATATTAAATCATAATTACACTACCTAAATCCTGAAATAATGATTGACATTCACCCATGAAGATAAAGCAGGATGCACTGCATGTGAACCCTTCTCTCCTACATTTGAACTCTCTCACCTGTGTGTTGTAGGCGTCAGTTTGTGGTTTGTGTGTTAGGCAACCAGTCTTGGGTTATTTCTGTGAGAGTGAGTCAACAATTCGAGGCAGAGTTTGTCCCTTCTGTCGCTAGGTGATCTGAGCCCACTCTCCTGGAGGTGGGGCAGCAAGGTCCTTGAAAGTTCTCCCAACTTTCTGCGTAATATAGGGGGTTGCCAACTTTGTAGTGACACAATACACATATGCTACTGTAGTCAATTCCATATTCAAATTTTACAGAAAATATGGTCAATACCCAACTATTCAAGGGTAAAATTAGACGATACAATTTGGATCAAATAAATAATGAAAGCTATTTGTAGAATCTTTATAATTGTGTTCAACATACAGATTTTTTTATTTTAAAGTCTATTTTTACAAAGCTCTAGCAATTCGTTTTTATAGCCATAGTTGCAATATTACAAACAGTACCCCACCCCCACCCCTCCCTTCCCCACCCCTCCCCATCCCACCCACTTATCCCCTATCTCAGCAATTGGACATTGTCCAGGTATAGGCCTAACAGGATGCTAGGATTTCTTATCAGGCCCTTGGAATATGAGCCAAATTGTCTCTATCAATTAATCTACCTATATGATTTTCATATGAGGTAGATGTTAAATTGTTTCCTGCAAACCTACTCTGTTAGGAAGTTGTTGAGATTTTAATGGTTTCCCTTCAGCAGTACATATTTCATTTTTCCACTTGGCCAAGTAGACTCATCATTCCTGAAATATTTATTTTTAGGATCAAATCAAGGATGTTCTTCCTTGTAAGATCTACATATACATGTACATGTACACTGTTTGACATGTACTTGTGCATGTTGGTTTTTAATGAGTGTTTAATGTGTTTGTGAGATCATATCTACGATAAACATTCTGAATTTGACTTTACTTGTATTATGTAATTACGTTAGCATTCAGATATCAGGCTGCAATATATCTCAGAAAAAAAGTCAATTCCTCAAAATATTAATTAATTTTCAGAATGAAGCAAATTGTTTCATCTGTATTATATTCAAATTGATGTATGCCATGTAGAAGTAGCCAAGGGTAAACCATTATCTTACTTATAGTATTTACTTTAATGAAATGATGATAAATTTCCTGAAATAAATATTTGTCGTAATATTTATGCCCAACTCAGAATTAGACAAGATGAGACTTGAAATTGGTGGATAGTACCGGTACCTTTAAGTTTGAGCATTGTACTTTTGACTACGTCTACATATTTTTATTTTTACTTTTACGTTGGTCTATTACTGTATTGCTACTTCAGCAATAAAGAACAGAGACATTATGACAAATACATACAAAGAAAAGGAGAACATACTAAGAAAAGCCCAGGTCTTGACCTGATTAATGGTTCATGCAGGACAGGAAACATAAAAAGGCATAATTCATTTCTTTTAGAAATCAACATGGTGGTTATACAGATTAGGTAGCCACTTAATGTGACAAGTGATATAAATTATTGAAAAATATTGACATATAGTAAATAATAAGTTATTAAAACAATTTAGAGTAATCCAGACAAATCGCAATTAATATTCTGACACTCTCACTGAAGTATTTAGACCCCCCCCCCCACCCAAAGGTAATTGTGTTTTTGTCCTGTGATTACGTCCTACCAACAGCCTACCGTCTTACATTAATTAAAACTAATTAGTACTTTTGAGTATCATGAACAACGAGCTTAGGCTGGGGTATTTATTATGATTTTGTAAGGTGGTAGCCTGTTGTTATTCATGAGTCGCATGCAAACTTGTATCGTGCAGTCCATTGTCTTCAATTAATTAACACTAATTATTAACCCTTAAGTAGCACAGTCATAACAGGAATCAAACAAAACTATTTTTCTAATGATCTTTCAGGTAGAGAGTCTGTCGTTGATATATTACCACTACCTTCTGATGACGGCATAATGTCTTGCATTAAATGATACTAATCACTACCCGAAAGTACACATTCAAACAAGACTTCAGTCAAATCATTTACTCATATGATCTGTTTACTTTTAGCTTTTTGTCATTCATGAATATCACGTTACATCCCCTTTTTTGGACGGCCTATTGTCTTACATTTAATATCACTAATTAATACTCATGAGATATCACAAGCAAAGTAGGCTTAGGCCAAAACATATACTCTCATGATCTTCTTATTTTCTATAATTATCATATTACAATTATGGTTAAATGTATTAACAGTCTAAAGCTATTTCAATTGACAGTCTATTGTCTTATATTAATTCATGCTAATTATTGTTGGCAGTATAACAATCAAATGAGCTGAAGCTGTCGTATTTTCTTTTGTGATTTTTTCCCCCTGTTGGTCTACTCTTATTCATGAGTGATCATGTTACAATGCCTTTTCTAAAGACAGACTATTATTACATTAATAAAGACAAATAATCATAAACAAACAATTTTTAGGCCTCTCATCATGGTTATATCGATTGTATTGTTATGTATAAAATTCACCCAATTAATTTACTCATTCTTACATGTACAGTGCATATATTAAATTCAAAGGAAATAAAAAGCTTGTACTAGTTTTCCTTTCACCATCTGATAGTAAAAAATAGCCCTACATAATTAGCCTCTTGTGTTTCTTGCAAAAAAGGTTGTTACAAAGTGCAACTTATTACGAACCTAATTCATATTTATGTAAATGTATGTTGATTTATGCGCATGAGCATAATACTCTTGGATGAAGAGGATTTTATTGAAAAACCCATGATTGTGTTGTGGAGTGCAGGAAGATTTGATTATATTATCTAAATCACCTTGTCGGGATAAAATTGACTGTCAAGTGAACATATTTGCTTATTCCATCTTAACCCTTGTTAAGCCCTGTGTCTTTAAGAAATCCAACCTATTTGTGTCTATTTGGATCCAAATGGATGCGTGTATAGAACATAATGATTTCATGAGTCATTCATGTATTCTAATGTAATCTATAGGAAAACCTTTTTTGCAGCCTTGGATACTATTTGCCTATAGCAGGTTTACCTTGGTATCTTTATATTGACTATACGTTTATTTATATCTCCATTAGACTCCATATATCTGTATATTTTTTTTCTTGAGTATCTTCGATCCCACCGCTGCCACCATTATGTAATGATAAACTATATATAACATTCATGAAACCTTTTGACAGCATGTCTCTCAAACCTGAGTGATGACTACTAGAATCTCTTAACAAAGACCACTCGGTTTTTCAAATGGGTTAATATAGTTGTATCATTACTCGCTTTACAATACCTATTCTCTGTATTTTTATTTTTTTGCAGTACTCTTCAGGATGACATGTTTGTGCTCCATGTAAGTGAGGAATATGACAGCATCTTAGAGTCCACTTTCAAGACTGAATTCCTGACCGTACTCAACAAGAAGTTCCAAGAGACTCTACAACAGAAACTGATGGTCAACTTCAATGACTCGTAAGTAACTGAAACATATCCTATTGTACTACCATTGTCCTCTTACCATCCGATTAGTGGACATCTGGTAATGTTATTAGCTTAAAGACGATATCCGAACTGAAAAATGAAATGGATGAATTATGTATCAATGAAAGCTTATAAGCCATAGATTACAATAATATCAATTACATGTATATGCCATTTTAGTGTCTGTCGGAAGAGTATCAGCTTTGATGGATTTAGCAAGGCATGTTAATGTAGAACTCATACTTGCATGACAGATGATTGACTACAGTTCAATGAAAAGTAATGTTCCTGACATTCATATATTTAAAAAGGAAGAAAAAGAAATGTTTCCTTTTTTCAGATTGTTATCTCGTACCCCAAGTAAAGTTAATAATGGGGTCATGGTATGAGTGATATTTAACATAAAGCACGCCCTCTATCTTTTTGCCATTGTGCCTGATTTGCATGTGAAGATAATAATCTTTATCAGGCATAGTAGCTGTAGAAAGAAATACAATGGAATAATGTTCAGTTGACGCTAGTGACAAGATGAGCCAAGATTTCTTTGCAATCGTTTGTCCCTAATTGTGGAACGACCTGCTAGTTGGCTAGACCAGAGGAACCCCCAGGTACCCACAATGTATGACTTGTGATTGTGTTATGTAACTCAGGAAGGGCATGAAAACAAAGCTAATTGGCTTGATGACAAGACCTATAATGCTTTGGGTAGTGTGTCTTGCAAATACTCTCCAATAACTGTTTTCAATCTTTATGTCTGTGCTCTGATTTGCCATGGATTCTGCATGCACTCCAGTCACATTGTTGTTCATTAAAAAGAGATTTAGTGGATAGTTTCATGATCAAAATTGTGGTTTTCACGTGACAATAGCCATTCTTTCCCAGAAAGAATATGAAATGCATGCTCTAATGATATGGAAGAAAATATTAATATAATTAATATGGGTCTATTCTTCCTTCAAATCAGCAGGGAATATCATGAATTAGTTTTTCAGTCAATAGATATGACTGCTTTGTAAAAAAAAAAAATTAACAACAGCATTAATATATATACATGTATAAGGGACCTTAGAGCAAACCTACTCTTGAAGATACTATGTCCCTGTTGCAGCCAACATCAAATTCTGTATAACTATGCAGGAATTGTGAAATTAAAACGTTAGCAGTGTCCTAATATTCAAATTATGCAAGAAAACTGTTTACGTGCTAGACTTCACTGTCAGACACTATTGAGTGACTGACTGGCTTTTTTTTTTCTTTGTTAATAACATACATATAATGAGCTGTAAAGGGTACATGAGCATTTGTCTACATCAAAAACCCACTTCTTGTAATGGCCAATATTAAACTGATTGAATCTTCACGTTAGAGGTTTACGGTACACCATGTGTAAAGTCCTAGAAGGACTAAGGAAAGTGGATAGAAAATAGAAGTGAAAATAGAAAGGCGAGAAAGTGGAGGTTGGAAGGAAGAGTATCTTTCAGAAGTGAGTATAGTCCTGAAAAGGACTGTAAACCAGAAAGTTGTAGATTGAATCTTTGCGCAGCATAAAACGTACGATCCTTCGGTACAATGGTCTGAAAATCAGACTATTACTTACTGGCTCTATAGCTCTTAAGTCGATTTGACAGCTAATAGTCGTTATTTTCCCACTTATTTTGGAGCCCCCCCCCCCTTTTTTTTTAGGGAAGTTCTATTAAATTAATATATCTTTCAAAAAATGCCGTTGGAATTTAACCTTTTCATTTTTTGGCCTGCAAATGAGACATAGTACCTTTAACAGTTTGAAAAGTTTTCATTGGAAAAAAAATGATAAAATCTGCTTCTAGGCAAGTTTCACTTTTTCTGCAGAATCACTCCAGAAAGAACTCAAATAATTGTTACTCTGCTGTGAATATCTTGCATCTTGCAATTTTCATGACTTGGAATTTTGTTGAAAGTAAAATACAAGCCAGGGCATATATATTCAGGGAAATGCAAGATTAAATTGGAAAGATTTCCTGCAAACATTATTTTTCAAAAGGCTGTATAGACATACTACAAGTCATTTTGGAAGGTAATCAAGTTGGCTTTGAGAATTATCTGAGCTATTTATGTGATTATGGAAATATGCAATTTTCAGGAATCACCAGAGGGCCCCTTTTTCTGAATCACCGAGGTTGTCATAACTACGAAATGTAAACAAACAGATCGAAGTATCAAAATGAAACAGCAAAATTCTTGCACACTCTCAAATGTACCTATATACTTTACAAATAAATTCATATTGCAAATCAAGTTCAAAAGGGGAAACATGTAGGAAAAAATTAGTTGAACAATGCTATGAATTTCCTTTCTGATGATATCTTCCATGACTTTGGGGCAAGGTACAAATACATTTTTCTCTGTATTCCTTTTGGGAATTATCTTTGAATTTTCCCTGACTAATCATTTAACATTTTTCAGAACATATTTACTTGGATGATTTTTCATATATTCTTGGCCTAATTGATGACAAATTATTTTACGACCTGCTCTACTGTTTGAATAGTAGTATAGTACGCATGCCTTTAATGAATTTATTAAGGTATGATGTAGTGAAATAATACTTGCTGCTATGTAGGGCTAATGGTCTGCTATTCATGCATGATACAAATGTTTCATTTTCTTCATTTTTCATTTCCAATTAATACTACATCCTTTAAATTTTGCAAGTATCATACCCATAACGCCGGCGGACCAGGTAAATTGATATGTAACAGAGATCACCATTTCCTAATTAAATTGTGCTTCTCTAATTGCATTTGCAAGTGAAAAGAGGTCTTAATCCACGTTAAGCAGCTCACCAGACATTCTCAAGATGTTTCGTTCAAACTAAATCTCTGGAAACAATCTCTAATTACCTTCCCTGTAGGGCAAGAAACGTTAGGACTCTTTAGTTAGGTTCACACAACATTTTGTAAAGTTAAAAGTGAGGTTATGTTTTTAAACTTCAAGTTATCTTGTAGTTACAGACCGTGCAGACATCCTCTTAGTTAATGCTAATAATATTCTGTGTTTTTAAAGTGCTTAATATATCAACGATGTCTCTAAGCGCTTTTAGATATAGTATTACCCCGATCATCGGATTCAGGCTTACCCACACACAATGTATGCACATTCTCCACTCCCTGGGGAGCATTCTAGCCAGGTGCAATTTTACAGACGCTCACAATGCTGAGCAAACTACATTAATGTTGCATCATACCGGGTATAATACCTGGGTGGAGAGTGGCAAATGTAGATTAACGTCTTACAAAAGGATGCTAGGGTGGGCTTGGATTTAAACCCAGTACCTTGTGATCTTCCATCCGGTGGCTTATTTATTAGACCACAACACCTAACCTCTAAGTTTACTTGAAGTTATAAACCACAAGCCATCTTATGGTTAGTGTGATGCAGACGAGCAGAGGGGGTCATTTGATGTTATATTTAACTACTTCTTGCCGACTTATGGTCTAACGCTTTGAATACATGTTGTTCATGTGTGAACCCTTCTCACTGTAAGTGGATCGTTATTTGAGACTGCAAGGTTTTGCAAACTTGAAAGTTCTAAATTACCACACTTCTGTGTGAACATGGCTTAATTTTAGTCTCAGATCTTCTCACTCATGAACATTGAATAATGTCAAACTTATGTCTCCAGAATCCTTCATTAATGCATGGAATTCCTATGAGATAAGACATTTGAGGTTGGGAGTATTTTGGAGCAGGTGCATGTGAGATGAAAACTGAGCTTGAAGAAATGGAAGAAGGAAAGTTTAATGTATAAAGTTGTGATTTCTTAGTGCTAGTAAATGAATGTTAGCTTGAATAAGGTGAAAAGGAAAAAGAATGTGTAACAAAACTTGGCTACAAACTTGAGAAGGAAATATCTCAAGGTATTTGAAGTTTGGTCAATAGATTTAAGATGTGCCATTTAACCATTGAAAGTTTGTGAATCTATTTGCAAGATTTTGGGAAGCAAAAGAGCAGATTTTTTTGCCCAAAAGTCCATAGTACAGTGTCCATGTATTGCTCTTTTATTACCAGCAAAACTTAGCAACAGACTTTGATTTTTTTTTATTTCATATAAACTCCCCCAAAAATGTAAGCATTTCAAGTTTGAGACTATATCTCTTATCATATTTAATGTGGGTATCATTGAAAAGCCTGTTTATTCCCCTTTACATTGATGCCCTATTTGTTATTATCATGTAATCATGGAATATGCTGTTCAACTGAATATGGGGGGAGGGGGGGGGGCAGCCTTTATTTTTCTTTCAGTTACTTTCTGTCACTCTACCTCTCCCTTATTTCTCTCTCTTCCCCTCTGCCTCTCTCCCCACCTTTCTTCCTCCTTCCAACCCCGCTTTGTCTTCTTTATCTTACTTTCTCTCTCCACTGTCACTTTCTCTCTTCTTTCTCCTTCTTTTCTTTTTATATTCTCCTAATGTGCCTCTCTTAGCATTTTTCTCCTTGAATTCTCCATGATTGAACATCCTATCAGGATTGAGAAGTCACAATTCTGTTTTCAGGGCTCTCTTGAAATTACAAGACAATCGCTGAAAAAATATGCATAATTGTCTCATGCCATCCCCAATCACACTTTGCCTTTAGCCTGGAAATGAGCCGAGGTCTTCTCCTAACACTGTCCTCTTCCTCGCCAAAGGGAACCCTTTTCCTGGCAACAGCCATCAATTACACTGGATCATGCTGTAATCAACCCGTGTCGCTAAACATGCCCCATGCCATGTGAGACTCAAAACCTTTCCTGAGGAACCCCTTTCCAGGATGTTCTGTGCTGTCGAATCTACTTGCGGATCAAAGCCTCCATCTTTTACAAACAATCCCCCTCCCCAAGTATTATCAGCGGTCTTGTATGGATGCCTCATCTTTTAGTTCCCCTTCCTCTCACACAGGTGTTGCTATAGGATCATCATATGCATGCAGAAACACATGCCTACATTTTAAAAAGCTGCCTTAATTCCTCTGGTGTATCATGTGTTATCGGATCTGCAAGTAGATCAGTGCCCCCATCTTCTATTTAGTTTACCCCAGGACATGAGGTGCCATTTGATCTATAGCCTACATCTTCTATAAACTATTCCCTTCCCACAAAAAGCAGCAGCTTCTTCAAATAGCTTATCGTCTATTGAGAGCCCAGTGGGCATTAACTCATGTACTTTAAAACAGTTAACAGCCTTCTGGCTCTCAACAGACTATATAGTAAACTCTTTTTACGGAAGTATACCCCCAAGGTTAGGATCTAGTTAATCCCATGTCATAACACAGCACTATTGGGGCTTTGAACCCTGGAGCGTACCAAGGAAAGTGTCCCTATTTCCCCAGGACCTTTACTGCATCGGATCTATTCTAGGATTGATCCCGTTTCTTCCAGCTTCTTTCTCTTGGCTCTCATTACCTGGACCCAAATATTTCTTCTCCCCTCTCGCTTTTGAATCCTAGCTTACCTTAAACATTTTCAATGTATTTTTACCCTTTTTTGCCCCTTCCTCAGGATTTCCAGGATTTCAAGTGCCATGCAGATACCTAGATTGCCCCTACCGGTATTCTCTTCAAACAATTTCCTTTCTGCAAGCAGGTCATACATGCCCCTCTACGACATCACTTCCTTCGGGTCCATTCCCTTTATACCCCAAATCCTTGATGAAGGTACCCCTCTCTTTAAGATCTTGCGAATCATACCACCTTCCCCCCGTCACCCCCATTCTTCCGTCTTACCCTATGAACCAAGTTCCTCTGCGTCTTTACCCTCCTCATGTCCTTACTTCGACAGGAAATGAGGTTTAATGATCTTCCTTTCAACTCTCTATGGGAGCCAACAAATAATAACCCCTTTTCCCTGAAAACCTCCCCTGATTAAGGGTAGCAAGTCAGAGCCATTGATGTTTTTTTTTTAAGGATCAAGGCATCACGTTGTTATGCTTCTCCAAAATTTCTGTGAATGTTTCTCTATTTCCGTTGACCCCGGAGGCGTAACTATCTGTTATTGTCAAAGCCCTGATCAAGATAGAAATCAATGGGATGGGAAAGATCGCCAAGATGCACTTGTCAATTCCCGATGATTCCTTGAGGCCCGTAAGCCAGAAATAATGATACTTTGTCCCAAGATGGTTTACATGTTCTTCCTCTTCCGATTCTGTGCCGATGACGCATCTTTATCACTGTATCATCTTCAGGGTTGTTGCACAAACAAGATGAATTAAGTCATGGATAGATAGTTACTCATCATCTTGCAGTAGATAAATCAATTTGATACATATTTTTGTAGAATGTGTGCTTTACAATGACACATGCAGGATGACCTGATCAACAGTATGCACTTGTTTTTAAGAATGGGGTCAAAGATATGTAAAACCTTTATGGAAGTCATTTAAAGGGAAGTACTATCTTTGCCCCTCATTTTGACTGTACTGTGCAGTTTGGATAAGAGCTATGTCACAGTGATGTACACAAAATCTTTTCATGTTTTCTAACATAGTTTACTTTCAAATGATTATTGTTTCCATCATTTTAATTTGTACATTTTTCAAAATTACATCTACGGTACTGTAAATAGTAACCACCATTCTGCATTATTTTTGAATATTTGACTATTGCTAACATTTTAGACAAGTTCTAGGGCCCCAAAACCACAACCCTGAGGAAACTTCTGATTACCCTTTTTTAGGCATTAGTACTCGGGTCGAGACATCCACATCCAAAATGCAGTATGAGAACGACACTCACTATTCCATTGGCCACATCTAGACACAGGTTTTACTGTGTCCTGTACTTTCATGAGTTTGTTGTTTTGAAGAGTCGTGTCTCTCTTCAGAAGTTCAATGCTAGACTGATGGAAACATTATCCAATTGAATAGCATTAGAAGACTGTTTGTACAGAGACATCAACCAATTTGATTATCAATCTATAGCTAGGCTAATAGGTGTGAGACAGCTTATTGTAGTTTCAGGAAGTATTAAAGTCTGGACCAGATGTGTTTGCAGGAATGTCCTCCAAGGAGACGATAGTCTTTGATGTCTCGCAGAACACCATTTTACCGGGGTTCTAAATAGAACATCTAGCAAGTGACTAACCACTGATTGGCCGGTGACGTAACTAATCATATTGAAGAGGGTATTGATGTGAGACAGTTTATTGCAGTGTCATGAAGTACTAGAACTTGAACCAGATACATCTACATCATAATAATAATAATAATAATAATAGCCTAATAGTCCACCCCAAATTTTATTAAACCGAAACGGAAATTCTTTTTGCCCAATTGATCGTGAGCCCGGCAGCCACTGAGCAGCGCCAGATCGACGTTGCTCTATCCATTCATGTGTGTATACAGGAATGTCCACTTAGATGACAGGTTGTATAATTCTCAGGAGTCTACCACAGATACTATGTATAGACAATGGCACTGTGGTCAAATTCTAGCACTGCACATTTTTAACTCCAACACCAGATCAAACCCTGTCCTTTACCCTAAACCTACCCTGGTCATTTTCCCAATGCAAAACAAATATTTTCTCTGTTATTATGGTATGTCTTAGAGATCTAGACTAAGTCAAAAATATAAATAAAAGTGAATCTAATGTACATGTATTGATACATGTATGAATGTATATGTAGTATACCAAAGATCATATGATTGTTCTGAAAGAAAGAAAATAAACATGTATGTAACTGTTCATATTTTTGATTTAAATTCTTTTCAACATTTCATGTCTAAAGTTCTAGGGGGGAAATATCTACCGGTATTAGAGCTACATTGTAAGTGAGTGCTGCATAATATTTCAATAAACAGAGTTTTTTTTAATTGTTCCAGAAGGAAATGAAGACGTTATATTTCACCTTTGCCTAATTTTGTGGTAACCTTATTTGAAGCAGGCCTTTAGAAATCTCACCATAATGAAAGGCAAGCTTGTTTTGTTTGGCATTCGATTAAGACAAGAGGGGACGTGAACAAATTCAAACATATCGACGGAGACAGACATTTCCTGCACTAAACCAACTGACTCATGAAGAAGGAACACTCGGGCAAATTAGATTCGGTAAAAACAAATTCAGGGAGTTTATTTATTATCAAAATCTTGATTAGAGTTGATGTGTTGTGACTTAAGTTGAAAATTGGGTTGTCAGAATATATAACATCAAGAGTTATAAACAAATCAACTGGACTTGCTTTGTTTTAGCTTAGCATTTTATCAGAATAAAGAAAAAAATTCATGATTCAATCACAGCTCTATAATAGTAGATTCATTTATCTTATGTCTAACATAAGGGTGTTCAATCACAAACCCTCTATGCTCAGTTTCTACACTATAATTAACCCTATGACAACTGGTTTCACACATTCCCATAGGCTTAATACAGGAGCCAACTGATTCCAGTAGGCAATGAGTTAAATTCTTAACTTCAATACTGGATCAAACAATCTACTTAACCTTAATCCTAGCCCTATACCCTTCCTAGAACCCAACTGCAGCCCCAACACTATGTCTTTGATGAGTATTAATAGTCAGGTCACACTAGAGAACTACATTATGTGGTATTTATTTGTAAGCAGAATTAAAGAACCACCTTCAAGAGAGAAGACTTGCATGCAACTTATTTTATTTGATTGATTAATATCCCAGATATAAACAGTAGTAGCATATAAGGAGTGGTAAAGCTAACATGTGAATAGATCAATGCGAGGTACTATCATTAATTGTTTTAATTAATGGCAACAATTTTGAGAGGTTATTGAGCCTTCACTTCAATCAGGGACTTGGTAGTAGCTATCAAGGCCCTGCTTCAATTAAAAGAGAGTAGAAGAGAGTTAGAGCATATATAGGGCAGCTGAAGTGATAATATAACAAACAGGAAATAAAATGTATTGTGGCTCCTAGAATACTAAGAACATGTAATGTCCAAAATATGGGCTCTAGATCTTCTCTATATAGTAGACTATAAAATCGGGTCAATTTTGCAGATTGAAATATATTTATTGAGACAGCTCAACTTCTGCTGTTAATGAATGACTTATCAGGGGGAAATTGTGTTCATTAGTGTGGAAACTTGAATTGAGAGATCATTGTACATTGAGTAAAATAATTGATATACAATCAGCAAGTTTAGTGCCCTTGTTCATTTTGTTAAACAGTTCTCCAAACCTGGAGGAAACCAAGAACAAGAAGAAGAAGAAGGTTGTAATTTTATCTTGTGTTGGAAATTCAATTTCCCGTCCCAAATGATTGTGAATGGCAAGTTGTTCTGGTTATCTAAATTCTGAAAAATATGTTTTTGTGATGACAATGTGAATAATGTATTTCAATAGATAACAACAAGCTTAGTCATACATATTCTGTGATTAATTTGATGGCTATATTTAGAAGTCACACTCTGCTTCATACACTTTCTTTCATAAGGTTGAACTTCCAAAAAATATATTCTGGCGGAAGAGGAGGAGTGAGGAAGATTCGACAAGTTATTGTGATTAAAATTCACCACATGGCCCATTATTAGGACAATCAAAAACATTTCTGAGAATTCTTCACTCCGAACAAACAAGGATGTGAAGACTATAAGGTATTACCAGTCTGTCATAGAGTGTTTAATATGTCAAGATGAGATCCTTTGATAAATTAAGCTGTTTCCCACAACTTTCTTGTGGAAGTTTTTGATTAGCCGACAGATGTCCGACAATTGCCATTGATCCTGAACTAGCCTATCTCCCTTCAATCTTTCAAAGCAGTATAGAATCTTCAAGTACGTCCATATTCAAGTGGCAACAGCTGAAAACGTGCAAGCATTTTCAGCTCTTGAACCATAAATCGCAGTAGTGTTGCACATGGAGATTATGATCTCCTAGCATTGTTGTAGGGTGTTACATGGTAGTGCGCAGAGGTCCGCCAGCGTCTGGTGCCTGGGCCTCGCTGGCTGGCAGAGGGCAGCCTTCATCGTCGGCATCATCTGTTGAAGCGATGAAACGTGACTCACGGCCTGATGAGTGTGATTGGGGAACGTGTGAAGTTCATCCTGTCAAATTAATTGGATGTAATTACGGTGGGAAGGATCGTACGCTTCGTCCTGACGGATCCTTGAAATTGTAATATATAGAACCTGTCAGTGCTTGAGGGACATGGGGTGCCTCACATCACTTCTTTAAGTTTGGGTTGGTTCTTAAGTGATGAAATTGGAGGAGGCTAAGAGGAATGTCATTTTTGTTAAAGTCACAGGATCTTCAAGTTGGTTTAAAGGTCATTGACTTGTTCATTGGGTACATAAAGATGTAAGATCTAAATTGTATGGGAGGAAATGGGTTTCTTGATAGCATGGAAAATTAAATGTGTAGTATTATGTTTTTCATGTTTTTAAAGATTTTAGGAGTAAAAAACTTTACAATGGAATATTCTTATGGTAACATTTTGTGTCCATGCAAACAAAATTAGAGATGTGCTTTTACATTTTCATTATTTTGCTTTGAGAATCATAATGGGATTTTCTGAAAGAAAGAACTGCCTTTAAAAACAAGGAGAACCTGCATGCCCAATTTAGTATCTTTTTTAATACCCATGTATACACAAGTTGTATTTTAGTTTCCAAACAGAAATTTGAATAGAATTCACCACACTTTTGTTTTTTTTACTATTCATCGATTATGTTCTCCTCTATTTGACCACTACTGGCAGCTCCATTTCAATCATCACAGCCTTTAATTTCATTTGGTCCAACTTCCCCAATCTAAATCAATGGCATTGAGAACTTAATTAGAGTCTTTATTTTTTTGTACAATCTTAATTACTCCATGAATGAATGGAAAGAGACGACTTTCAAATCATAAAAGTAACCTGAGAGTAACAAGTGTTGATTGGACAATGGTGTGTGTATGGACAGGAGCCAATGTGTATGCTTGCAAACCTCTTTGATTGTGAGGGTTAAAGGAGAAGGGCGATTTTCCTTGAATGCTGTCAGCACCGAAATCGGTAGCCTAGCAGAGCCGGGGTAATATTGGAGTGCTTTGAGTACCTTGCAGGGTGGATATGTGTGCTTTATAAATATCCGATATTATTATTATATTAATCCTAATCCTATATCTCTTTGACAAAGTAAAGGACAGTGTAAATGTTGCAGAAGCAAATGTTTGATCCTCCTTCTAGAACAATAATAGTAAATGTATACCCTTGTAAACCTATTTGATCATAAAGGTTAGTAAAGGGGTGATCTTTAAGGGATACTATGCCTCATAACTCTGACAACAATTGTTGCATGGTCACCTACTATAACCACTAAACAACATTCTGACTTCAACTCTGGATCCAAAACTATATCTAACCCCAACCTTAAACCTAACCTAAAACTCAAATAGCAATCCTAACGCTAAACTTACATCTTTGATGAAATAAAGGAATGCATCAAATGATGTTTCACCCTCTCCGGGACCCAGAAAGTAAGGATCCATGGCCAAGCATCCTGTATGGAGTGTAGGTGGTCTGTGATGTGTAAAAATAGTGTCTTAATTTTGTATATTTGTGTTGACCTTGGGTTGAAGAAACACTAGAGATCATAGGCATGACTAAAAGATGATTACTATATAAATACATTTTTCTTAAACCAAAAAGGGCAAGGTTATTCATTCTGACAGCCAGAAAGAGTGGGTGATGGGGGATGAAGTAGGGCACTATAAGTCTGATGCAGAGTGAGAAAATACTTTTTAAAGCCAAGCTTAAAGATAACCTTTAGTACTGGTAATGCGATTGCATTGTGAAAGAAAAGGTGTGGAAAGGATCAGAAACAGTTAATCATGTAGCATGTAAGTATTGGTGTGCACTGCAAGGTTCTGGAGTCATCAAAATCATAATAAATTTGACAGAGTCTTGGTAAAGTAACAAGCACTGTACACAGAAGGCTACATATGGGACAACACACATATGGTGTCGGGGCTAGTACTACCTTGAGATTTTGTCTTTCTATGCTCTTTACTCAGCCAGTATACATTTTCTTCCAAAATTGTTTGGCACATGTCATTTATTTGTAATCTTGAACATTCAGTGTAAGTTTCGTTTGATTATGTGAGAATTAATTTTCTTTTTTTTTACCAGAACTGGAGTTTATCTTTAAATATAGAGCATCTTGTTATTGATATGCATGCACTCTTGATTTTTTTTAAATATCTCAAAGGGATTGGAGTTATCATTATTGTCTATATATACATGTACAACAGCGCTGTGACCCGATCCTTTGTGAGACATTCATGATATCTATTTATTTTTAAGACTTCATGTACAATTAATGCTCTTCAAGATTAAGTTTGTAAGACAATGATGATATAAAGTAATGGACTCATTGGTCATCGTTCAGTTTATCTTAGGCTTCCGAATAAGTCTGTGGTAAAGCATTTAACCAGAATGTAGGATTGACCGTAATTTTGATCCCTTCTTAAATTGGCGCCACTTTGACAGTCCCTGTTTCATCCACTTGGCCGGTAATATCATTTTCCCCTAACCCTATATGTCCTGTGATACATGTAAATCAAACAAACATTGAACATTGACTTGTTCCGTATTTAGAACATTGTGGTTGATAAATCAGGTTTCTTCCCTGTACCTAGGATCCCTGAAATCCTCTGTGGTTTGTGTATTCAGGGGTGTCGGCTTCCCCCGGCTAATCTTTTGATCATGTGATCTCATACCCGTCATATCACTGGTTTACCATCGACAGGCCGGCCGGCTGAACCACATTGTTTTGTTCCCATTCCTTCAGGAAACCACTAAGACCATGAACCAGAAAGCATAAATCAGGCAACTTCCAAGGATCTTCCCTTTTCTGCCCTCTCTTTTTTCATGGGGAAGATCCTTTCCGCTTAGTATGAGTGTAGCAGTAAACGGATCAAGACAGCTTTAAAAAACTAAGCAATATCTACAAAGTACAATGATCGATAAAAGTTCTTGAAAACGTGGAATGTGATTAGTTGTGAACAAATTCGAGAATTGTGGCACTTGTCAACTTTATGACACAATTAGGCCTAACATTTTTATTTCACAGCCATGCTAGCCAACGTGATCATTAAAGACTCAATGTGATTCACGAAGGAAGATATCTTGTCAGTAGAACACAACTGTTCAGGTTGTATTCAAATTGAAAGTGATTGTATTCGAGCTGTGATACAACAAACACTCCTTGATGGTTACCTAGACCCAACTGCTGTTCGAACTTCCGTAAAGCAATTGCTGACATTTACGGTGTTAAAAATATTCAAGAAAACTTTAACGACCATAAGCAAACTTTTTTGGTATAAATGATAAAACAAGTCAATAGATTGACCTCCAGAAGCCAGAGAGCTTATTTCTTAATGAATTGTTACTTCTAAACAAGGTCTTTATATTTTTTAATGTGTATTCCATCAAAAACTTTGAAAATAGAGGTTAATCATAGAAATTATTGGTAAGCTGATAAATGTCACAATAGTGCACTAACATGCAGTTCAAAATAAGATAACAATGTAGGTTAATTCAACAGAGAAGGGATTCAGATCAAAATCTATTTGACATATCAAGGATAATATGTATGTGGGAGGATTCTGCAATGGTGCCATTGCCAGAAATATTTAAGGCAGTACAATTCAAGATAATGCTGTATTTAAAACTTATAAAGCACTTGTTATGAAACTAGAAGGAAATATATAAATATTGTGCAATCAAAATTATATGCGTCATTTAAAATTGAGTAAGAGTTTTTTTTTTTTAAAGACCATCAAAAAAAAAAATGTTACATGTATCTGATGCAATTGTACTCGATGATGAACTGTTCTCTGTGACCTTTTAGTTGTATTACTAGATTAAACTCAAACTCAAACTCAAATTCAAACTCAAACTCAAACTCAAACTCAAATAAGATTGTTGTGATAGGTGAAAATTAATAAGCACAGAAGCTGCTTGCAGGCAATCCTTTGCGCAGATGAGAAGCAGGGTTTTGAGAGTTGTTTTCTGTAACCTTTCTGTTTTATTAGTAAGTTTGAAATTGTTGTGATCGAGAAGCACAATTTTGATTTGAGGATCTTTATCCATTCCCTTCGACCTTTCCATTGTATTAGTAGGTTAAATGAGATTGTTGTAATACGGTTCTTTCTGGTCCTTCCAGGCGGTGAGTCAAGGTTTTGCTTGATTCCAATTGCTCAAGTTCCCCCAAGAGAAGCTTTAGTTTGTCGTCAAACCTGGTCTGATTCATACCACTGTTATCAGTTCAGTTCAGATGTACTTTAATCTATAGCTCTACTTATTTAACTTGAAAATATTGGTTTGTGCAAATGCTGAGTTGCTGAGTTGATGTTTAATACCCTAAAAACTACTTGTACTTTGATTAACTTACACATACAGTTAACAAATAAATTATTCATACCCTTACCAAGTTTTGTAACTTTTAGATGTGTGAAAATTGATTTGTTCTGATTTCTAGTTCTTGAGAATGTGGCATATTAAAGATTATATCACTAATGTCATTCTGCAAGACATTAATCTATATTTGCCACTCTCAACCTAGGTGATGTAAATGGGTACCTGGCAGGAAGAAATTCCTTGAAATGCTAGCGCGCCGTAATGGGGTAATAATCTCTGTATACTTTGGAAGCGCTTTAGAGACTTAATTGTAATTCGCGCTATATGAAAGCTGAGTATTATCATTATTATTATTATTAACGGTCTCTCTCGCTTTCACTCTTGACCCTTCAGGATCGAGTTTTCAGTGAAGAAGGAAGGATGGGGTGGAGGAGGAACGAGGACAGTGAGGTTTGCTCAGGGTCAGGGAGACACTGCCGTTCTCAAGCCGTCCAGCAAGATACTGACCGTTAGCATTGGTAGTGGACTTCCACGCAACTCAAGTGAGTGCTTATCATTTACAGTGGTGTTCTGAAAGCAATGATACCTTTTAATGTCAGTAAAACTATGTTAATTGTCATGAGAAACTCAAGTTAGGACAGATCATTGGTTGATGTCTGTGTGAAGCTTTTTTGATCTTTTTATGTATTTCAATTTGGTGGCCCCTTTTTATAAGTCCTGCTTTCTCTGGGGTCACCAAACTATCATTGTGTTCTTCGTAATTCTTGATGCAACTTATTTTGATTGTATATTGATAGTTGAACAAATAAATGAAATTGAAATTGAAGCTGACTGTATTCATGAACAGGTAAAAGAGATATCTGTGCAACCACCAATGACAAGTCTAAATTCCACAGTTTCAGTTTGTCATTACGATTAACATTGTTTACCCTAATATTACACATAAACATAGTTTTGAGACTATGGCCCCTGTTGAGCCAGAAGGACATCTATTCATCATGAAAATTACGAGTGAATACCTTTCTGGCCCTAAACAGGTTCAATGCTATGTAGCTGATGTAGTAACCATGCCAAGAAGGGCAGAATCGTCCAAGCCAACTTTTACAGACGGATCATTGTTGTGCATAGATAGAGATTGACCTAATTCTAAAATCCAAAACTTATTTTGTGAAATTTGTTTTACAATGCCAAAAGTGGCACATCCAACCCTAAGATTGTAAACAGGTGTATAATGTTTATGTAAATGAAGATAGGAAGGCCTCCTTTTCTTCTTGAAATAAAAAAAGAGGTATATCTCATAGGATATTTTCATTTGTTCTTGGTTTAACATAAAGATTTGGAACTTAAAAACTCAACCTTTTAAAAGTGTTTATGTGCACTGAGAGGAGTAATAGGGGAAAGTAATTCACTTTCACAAACATTTGGCATATCTTCATTGGCTTATTTTAGGGAACATAAATAAAATTATGATTGTTTGAAGCAAGATAGAAAGATGAAGATCGATAAATTTATTTTTTATTCCTTTTCTTTCTTTAAAAAAAAAAGGACCTGGACTACGTGATGTCAAGGTGACGAGCAAAGACAGGCAGGCCGGTAACCGCGGCAACAGTAACCGTGGCAACAGTAATCGCGGCAATGGACATGTATCAAGGAGGCCCGCTCCCAGCCAGCCTGCCCCAGGCAAACCCACTGCTCCGTATGCCCTGGTACAGAAGAGAGGGGGTCCTACCAGCCCCACCAAAGGAGGTACAGTCTTGAAAATATATAATAATAATAATTATAAAAACATTGCTTATAAAGTGCTTACAACCATAGCCTCTAAGCACTGTAACAAACAAAATACAATGATAAACAATTACATATTAAACAAAACAAAAACATAAAATGCAAATCAACCTAGAAATTACTATACATACATCAATGTGAAAATGTGAATCTGTAATTTTGAGTTTTTTCATTAAACAGAAGATTTTTGTACTACATGGTTTTAAGATTTACAGTAACACCATGTTGATTCTTTTGTGGAAAAGAACCAGATTTGAAAAAGAACTGAAGTTCAAGTGTTTCAATATGCTCTATATCTGTTGGAAAAGTTCTAAAAAGAATTCTTTTGGGATCTTCCAAAGAAAGAAGCTGTGTACTACATTTTGAGCAGGATGCTCTGTTATCTGTCAGGAGACTACCAAATAACTAAGGACTAACCTACTTGGTTTTAGTTCATGTCTTATAATCGTCTCCACATGAAAACCTACAAAGAACACTTTAGAAGATTCACTGTTTGGATCCGCAAAATATAAACGAATTTCCATATTTTGTTGGCAATCACATTCACTTAGACCATGTGCATTATTGCTCAACATTTACTTAAGATATTACTCGTTAGATTTCCTTACATGTAACTTTTCTTTGCTCATTACTCAGCTTTAATCTTTTTTCTAGAAATTTCCATCAATTATGATTCATATAGGTTATCAAAAAGGAAAGGGAATTTGATATCTCCCATGCATAGGAAGGAAAATCTCCTTATATGGGGCCATTTCGGAAAAGCAAAATTATTTATGATGGTGTATGATCGCCAGAAGCTGCTTTCTTGCTGACATGCATGCAGTCTATCCTTGCGCTCAGGAAGATATAAAT
The DNA here is from genome assembly GCF_000002235.5 of Strongylocentrotus purpuratus. Lineage (NCBI taxonomy): Eukaryota > Metazoa > Echinodermata > Echinoidea > Camarodonta > Strongylocentrotidae > Strongylocentrotus > Strongylocentrotus purpuratus. Next base: position 33,845,910 of record NW_022145615.1, read on the forward strand.
ACTCAAGGACCTATTCAGGTGCATATAGAATTACGATGAACAGGACATCAAACTGAAGGCATGGGACCGTTGTTAATCAGCGCTGAAAATTAGAGCGAGGAGAATCATGGGATACATCATCTGTATTAGGAAAAGGAAAGGAGACTTGCTCGAGGCCATTACAACGATGTTTGATGGAGGAAGGGTGATAAAAAAAGAGATATATCTGGCCCTGAACGTATATCTGCGGTATAGAATATGATGGTCAGTTTAGCGCTAATAAAGTATGGCCTTCAGTTCCTTGACAACTCCTGCCTTATATCAAAATACTCTATATATCCATTGGACAGCAAAAATTAGGGGAATTCATCATGATTTTTTTAAGTTAAGTAAGAGAATTGATGTTATTCTATTTTCTGACCACATGTTGACTTGCCAATGGTGTAATATTTTTGTGTATTACTATTATTTTGTTTGCAGTATATTATATTTTGTCTGCAATCTTTTTTTTCTTCAAAGGGGGGAGGGGTCGAGGGTCTGTATCAAGCTTTAAAAATGATTGTAAATTGGATTGATTGACTGTAACATGCAGTTTGATGAGAGTCCTCATACAGGCTTTATGTCAGAAGTAACAGGTGACAGTTTTATCCTTTGCAGTACTGTTGCTGGGCAACCGTTTAGCCCTTGATTTTGGTATCATCCAGGAACGCCAACCCTGATGAAATGGAAGTAGAGCAAGACAGCTTCCTTCCGTCTTATTATCCTCTGCCCCAGGCAAGCAATCACATGAAATACTATTTAAAAAAGAGGCTCTTATGGCAGCCATATTTAGTTTTTCAGCCTGTGAAAAAGCTAAAGTGCTTTGCAAATCTATTCCCTGTTTTTGATCATTTAAAATAGTCAATCAAACAAATAGTTGATTTTCAGATTATCCAATCAGTTCCCAGGGTAGCAACCATATCACAGACTTTTCAGCCTGTGGCAGTGTTTGAGTGCTCAGTTGTGGCATGCTGTTGGTCAGTTGTTGTTGCGGATGCCCATTATTGTCATGGCAACATTATTTGTACATGCATGTATGTAGATCAGGACTCTGTCCTATGGAGAGTTATGATCAATCTTGATCTATCTCAAGTCCTTCAGTGAGTCACAAGCCTTATTCCTTTTTGATAGGTTTGCTGATTGATATCAAACTCATGTTGAGTTGCAATAGACTGGAATCAGCTACAGCTTTCTTTAAGACTGAGCCAAGTAACCGCAAGTAGATCTTGATAAAATAACCTTTCATTGAATTCCATTTATCTCCATTTATCTCCATTAATAAGTGAGAAGAATACATGAAAATGTAGGCTCAGGAAAATGTAATCATTGTCTTGAGTTTTGATAGCAACTGTTTTTTCTATATTAACAGATGAAGGAAGCAAAGGATTTGTTTTGCTATTGTCTGTGACTGTTTTAGTAGAATGAGAAGGCTTGGAGTGACTCAGTGATGCAATCTTTCATGTAATCAGATGGATTGTTCATCCCACTGTGATCCTTGATAGATAACATCTGGCCATCTATAGGTCATATGAAATGAAGGCATCCACCATGTGAAATAGAGGCATCCATTGCTTACAGGAAACACTGATACAGTCAATGAAACAAAGTCTCATCATAGGAGCCCAGCTGGTGGTACGGTGCTCCAACATTTGCTCTGGCGACAATTGCTCTCAGCTTTATTTTGTAAAAATGTTTGTGGGCTGCCTACAAGACACCATTAACTGCTCTGTATTGTCAGCGGTATAATGCCTTTCTTGTGGGCAGCTCATGATATAGGGTTAGGCTTAGGGTTAGGTCCAAGGTTAAAATTAAAAATGTAGGTCAGTGTAGGATATTGACCACAAGCAATTTTGTGGAAGCATACGCTGTACAACTTGCGGTAGGCCTACACCTTTCATCTGATTGGTCATGTGACCTATCAGTACTAGCTTTGATTTAGAGTGGAGATATAGCTTTTGGCAGACGTGAAAAAGAATTTTATGCTAAATGCAGTCTTTGAGTAGTCTTTGAATGAAGAATAGTTATTGCCTTATAAGTTGTTGTGCCTACAGTAGTTGTGTCAAATATAAAACTACAGTCCTCTTTTTATCAATACAGGGTATATGTTCTTGAACAAATAATGAATTGATCAGATCTTTATTGTGGATATCAGTGCCTTCCGTGTTTCTCTTTCAAAAACTTTAGAAACATTCTGCTCCACACTACTTTGCAAATCAACTATAATTGCCAGTAATGCTGTGTATCATATTGACTCACAACAACAACAATCAAAAGAGCAGACAAAAGTGTTCTTGTAAATTAATACCTGAATACTACTAATGAAAGCACTGCAAATAGCATGCCTGGAGAAAGAAGGTTGAAACCGTATCATTTCCCTTTTGAAATGTCCCACTTCCTTCAGTAAAGTTCATTGTCAAGTATAACTCTATTTTGACGCAGTCTATTTTCTGCTGTAGTATCTGACATTCCGTCTAATTAACCAATCTAAACTTAATTTGTATTGCACTATGCCAAGGTGATTATAATCTGCAGCGCCCTATGAATAATCTCAGTTCCCAGCCATAATTAAATGATAGTTAGTATTTGTTTTTAATGTCCCTTTTATAAATTCAAATGACTTGATATCTCTGCTCTAATATCAAATGAACCTTTTCCCTCTCTATATGAGTATATTGAAAAGCATTGAGATCTTGTTACAATTTTGTTTTGCACTCAATATACATGTAAGCTTCTTGCCATACTGGGCTTGCATGTGACTGTTACATTTTCTACTATGTGATACACATTCCTATCATTGCATTTTGGACAGTCAAACTTGCTATAACGATCACCTGTCTATGATAAATAATAATAATAGAGAATATTTATTAAGTGCATAATAAATTAGAAATTTCTCTATGCGCTTTAAAATCATGACAAATTTGAATCTATTAACAACATAATAAAGGGAAAATACTGAGTACACTGACAATAAATGAATGTTAACCTTTGATTTTTCCTACCTTTACAGAAAAACTTTTGTTATACAGAAAAACTTTTGTTATACAAAAATTAGACGATGTAGTCTATTGAATTTGAACCTGAGTTCAAGTTTGAGAAATATTTTCAAACATACATACATTTAGATCCATATTTCAATCTATTTGATATTTTCAAGGAATATTACATCCTTCAATCTTTTTCGTTCTCCCTTCTTTTTGCAGGAGGAGGGGTATTTCTGCTACAAGTGATAATGTTTTGTAGTGCTGATTTTAGAGTCGCATCTTAGCCTGTATGATAGCTAATATCAAAGATAATTGAGGCGAGATTTGAGTCTTTTCCAGCAATTAACAATTAGATATGACCTCTGACCTCTGACCTCACAAGATTACTAGACAAGATATCACCTTTTTTTTAATTTTTTTTTTATTCCAGATGCATAATCAAATAGTCCTCAAACATTTGGCTTTCCAAGATAAATTGTCTATCAATCCCTTCTCTTTCATATAACCTGTGCTCTGATTTCTGAGTGCAACAGCTGCTGCTATTCCTTTGTGTTCATTTTGATTCGATCAATTGATCTTGTTTTCTAATCTTGACTCACATAGCGTCACCGTGGTAACAAGACACATGCCTCCTTGGTCTTAATCCTCTAACAGCGGGGCTGGCTTGCGCCATTTGTCGTCGGGGGATTAGGGCAACGTCTCTCGACGGATGCAGCACTTGTTTTCTCTTAATCACTTGTCTTAATCTCCTCTCACAACAACCATCTAAATCAAAGAGAATAATTGCTTCATTTGTAACTTTTTATCTGAATCCCCTTTAAAGGAGATTGGTGACTGTCACAACTGAAAATGTTCATACTTGTAAGATATTGGTACTTTTGCATGAAACTTGGTTTTCTCACCTGGGATTGTTTAAAGGGCAAGTCTTGGTCATTTTGTATCATGAAATAAAGAACTTGATGGTCATTGAAAGTATCTTTATAATTTATAAATACTTCATAATTTGTTTGATCAAAGCTATAACACGGCCATGAACTTGATAAAATCGTCACAGGTATTGAGATCTTTGATGTAGTTAGTGACAAAGGCGACAACATACCTCGGACTTGCCCCCATTCTTAGTGAGCTAGCGTACAAAACTTTTCCGGTTAGTACATGCAGTTTAGATAGGTTTGTGCTACTGGACAGGTGTATTGAAACTTCATTGTTTATAAACAAAGTGCATTGCTTTCAAGTGGATTGCACTTGAAATAGAACAGTACTCGCCACAATTGTAATTAGGTCATCAAATGTTGGTTTTAACTCTGTATGAATCTATTTTAAAGTTGGGTTCAATATCTGTACTATCAAATGACTAATCAGGCTCTCTTTGTGAAAATATTGGCTCCGGTTATATCTATGATCATGTCTCACATAACGCTGTTTGATCCGTGGAGTCATATAATCTGGCAATACTATATCTTTTTTTGGCAGGAATGTCAAAAGTTTGAAGGAGGCCAAATTACCCATCAACCAGCTAAATATAAACTAGTTTTGATATCAATTTCAATTGTTGTAAATAGTTTTGTTCAAACAGTAATGTCACATTTACATGTACTTTCAGTTGGATGCATTTAGCATTTGTTGATAGGTCAACTTATTTGTACCCTGAATGCTTTTTAAATGGTAATAGTTCTTATGGCAATTAGGATTATTGCAGTCCAATAATTTCATATTTATTTTTCCATCTCGATTCAGTCTTTTCGATATGTTGTCCTCCTTGGTTAACTGACATCTCTATTTTTGATGTGTGTAATGGTTATCAGGAAGTTTTGAAACATTTATATTGTGTATCTGAACAAATTGATTGGGCATAGTAATGGTGATTCATATTAAGTACATGGTCAAAGCTTTAACTAAACTTCCAACAGTTTCCTTTGAGACACAGTCTCCCTACAGACTGAGGCACCATGTTCCTTTTAAAGTGACGCTGTGACATTGCCTCAAATTTTGAAACAAAATCCTGGATTAAGCTCATGCTGCAATCATAATTATAAGCCTTTAGGTCAGTCAGGAACCCCATGACTTTTAAAAGCTGATCGCCTGTCTGATCATCAAGATATTTATGATTGGAAATCAAAATTTAAAATTCGTTTTCATAACAGTTTTTATAACACTACAGTCTATTAGGGGAAATGAGTATGGTAAAACCGATCACTCAAAGATTTTTACTTTTTTGAGGCACTTCATGATCATTTTGAAGCAGAATTGTTTTAGGGCTTCAATATTACACCATATCACAGACACTGATAACACGTATGGCCATGCATCTCAGATTTAACATTGTTAACCGATGCCCATAAGAGTGTGAAGACATTGTTTTGCCAGCGGCATGTGATTTGGCAAGTGAACCCATGCTGTGTCACAGCCTTGTTTGGCTCCCACCCAAATCAGTCTAACTTGACAAGAATAAAAAGAATTCTTTAAAGATTTAATTGGTCTGTGATTGTTTTCACCGAACCATTGTCTGCTGGATCTCTTCCTGTTATTGTCTGTTACATGATCATGTCCGTGTTCTCTCAGCTCCCCACTTTCATAATCACCTCATGTACCAAATTCATACATGACATATTCATATTGAAGTCTCATCTTTTAAATAAACCCTAGACAGTTTTCATGTTTTCATGCGACTTGAAATATCAACATTCATGAGCCTCACAATAAGCATGGGATGTTCTGTTTCTGTCTTCTGATAAAATGTTTTCTTTTTCAGAAAAAATGAACTCTATTTGGTCATTATTATATTTGAGAATATCATATATATATACATGTATGTATATATATATTTATAAATAAACATGTTTGTTTTCTTTTGAAAGTAATTTTTGTGCTTAGATTTAATTTATCAGTATTCATCTGGTCCATTGTACGACATATCCTCCCTTCACAATTACTCCACTGTCAATGTCCTACACTAACTGAATTCCTAATTTCAATCATGGACCAAAAGCTATACCCAACCCTAAACCCATATACAGTTGTTTAATTCTAAACCTAATCTAAAACTCAATTGCAACTCTAACTGTCACCTTACTTCTCTGACAAGATTAAACCTGGAGCCATTGTTGCTATGTCGGATTACCCTAAAGTCATGGGTCGTGGGTTTGAACCCCGGCCGCATCATACCAAAAGACGTTAAAAGATAGGAGATGTTGCTACCTTGTTTGGCGTTCAACAATAAGGGATAGAGCAACGTCGATCTGGCGCTGCTCAGTGGCTGCCAGGCTCACGATCAATTGGGCAAAAAGAATTTCCGTTTCGGTTTAATAGAATTTGGAGAGGACTATTAGGCTATTATTATTATTATTATTATTATTATTATTATTATTATTATGCCATGAGCTAACATCTCTCCTTACACCCTCCTATAGGCATGAAACGTACTTCAAGTCGAAGGAAGAGTGGAGAGCAGCCCCATCTACCAAAAGGGGGCGCCCAGATCTTCGCCAAACAGTTCAAGAACGTGATCAACAGCCAAGACTACCTACAGACACCAGACGCTGGGGTATCAGGGTAAGATATTATACAAGTAATACACAGCAGTGAGGGCATTAGTAAGAATTACCCACAAAACATGATTTTACTAATGACCGGTACAGACACCAGATGCTGGGGTGGCAGGGTAAGATATTATACAAGTAATACACAGTAGTGAGAGCATTAGTAAGAATTACTGACAAAACATGATTTTACTAATGACCGGTCAATAGTAAAATTACGTGTTAGGCAAAATAAACGCCTGCACGCGCTAACCAATCATTTGATAAGGATCCGCTTCATCATCTTAACACATTTTATAGTGCCCAATATGGAAGCAAGATAACTACCCCTCTGGACAATCACCTATATGACAACTACATCCCCTCCACCTAGACAACTACTCTCTTAAAAAAGATTCCCTAACCTGGGGAGAATTTTCTGTGGGAAAAAGTTGTTTGGCAGTCAATTTTGGGAAGGATGATATTGGAGAGAGGGCGGTGTTACTGGAAGCAGATGTCTTGAATCCACCTAAATAATATACATCGTACAAGCTCTTAATTGCTGCATCAAAAGCATGGTATTCACATTCTCCATGTAATGTACATGAAAGGTTTTATCCAGTCACACCCCTTAATCAATGAATCGTATTGGGGCTTTCTTTCCCATAATTCAACTAACAATTTTATGAATGCCGATTTGCTCTTCATTTACAGGCAAAAACGTAGGACCATAAAGGGCAGCCGCCCTGCACCTGGAGCTGGTAGACCCAAGCCCAAACCACAACCACCAGCCCCGTCCAGACCAAAGTGTCGTACCATCTACCCCTACGATGCGGGCGATACGGATGAGTTGTCATTCGGAGAAGGAGAGACTATAGAAATCATTTTGGAAGGTAAGTTGAGTGTTGGATTGCATCATGTTAAGGAGGGGAGGGTGAAGGAGAAGGGGAAGGATTTGAATATTCAGAATGTGATTTTATTCAGTAGTTCATTGTGATATGCAAATCAAAGAATACAAATTTAAGATAGCAAAGACAGTATTAAAAGCAGAGAGACAGGGTCAAAATAATTAACATGACTTATGAAAAGAACTGGACTTAAATTAATCCCTGTGGAACACCATATGAAATTGATTTGAATTGAGCTTTTAATTTGAGGATGGGATGCATGGGAAGGGTCATTGTGATGTGGGTAATAAAGACAGGTTGTGTTTCAGAGAAGGAGAGATGGTTGAAATTGTTATAGAAGATGAGCTGATTGCACATCTTAATGGAGGAGGGGGGGGGGGAGGAGGTTGCAATCTGCTCTGCCATAATTATTATGATACGGGTGAGAAAGAGAAGTCGTTGAAGTCATCACGTGAGATGAGCTCTTCTTGTGACTTTTGCCCCTCCCTTCACCCCCTCACCCCCTCTTGAACCCATGTACTAACATGTAACACCATGATAGATCTAAGCATGATGCATGTAGCCTTAGATGCAAGTGAAAAATTTTAATGCTGCCTCCTGACATTGATTAAGACACTTAATCGTTCATGTTACCCATACCAGATTTCATTAAAAGTGTGGTATAAATAACATTATGAAGTTGTTTTTCAAAAAGAAACTTCATGTTCTTTTAGATATTTTCTTTGAATTTCTCAGATGAGACAGACCTTTTCTCTTGAATGCTATTTAGTTGAAAGAAAGGAAATAATACACATTTTCTGATATAAGTTATAACTGGATGAAGTCTTTGTTTGACCTTCATTGTTTACTCATCAAGATTGTAAGAAGGAAATCTCCTCTAATCTTTATAATTCTTTGAACTCAAGTAATTGTCACAGCATTTAATGCAACATGTAACTAAACCTTGTTGGGTGGGGGGGGGGGGGGGGGTTCTTTGTGGTCAAAATAAAGAATAAAAAACACCTGCCAGTTAATTATTGCCAGAGCCTTGAGCACTCATAGCACAGCCACAGAAGGCCAGTAATTTTCATTCAGTAGGTAGTACATTCATCAAGATAGAACCAGTAAATGATCATGAGTATTATTCAGATATTTCTCTCCGAGCTGTGTTTAATCTGTAAATGTTAGGTTAAATCTCTTCAGGATTGAGAGCTAGACATTACAATCCCCTGGTTCCGGTCAAAGTGTCATTTTTCTAGAACAAAGAGAGGCAGAGAGGGTGAGTGAGTGAGATTTAGAGAGAAAGGGGAAAAAAGGAGAAGAACAATATAGAGATGTAAAGAGGGAAAGGGAGAAATATGTTACAGATAGATGAGAGATGGTGGTCACATGTTTCAATTTCACATACTTTTTTTTTATATCATAGTTGTAAAACTATGTGATGCTGCACATTTGGATTTGGATAAGAGAGAATAGAATTAAGAGGCAGACAGAGACAACTAGAGTAAATGTGTGGTTTTGTGTTTGTGTGTGTGTGATAGAGAGAGATAGAGAGAGAGAGAGCAGGCGATAGAGACAAGAAATAGACAGATACACAGACGTACAGAGAAAGACAAAGGGAGAGTTAGAATAGGGGAGCAAAGTTTTTTATATTCATTAATTAAGCCGATTCTTATGACCAGCATCTAAGTAGATGTCCTTTTAAAGTTTAGAAAATAGGAGTCAAATAGGCATAGGAATAACAATGAATGAATGAATATAGGTTTTAAACAAAGAAAGACTGACAAAGAAAGAAAAACAGAGAGCCCAATTGTTATAAAATCATTCATAATGCCTTTCAGCAAATCTCTCTTTTCCCCGTTGAAAATCAAGCAAACATTATCTATATTTGAATTCATGATACAATCAATGAGTAATATTAGCAATGACTATTAATGCTAATGAAACAAAGCCACTGACGAGGTCACATTGAAGCCTTTGCCCCTCCAGCTTAGGGAACCACTATGCCTTCAAACATATATGATATTACTCATATCAGTAATTAATATCAATTAGGCGAGTCCTTGAATACGTCTTTGAAAGACTTGAGGCACTTTAGATGTGATTGTGAAGGTAGTGTGACTCAACATGGCTTGAATACTCTTAGATTAATCACACAAAGACCACTAGACAATAGACATATGTGTTTTGATACAGCAAGTGTCTTTTGGGTGTGTTCCCGTTTTTAGAGTTCATGTCAAATTCAATGGATCGCGTCATGCTGCCTCGATCAGATCAGGCTTTAGAAGTCACCAAATCTAGGATTTGAATAATAGGCTCATCGGCAAAATCTAGAGATTACGAGTTTGATGACAAATAAATGAGTAATGGATTTGGCTCTTGTGCAGGGTGTCCATACATACGTGAACTGTTTGAGTGTTACCCATCACATCCTACCTTTCTAAAACCGTGTTATGTTTCTTAAAAGTGACTCTGTAACATTGCCTCAGATTCTGAAACAATATCCTGGATTTAGCTCATGCTGCACTCATAATTATAAACCTTCAGGTCAGTCAGGAATCCCATGACTTTTACAAGCAGATCGCCTGTCTGATTATCAAGATATTTATGATTGGAAATCCAAACTTAATTTTTTTTATAACACTACAGTCTATTGGGAAAAATGAGTATGGTAAAACCACTCAAAGATTTTAAATTTTTTGAGGCACTTCATGATCATTTTGAAGCGCAATTTTTTAGGGCTTCAATATTACACCATATCACAGACACTGATAACATTTTTAACTGATAAATGATGCCTTTAAGGTAGTTTTACCCTGGAAGAAAATGAATCTAAAGGAAACAATTAATATTTACACCTCAATAGGAATACCCTAGACATTTAAAGGATGGGGTGTCTGATAGTTTCTTATGTAAGCTGGAATGATTGTTACTGATATTTTAGCAAATCTTTAGGAGACACATATTGTGTTAAGGCAAATTGTAGGAAGAACTAAATGGGACCATTTATATGCCCAAGGGTTATACATAGATCATAGTAGCTTGTACTTGTGTCCTTGCATAAAGTTGTTCATGTTTATGGAAGTCCTTTCATGCACTCATCATTGATGATCATATTTTGTCCTTTAGACCAATTTGAAAATACTTTGGCTAGGAAAAATGGACAATAGTTATTTAGGAACCACTAAATTAAAGTGTGAAACATAGTTTTATTTACTTAAATGATAGGTCGTAGAAGGGTGTGCATAGAAGTGTAAGTAGTACACTATCAGCAGCAAATTGGCAAATTGAAGATATTGGAAAGGTCTGAATGTGCTGGCAATGAGACATCTATATTAGACATTAATCATGTGTAGTGGGAAAGGTATAGTCAGGTATAAGTTACAAATTACAATTTCCATTGTTCATGTGCTTTGGCAGGCTTTCATTGTTGCTTGTAATCTATGAAGGTAACATTGTTTACCCAAGTTAGGTTGAGTTTTATCTGAATATAATCTTTTGACTCAATTGAAGGCACATGCACTGAAAGGGGGCAGCTTCGGGTCATACAAAATAGAAGTCCCATAGATTAATGGTATAGATATACCTAAAGTTTACAGGTTTCATGTGGTAGTTTTTTGTAGTAGTAGATAATTGGAAATCAAGCTTCTTCTTACAAGCTTTTTGAGTTTACATTCTGAAGCATTTGAATAAGAAGAAAAGAAGAAGAAATTTGTCTTATTTAGTGGCCTCTAATAGTCATGAGGCTAAATCAAAGAAGCTTGTATGAAGGTTCTTTGATTCCCTTTATTGAATGGTGCTAAGAACTAGGCATAGATCTGGCACCATTTCAAACATAACACCCAGGAAATGGAGATATCAAAAAGAGGTTGTGATCCAGGGAAACTTACTTCTTCTAATTTTAGCCCAAGTAAGAATGTCACGTTGATAAAGATCAGAAGAGGCTTCTCAAATTGCTATTCAGGCTTAAGTATTAGAAGGAAAAGGAAAGAATTTCTTTCCTCCTAAAAGTATTGTGAGTATTGGTCATAAAGGCTCTAAATATAGAAAAGGAATTCCTCATTTTTCACCAAAAGAGGGAAAAATTGACGTGGGGTGTTGAGATCATCATGTTCTAAGGCAAGCTTCATATCCTGCCATAGTCAAAAGAAATTAAGTTTGAATCTATTGAAAGATGATCTATGTGTTGTGGTATTAATCTTCATACTGCATTACAAAACTCAATCACAAAGGCTTTAAAGAAATCAAACATAGGGTGATCTGAGTACTGTTTTGTATTGTCAGACTATTTAATATGTCATTGTTATGTTTGAGCATTTAATTAGGTGATACATTAGGATTTTTATACTTAAATCAATTTATTGAAGGTCTTTGCAACCTTGTTAAAAAAAATAGTAGATTCAAATTTATTATAGGATAGGTTTATATTTTTTCAATTGAATTCATGATGTTAATATTATCATGATTATCACTGAATTGATGGTAAATATTTCTGAATGTAATTGGAACTACATGATCGCTTCTAAAGATTATGGAGCTAAATCTGAGTGGAACAATGAACCTATTTACTGATATTTTAATCTAGTGTAATCATCAGATCTAAATGAACACCCCCCCCCCCCCTTAGTAGAAATGGACTAGTCATAAACTAACTCTCATTTTTAGATGAATGACAGGTACAATCTAAAGGGTAGCGCAATTAGCAACTCAATACATGTGTCTGCTTTACACAAAAATATATCCTTATTTTTTTTAGGCTCATTTGTTTCCATCTTGCCAAACAAACTCCCCCGATTATACAAATTTCTTCAGATTATCAAAATTTGGCAAAAATCCCAGTCTTATCCTATGCTTTCCTGATTCTGAGGAAAGTAACTGCATGTAGGATGGTAGATAGATGAAAGCTAAAGATTGATGCTAAAAATATTTAATAGAAATGTCAAAGAGGAGAATACTTCCTTAGATAGAGAGAAGGGTTTCGTCATTGCAATCGGCTGATTCATCACTCTTCCAAGAATGACGGAACTGAGAAGGTCTTATGAAAATCATCTTATCGATATGGGCCAGATGGAGAAAAATCCGCAACCATGATCATAACAAAAACTTGTTAATAGTAAACAGTCACAAGTATTATGCATAATTAGATATTTCTAAGTTCTATATGGTAATTCCAGTAGAGTAGTTATTTCTTCAAATAGTTGCAGTTTGTCTCCCATGAATATGCCTTAGCACGAAAAATCCATACGCTTTTGCACTTTGCATTTAATAGATGTGAATGGATATTGTTTTGCTGCTATTTCAGGGTACTAGTAGTCTAATTTTTTGTTGTCACCGAGGGATCTATAAGCCTATAGTCCTGCATGTCACTCACATTTTTGAAAAGGCATTTCATACAAGGCATGAACTAAAGCAGAAGTGGGCAAAGGGAAAGATAGGGGTAAAAGTGTGAATAAATGTAGAAATTTGCTTGATGGGTGAGGCATTGTAATAATGAACTTGTTAAATTCAAATGCTGTCCTGCTGTCATCGGTCTTCATGATTATTGTGTTGAGTGATTATTCAGATTGGTCGTGCAACTTCATATGTACACTCCCTCTCTGGCCCCATCTACATATCCTGCTATTTGGTACTAGGCATAGCGAGACCTATCGATATCTTACCACAAATCTCTTGTGTCAATTAGGTAACTGTTCTTGTATTAGTAGGAATCTGGGTGAGTTTTTTTGTTGTAAGTTATGACCTAGTTTGGGTTTCCACAAACAAACTATTTTTTTGTCTATTTAGATTGTATTTTAGGTATCAAATGCTAGCTCACAAGAGAGAACATTCTGTGACTATGTCTGCCCAAAAATATAGTTAAGCTTGTTTTTTTTAGCCCCACAACCGTCGGCTGTGATATACAGTCAAACGCGTTTGAGTAGCCACCTCTTTATGATGGCTGTCTAGATTCTCTATAGTACAAGTCAGAAAGAGTATTCACTTTCAAATTCCTAATGTTTGACAATGAAAGTTAAAGATGAAGTTGAGTTCTGGTCATGCGGTTGCATTGTGAAAGAAACGGTGTGGAACCGACCAGAAAAGGTTGATCATCTAGCATATAAGAATGTGTTTGTATTGCAAGGTTCTGGAATCATCAAAATGATAAGAAATGTGGCCAAGTCTTGGTAAAGTTACAAACACTTGCACAGAAAGATGTATATGGAACTACACGAACACGTGGCATAAAAAGCCGGCCCCCCCCCCCCCGATTTTTACGATGTTATATGCATATTTAGAATATGAAGGCATTTGAAGAGCCAAGCTTTTGAGGGAACATGTCTTAACTGATGTTCTTCCACACTTGCATAATAAGAATGAGTAATGCTCACAAATTATTTTTCACCTCTTCCCAGAACTCAACCTTCTCTTTAAGAAAGTGATTTGTATGTCATGCATTCATGGAACCTCAAAGACATGTTTCATAATCCTTTTTCTTTGTTTCTTCTTCTTTTTTTCTCTCAGATGCCTCTGGTTGGTGGAGAGGTAAGCTACGAGGGAGAGAGGGACTCTTCCCGGCCAATTACATTGAAAAGATTTGATGACATCATTCACGACATCATCATAGATAACTCTGCATGTTATCATGCAGTCATCATACTAGTATCTTACATTGTATTTAATACATGGTGGGAATAGATTTTTATTTGCACTAGCATCTGTGCTTCTTGGCTATTGACATTTGTTCAGACGGCGATTGCTCTTGTTTGAATTCAACAGCAGTATAGGGTTAGGGTTACAAATGCAATCAGGTTTTCGGTCATTAGTATTAGGTATATAGGGTTAGTTTTAAGGTTAGGTATAATATTGGGTCCAGGTTGAAATTAGGAAATGACCACAGCGTAATTGTTGCAGGAGCATGCCTGTGTCATACAACCCTCTTCTGGTATATTTGACAGAGTAATATGCGGTACATAAAATGTAACTTTCGTTGAGGTTGCATATGTTAGTAGATAGAGTCACAGTGTATGGAATGAGATTTATACCATGCACAAAATCTTGGATCATTACTATGAAATTATCATTTTTTTTAATATCATCTTTTTGCAGCTACACATGCAATTATTAAATCTATATCGTCTGCTCAGAGACAGAAAGGCATAATCTTGTATCTTTACAGTTTAATACGATATTTCCCTTCTGGATTTTTTAAAATAAAAGACTTTTTCTTATTGAATAATTGATGCACTTAGACACTACCAAATTGATTTTCTATATTTCTTTCACATTGTCACAATCATGACCAAATAAATGTGCAGTATAGTTGTATTTTATACACATAGATTGGATTGTGTCAGAGTTATTATATCATATATTGGGTTTTTAAAAGATACATTGTGTATGAGTTCTGTTTTTCCTGTTTCAAAGAAACTTTGGCTGGTCCAAGCATGGCAAAGAACTGTTTCACAATGAATATATACTACAACCAAAAATTATAATTTTTGTTTTTCTGATGTTGATAGTGATAGACATAGTATTGACATTTCCAGTCTTTCATTTCATTTCATTTCAGGATGATTACATTTTAACAAATTACAATGAATGAAATATTCCAAAGCTTATCATTTGTTAATACCAAAATTTATATCAGCTTTAAAATGAGATACAAATTATTGTTTTTTTTGTTGATTATATTGCAGCCATTTAGTTTGTGCATTTGTCTATATTCTCATTTTTAAATGAGTTCTTTTTTGCTTTGTTTGTGTTGAATTTACTTATTTTATTTACTTTAATTCAATACTTATTATTTCAGTTGAAAAGAGGCTATTACTTGGCAAAATCATGAATACTTCATCAAAGTACCTACCAAATAATGGCCTCCTTTGTAGTTTGGCCAACTCATGACAAATGACTGCCAATCTTCATACGAGTTAGGGAATGTCATCTAATGATCATAAGTCATTTGTATGGTGGTCTTTATATCCAGGTTTCAGTGGATATGCACTTGCACTTATCTAACTTGAAGCATTGGCTAAAAAATCAATAGATTTAAATCCATATACCTGCAGGGATCCTGTGGTCATGGAAACACCTGGAAAGTCATGGAAAATGAAGAAGAAATCAAACTCCCAAAGTCATGGGAAGTCATGGAAATTGATATTGGGTGTGGGCTGTGTGTGTGGCTATGGCAGCCTTCCAGTTTGAATTGACAGTTGGTATTTGTGCACCGCTTGGATGTCGCAAACCATACCAAAATGGTACTTTAAAAAAAATGCAAGAATGGGTCCTGGAAAAATCTTGGAAAGTCATGAAATTTGGTTCTCAAATTTCTATGGTAACCCAAAAGGCACATTTACCTCTCATTTTGTTCATTAGATGTTTATTATTTCCATTGCTGCATAAACAGTGCTTTCACATTCTTACATGTATTGTACCTTCTGATATGAATACACCTTGATCATCTGTATGAAGTGTTTGTGATTGAAAAGGTTTTCGTTTTATGTTATCAGTTACAGTTGATGGTTGTTTTTAATCTTAAATATCATGGGCTCTATTCTTCAAATTATGTTTTTTTTTTTTTAATTATATAACATTTGTAAGAAGTTTGTTCAGTATCATAATAAAATGAAATCAGGCCTCTTTTTGAAATTATTGTAGGCTGTGCAGTGTCTCACTGCAATACATGCACATGACATCCAAATTAAAAAAAGATCATTGTTTTCAAAATACTGCCCAGCTTCACATATTATTTTCAATTTGTCATATTTCTTTTCTTTTTGTGTCCATGTAAACTTATGATATACTAAATAATCTAAAGAATATTCGTAATGGGGACATGGCTATGATACCAAACTTTTCCAGACATTCACCTCAAATACACCATTTTACAGCAGTGCCAATAGAAATATATGTTGGATTAATCCAGTAGATTAATATGTATTCATATATTACTATTGGCAGAGCACAGCACTTGGTAATTGGACCTGGCTTATGAGCAGAAAATTGGTTTTAGAATGTGACTTTGTGTGAAGGAACAGACATAGAATTATATCTCATGAATCAATGATATAAAATTGTGGTTCGTACATTTAAATCAAGTGAAAACCTCCAATGAGTTTAAATATCTGATCAGGATGCTTTAGAACTGTATTTAGAAATATGGTACATTATGAATACATATATTTAATCTGTGGTGTGGATTTGTTATTGTAAAATTGATCAGCTATAATCATAAATTGATATAATGATTATGGATGTATTTGTTTTGTATGTGATAATTATATTTTGGCATTTGACAAGAAGAACACATAACTTTTTTTTTCTACATTAGAGGAATTATTTCTGTACAGGTAGGATTTTAATATAACCAATATGAATGAGATATCTATTTTTATTATTTGTAGCAGAATTAAATAATGGAATGTATTTTTGTGATCTCTTTGTAAATTCTTCTAATTTCAGGAAATGTAAAAGATTAGTATATTGTGCCTTGTAGTATATAATATTTTCATATAACATTGTCTTGCTTTGCCTACTTTCAGTTCTAAACATTCCTCTCATTTTCATCTCATGACTTTCAAGAAGAGGAATTTCTATTTTCTGGAATATGATATTTTTTGTATTTCTCATCATGTAATCATTGTCCAGTTATGTATATTTTAGTCCAGTTTACATGTTTAAGTAGAAAACAGTATTTTGTGGCAGAAAGGTTTAAATAATTATTCTGAATTATTTATTAAAGCTAATACATACCTGTTAGAATGAGGAAGAGATGAACCACCCCTTATTTGTTCAATACTTTGTATATATATATATATACTTCTAGAGAGTTCTAGAAAGTCTCGATAAATCCTGACCAAAATCATGGGGTCCGTATATTCTCCATTCCTTTGCACACTGTAACTGTAGGCACTGTGATAAACATATTTATATAGGATTGTACGCACAATACATTTGATAAGTGCAACAAATATATCCTTGAAAAATACAGTTTACCAACATATTTTACCCCGATGGGGAAGCTAATTTGAAATATGTATATAATATAGAAAAATTGAGTCATCTAAATTAAACAGAAATAACTTTGGATTCTAGCGAATTAGAGAAAGATTTATAGATCATCATTTTGAATGACCTTATGACAAAATGCAGCAGGGCAAGATAGTTTGAACTAAATGTAGGTAGGGGTTTAACTGGACTGTCTTTCCAGACCAAAAATTGAAAATGACTCGAGAAACTATGTAAGCATTTGGACCGATTATAGCTGTCATGAATGTCATGCTATAGAGATAGACCACACTAAATCTATGCCCCGCCAGACAGTGCTTGGACTGATCTTACTGGGAGACCTTAACATCTTCTCCCCTCAATTGCCTGATTAAAGGTTCAAAGATTTTCTCTTGAGATGTGAAGTTGATGCATGACACAAAATGATCTTAAAGTAAAAAGGTTTATAGGATAGAAGTTGGTGAATGAGTTTTGGCCATGAACTGTGTATGTACATTTATATTGATGTGTACTATAGTGAAATGTTGAAGTTATTTTGAGTATGCCTTAGGTGGCATCCTGGATGTATTGAGAGAAAAAAATATATATTTGGTCTTCTACTCATTCTTGCTTTGTTTGTAATTTGGTGACACTTTGATGTGTTTACTTCTGCATAAAAGGACTCTAGTAGAATATAATGTGATTGTGATTTTATTTGCAACATTGACTTATGGTTACACTAGCTTTATGATCATTGACACAAATAATTATTGCTAAAAGTGGTATTTTATTGTAATATTTCAAATGCAAATTCCTTTATGCAATAATTTGAATAGTGAATTTGAAAATGTAATTATGCTATAATTATGTTAAAGGTATGTAGTCTTTCATGAAGATGAACAGAAATTATGTGGTCTTCATGATCTCTTTGAATCTATCGCAATGAGTAGAGGCAATACTAGGTAGTTTTATGCGAAATGTCTCTTTTCTGTATCTATTTTTCTAGCCTTAAAAGAATATTAAAGATTGTTTTCATCAGTGAATATTGCTCCCGTTTCATCTTTACATTTTTTTTAAACACAAGTGGGGATGATGATGAGTATGTCGAGTATTAAGACATTTAAATTGCAGTTGATTTATGAAAGAGCAGTTGTAATGATGCCACAGACGGGAGGAAAGTCACAGACTTCAGATAGTATATTGTTATATCGGATAAGACTCGGATTCAGTCATGTGAAAATGTGATAGAACAAACCTAGTAAAATTATGAGGTTAATTATTTTGTTGTTTAATTTTTCAATGGAGAATGGAGACATTGAATAAGTTGTAAGTTTTCTTGTTCCATGAATATAAATATTCCTGAAGGATGATCATTTTCGTTACCATGATCATCATCACCATCTTTCTTATCGATTTGGTCTTGAAACGTCAAGATACCTTAAGAATTACACCTTTTCACTAAATTACTTTCCGTAACCAACATGGTCTTTTGCCGATGGTAATGCCATGCCGAGGCCCAAACCTTGTCCTTCCTATCTCAGCCAAGCGTACAAACCGCTCGTCTACGACATCTCATGTCCTTTATCATATTACTACAAAAAATTGACCTTACGATCATGATTGATATATAATTACGAGGAAGTAAGGCAGGACACAATTTTATTCAAATTTACTTTCCATTTTGGTCTGTCATGCCGCTCCATGTTTTTACTGGTGTGGGTTTTATGGTGCGCTTTTTACATCTATCACCAAGCGAAGCTTTATCTCATCTCGTCATAAATTCTTCGCTTTATCGCTGTGCTGCAACCCGCGAGTGTCTGTCATTATTTCGTGCGATTCGTCGGTATCTATCTCTCCGCCTCGGAAACTCGAACAAACTTTCTGCATGTGATTGTACATGCTTTTTATGTTTCTTTGTAACATGAAGTGTGAAATATCACAGGATTAAAGGGTATTTCAAACGGATTATGTCATTCTTTATGCTTTTCTTTCGACATGAATGTTTAAAGGAAGAAACACTTCAACAAACCGAGGCGCCATATTACATATTCGTTAAGTTTAAAAAAAAATTAGCGGCCCAGTTTATCACCCTGCTTTCAAACACCATGGCCTTTTCATAAAACGACATAACAGAAGTTTGCCAAAAAAAAATAAATGTGCAGAGGGAAGATTGGATGAAGACAATGTGAAGAAAAGAAGAGGCACGAAGCATATTAATAGGACAGCCAGGTGGCAGAGACTGTGGCAGAGACAAGATAGTGGAAAGAAAGAAATTGGGTGTGTGTGTGTGTTGGCGTGTGTGTAAGCGTGTTTGTGCGTGTGAACCAGAGAGACGGATTAGGAAGATAGATAAAAAGAACGGTGTGTGGGGACGTAGGTGAGTATGTGTGTGATATTGAATGGAAAAAAATACCCCAACAAATATGTGAATGAGAGAGGAGAGAGAGGGGAGAGACGAAAATTGGGAGAGAGAGAGAGATAAGGGGTGTGTGTGATTGAGTGCGCGTTAGAGAGGGAGAGAGAGAGAGTGGATGTGTGTGGGTGTGCGTGTGTGTGTGTTTGTATCGTAGGGCTCCGTTGAATAAAGCAGACATACAGAGATCTCTAAACGTGACTGATTACTTAAAATAAATGTTAACAAAAATCTGAACGAGAATAATTGACCTCGATGTGAAGGTTTACAAAATCAATGGTTAATTAACAAGGGTAACACAAATAATCAGCTTGCTGAACAGAGAGGGTGAAAATCACATGTGACCAGAATCAATCTGGTTAACTTGGTTGAATTTCGGGAGATTTCGGGGGAATATCGTGGATATACGGATGCTTCCAAAAACAAAATCGAACAACAACTGATGTAGCACGGAATGACGTCATTACCGGCACTCTCTGAGTGATCTCGTCCTCGCACAGGTACTTATATATGCGCGCCGTTTTCTCCCAAAATTTAATCTCAACAATTTAATCAGGATGAAACATTCCTTGTTCGCCATGATTTGCAAAATTCGTTGCATCTTTCCACAAAGCAGGCTCTGCCTGGCTGCGAGGGATCATACTCGCTGATCTATGAGCGAATCAGCTTTCTCATCACAGTCGGAAAAGTCGTGGAGATTTATGAAACAGCTTTCTACCTCGGCTTCTACCTGTACTCAGGAACGTATACTACAGACAGAGATAGAGATAGAGAGAGAGAGAGAGAGAGAGAAGGGGGAGGGGGCTGGAATGGTCGAATTTTCTGTCGGCAAATATTTTAAAATATGCAAAAGTTAAAGACAACTGTGGTAAAAGTTTGGTAAATACAAGCGTTTGATCTGAGACGCCATAACAAACTATATTCATATAAAAACAAAACATAACTTAACAAACTCCAAGATTTCTAATATATATTTCATTTTGGGAAAGGACCCTTTATTATTAATTTCCGTTAATCCCTATATCATATCGGTTATCTTTTAGTTCATACTTTTAATGCATTTCCATTAACAAATTATAAATTCATCACCAAATGATTGAAAACGACGATTTAAAGGTACCTTTTAGAAAGTGAATTACCCAATATATTTATCTTAATATAAGTTAATAGAAAATCGAAGTAGATCCAAGCAAATAATAAATGAATAATAATTTAAAAATCATTAATTAATTGGATAGTGATACATAAATGATGACAATTGAAAAAAAATCCTACTAAAAAAAAAGGTGATTCTATTATACATAACATTTATTGTCATGTTCCCTTTTCTTTCAGATGTGCCGCTATAGGTCTTACCCATACTTTTTAAATTCCTGCGAGTATATAAATTTAATCTCGATGAAACTAATGATAGATAAAATCATTTAAACTAACAAAGTGATAACTTGTTACTGTTATCTACTTAAATCCTTTAGAATTTACGCAGATTCATATCTGTAGATTATTTTGCTTACTATCATTTACATTATTTTCAACGATATTCCCCCCAAAAGCAGAACTCCCAAATGACAACAAGCTAGAACTAACACGTGGATTTATTTCACTTCAGATTATAATGCCATAATTTCTCTAGATATAATCATATAAGTGCTAATTCTCAAATTCTAAAAAGCTTCATTGTGAATAAGATCATCCCGGTTTCTTATCGTGGAATAAGGACTTGACTTCGTTATCAGGCGTGTATTGTCTTCTCTTTCTTGGCTCAAAACAAGAGGGGATAACCGCTCCATCAGCATACGAGCCAAAAATATCTTGGTTGAAATCTTGATTCTTGCTTGATCTGATCCCGTTTATCCATCACGTTCAGTTGATAAGTCTGCTGTCAATAAACCCAGAAATCCCTCTCAGAAACTGATTTCCACAGATTTGAAGTCTTCCTTTTATCTCGGAATTTGTCATTTAAGTGAGCAGCCAAAAACTGAACGGGAAAGGAAAATTAAGGGGCATTTGGGACCCCCCCCCCTATTTTAAAAGCTTTTAGGTATATCAGGGTGGTAATGTGTTGAGAAGTTAAATAGATTAAGGTAATTTAACATAATTTACCTTATTCGAAATCATATCTTACGATGTTTAATGAATACAAAAACAAAATGATTTTCACATCTTCTGTTATTTGACCAGAAAGTGTAAAACAACAAGTCTTTCACTTACACTGCCGAAGTTGACTTTCGTTGAAGTCAAAATCATATATTTTTGTGTGTGATTAAACATTATATTTTCAATTTCCTTTTGGAATATTTATCAATTATGTCTGTTTTCTTTTAAATCTTATTAAGAAACAGTCATTCTCGCAAGTGGATGTTTTTAACGATCCACCTTGATGCTCAATAAGGCACATCGATCTATGAGTTTTAGCGAAATAAACACCCTTTTATCAGACTTGGATGTATAAACTTTTAACTATTTACTTTATCAAACTTGGATGTATAAACTTTTAACTATTTACTTTATCAAACTTGGATGTATAAACTTACTATTTACCTTATCAAACTTGGATGTATAAACTTTTAACTATTTACCTTATCAAACTTGGATGTATAAACTTTTAACTATTTACCTTATTAAACTTGGATGTATAAACTTTTAACTATTACCTTATCAAACTTGGATGTATAAACTTTTAACTATTTACCTTATCAAACTTGGATGTATAAACTTTTAACTATTTACCTTATCAAACTTGGATGTATAAACTTTTAAGGAAATGAAGAAGCAGGGCCTTTACATTATTGCATTAGAAGTTATTTTCTTGTTCCAGGATGAATAATAGCTCAATTACAGACTTGCATAAATTTCATGACAATGGGGATGAAAGATTATGAATTTCAGTAAGAGAAACTGAAAAATACTGCAAAAGAAATTAATTTTGAAGGAAAGAAATTTTATTTGTGTCATTTCATCCACGGATATTATGGTGTTGCCAGAAGCGATTACTTGAGGTCAAATCGCGGATGGCTGACCTAGTCTAGATCGTGAACTGGCTCAAAAAAGAGTATCCCAACAAAGTTTAATGACTCATAACGGGGCTCAGCTAGGATGAAAATAACCAAAGACCCTGGTGAAAGTTTGCATTGTGAGAATATCCATGTCATGTCTGCCCAAGATTGATAATGAAGTCAAATAAGGTTAACGGCAACAGGGGTAATAAACTATTGTACACTCACTTTTAATCAGCTTTTAACCATTCAATTGTGAAGTGGGCCCTACCATGGAAATTATTCTCTGTTAATCAAGTAACGGGATGAAAAAGCGTTTCAGAAAGCGGTAGGGGTGACTAAGAATCCTGTCAAATTGTTTAACATTATGCTATTACTATAGATTTTTGTGAATTTAAATGCGTTTAACATTGGTTGGCGAATATAATCACTAAAAAATTGATAACAAATTATCATGACAAATTAATGACTGTAGGTCTACCGCGATAACTATACATGTACCAGTGAAGGGACGAAAGTGTTTCCAAATGAACTTCAAATTCATTGCGATTTATGACAGATAGAAGAAAAAACGATTGAGGTTTGAAAGTCTTAGAGAGATCCTGATTTACATCAATTAATAAACGAATCAACAACAGCAGAAATATTACCTCATCGTCATCACCAGCTAAGTATAGAAATAATAATGGTACGCCGCTGGCCTTATTTCTTTTTGATAAAGATATGATACGTGTGTATTGATGCTTTCAGTGGCTCTCATCTATCGCTGATATAGAGTTATTATCACCCTCCAGACAGTTGTAAATTAGCGGTAGACATTTTAATAGTGTCGATGGCATTCCCAGCTACAGGACACGTGAATCTTTCCGACTGTTTTTTCTTGTTTAAAGATACAGTTGAGTTCTAGTCAAGCGATTACATTGCAAATAAAACTGTCAGGAGGCAATTGGGAAATTTAGGTTGATTATGAAGTCTACGTAAAAAGTGGTGTATACTCTGAGGTTGGAAGGATCAACATGATAAGGAATTGACTCACTTTTGCTCACGATCACATGCACTGCACATAAAAATGTGTATATGGGACTACAAACACGTGTAGAATGAAAGTCTGGTCCAACTTGTTCAGCTGTTTCTCGTCATATTTAGAATATGAGGGGATTTGAAGAGCAAAACCTTTTCAGGGGACAATTCAACTATAACTAAGATAATCTTCCGAATCGACATACAGAGAATGAGAAAGCTCAAAAGTTATTTTAATTTCATCTTTACCAAAACTCAACCTTCTCTTTAATAACACCTGTATCTTCCCGTGCTCCTTTTGTGAGGAATAGAGGAGGAACCCGCCATTTCTTACACCTCGGCGGATAAAGGGGCAAACGTTAACCCTCCAGGGAAATTAGGGCGTCTTCCGGACCAATTAGAGGCTTCCCATCGTCCCGTCTGTAGTTCTAGACCAAGAAGTGGGAGAGTCAAGCGGTTTCAGAAGACGACGAGGATTCAAGAAATCCATAACATTCTCACTTTGGACATACATGGTAATGTCAAAGTGTTTGAACTCACTAAAAAGCTGAAGTAAAATCATACCTATTTATTAAAAAACGAATCAAGTCATTACTAGTATCTGCTGAGTAATTCATGGGATTTGAGCAAACTGTTCATAAATTCTGCCATATGTTTTTATTCATTTTTGGCTGGAAGTTTGTTTTACAGACTTTTAGTTGTCCATCTCTAAAAGTGACATTATGGTGTGAAAATGAAAAGAGAAAAAAGAAAAATATATATAATTATGAAGCGTAAAGACGGGTATGGTTGGGTCTTAGGTCGACCTAACCAACGACCCATGGAGCGCTCTATTCTGAACAGTGTCTTCCGAATGGTGACATTAATGAATGGGCGACCAAAAACGTGAATAATAATTGTACTTAATTATCGGTATATACCAACGTCTGTATTGGCCCAATTGCATACACCATGTAGTTTTTTGTGTTTTTCCGTAAGAGATGCGATGCACACACAAATACACTTTTTCTCGCACACACCCACACTTCCCCTTCCTCCCAAACATCATCCACACACACGCACAGCGGCACACGCACACACACGCACACACGCACATGATGTGAATGTGAAAGTGGGATAACCTTACCGGACAAGGAGGTAATCATTGACAAAAGGAAACTATAATGTTAGCTCTGTATGTTTGTCAGTCATGGACCTCAGGGAGTCATCATAATGGTAATTAAATCAATTTATAAAGCGCCGCTACTATATTATACTCTACTGCGCTGTGATAAAAACAAAACTCTTAATAGCGCTTCTGTACAGACACATAATACAACAATATTCAATGGTACTGCCTTTAGAAATAAAATAGTAAAAATAACGGACTATAAGGATGTGGGCTTGTAGACTGATTTTATAGACTTTTTTCGATTGGTTTAACATTATTTATGCGATGACGGGCCAAAGATGAAATAAGACAACTTGATTAACAATAATTTTACAGATTTCCATTGAGTACAATGAAAAAGATCCGTGTATCGTATAATGTACCAATAGGGGTGAACAAAAGAAATTTAAAAGTGACAACCTATCCAACAATAGTGGAGTTGCAGACCGAAAGTTTAATAGTGTGTGTGGGAGGGGTGGGGGTGCTCACCCCTCTTGTTGTGTTCAAAATCATAACTATGACCTAAGTCAATCTCTCAACTTCACCATTATCGTTATTTTGGAAAGACATGAATCGCTTGCCATCTAACAATTCCTAGTAAAAGCACACAGGCTTTAATGAGCGATAGTCATCAAAGCCGATGGAATTTGCCCATGTGATGTGGATTAAAACGAGGGGTTTTAGTGGTTAAGCAGCTGATTTTGAAGGGATTGTTAGAGATTTACTGACGCCACGCCTATGTGATATAATGGACATAACAACGACCGATTAAGAGCTTTCATAAGATATTGACTCTGATAAAAACACGAGAAGACCTTCCACTACAAGGAAGGTGACTAATGTCACTTTGGATCAGTCGTAAGACAAACAAAATCGCTAAATGCCTTCTTCCGACCATTTATAATAAAAATATTTCAAACAACACATCAATTCATAAGCCAGCTACATGGACAGAAAACAAACAGAAATAAGAGATTAAATTGTGTCAAAGTTTGCCAAAATCTTGCACAAATAGGTTTTCACATGCCATTTTCAATGCAAAGTTCTTTTGTGAAGCGTGTATAGATTTATGTAATCAATGTATTATTATTTCAAAGCATATTACTTCTACTTTATAAAGAGTAAAAAAAAATATTTATACAGCTCATAGTTTGTTCACAATAACCATTTATTTTGAGGTTTCTTTTTTCTGAGACGCACTGTATATCGTTTATATTTTTTCTCTTAAAGGTACTATGTCCAATTTGCAGGCCAAACAAAAATGAAAATGTTGAATTCCAATGGCATTTGAAATATAATACTAATTTAGAACTTCCCTAAAAAAAGTGGTCTTAAAAATGTCTTTAAGTGGAAAAAAATAACGACTATTAGTTGTCGAATCGACTTAAGTGATACCAATACAGTGCCGAAAGTTCGTACGTTTTGTGCTGCGCAAAGATTCAACCAGTTTAATTTTGGCCATTACAAGAAGTGGGTTATTGATGTAGACAAATGCTCATGTACCCTTTTCGGCTCATTTTATGTATGCTATTACCAAAGAAAAGAAGCCAGTCAGTCACTCATTAGTGTCTAACAGTGAAGTCTAGCAAACAAACGGGTTTCCTTGCATAATTTGAATATTAGGACACTGCTAACGTTTGAATTTCACAGATGGGACATACATGACATATTCATAATACCTGCAAAGTTCTACAGAATTTGATGTTGGCTTCAAAAGGGACATAGTATCTTTAACTAATTGTATATAGTTGATTTTGCAATATTACATTGTTAATGAAAAATAAAAGGCAAATTAGATAAAAATATCTTTTCATCATGAGTACCGTTCGTCACATCTTTCATCACCCATTGTATGCTTTAAATCTATATTGATAGATTAGAGATCCAAGTGTTGTATCCAACATATAATAACAGACATCCTTCATACAGCTTGGTATAATCTTTCTTTCAACTATACAATCATAAGTCATCTTTAGCATGATTCGTCAGGCATGTGCAGTTTTAAACCCCGAAAAGTATCCAAATATCGGAGGAAAAATCAGAAAAAATCCGACCCCAAATCCATCATTGGATTACGTTCTAATGAGGTAATTCCCGAACGAACAATGTTACTGGGGTAATTCAATTAAGAGCTGTTTAAATCGCTGGATCTGTTTTTGTTTTATCTTTCAGCATCTCTTTGTACTCATTATGTTTCGGAAGAAAACTAAGCGAGGAAGCGCCTAATTGAGCATTATGTTTGTCTTTTTTCCCTCGCATGAAACATGAATGTGCGTGAACTAGAACATGAGTATGTATTGAAAGAATCACTTTGTACATCCTTTCTATCTTGTGTTAAGGAGAAATCTTTTTAAAGTTTTGAACAATATTTGTGTCCTGATATTAATTTCCTTATCTGAAAGAATAGGGAATCATAAGTGATGAAATACTTTCCCGAGCTCAAACAATTTAACTTTCGAAAATTTTGAAAATAAGCCCCAAAGGTGAAAGAACCAAGATTAATATGCATAGTGGCGATATAATAAGCACGAAAACACACACACCCACGCATTCACTCACCGACATAACACACCCACACACTTAAACATGTCCGCGTATGTACCTTCCGACACAAACTAAGGCCGGGCTATTTGAGGTCTTAGTACGGCCGGGGGGGGGGGCATTATGGCCCCCATAAGATCTCGGCCGTGAAGCGGCCGATCTCAAAATTTGCACGCATGTCAAGTGAAGTTTATAGAATACTATGATAATTCAATTTTTTTAGAAAAATTCACTCATTTGCATATTTATGGTAATTTATGCAAATAAGGTCATACAAATCACATTTTTACCCATAAATCATATATTATTCATATTTAAGCATTCTTTTTCACTGATATAATCATTAGACCATTATGAATAATAATACGACAAAAAAATTTGGAAGAGTCAGCTTATTCCTTATGTTATCTCTTGTTTTGATAATTTCTTATGTATTAGATTGTTTTTTTTTAAACTTATGTATTTTATTGTTTTTGTTGTTTTATTTCATTTCTAACTATAATTCAACAATTTTGACTCCCCCAAAAACCACCTTAACTTTAAACAAGACTCAATAACCCATGTCTGATCTATTTGTTAGGAAAAATGACTTTTCCATATGTTTTGTACACAAATCACGAAAATTAGCGACTTTCGGGCTGACATGCAAAGACAAAAGGTCACGTGACCTTGTACCCGTAGGTATGATTAAAAAAAAAAAAATCTTTTAAAAGTTGCGCAAGACTCGAAAGAAAGAAGTCAGCGAGCGACGGGGCGTCATCCATAGGCGTTCTCGAACAATCAGACAAATCGTTGAGGGGGGGGGGGGGGTTGCCCCCGGCCTTATTAGGGTTAATGTTTTTATACAAACGTCGAGTTGGAACAATATTTTACAAGAATTTTGCTTTATTTAATAATCATATCATACTTGGCGATTTCGAAAAGAATTGTTATCTTGTTTAATTTCAATTAAATTTCAATTACCCTGAATTAGAATAAATGTAATAATAAGGAAGAAATACCCTGATACTTAAATATTTATCATACTTATTCATCGGCTTGAGGTAAAAGCGTTTTCTGTTAAAGGTAACGATATTGTTTTGTTTTTGTGTTTTTTTCAAAAAAAGTTCAATCATCATTTTCAAAGCGCCTTGCCCAAGTTGCATTTCATGTGATAGATTAAACATGTGAAGATTTCATCGTCTATTTTAGAAGAATGTTCTCATCAAAGAGGTTTCAAGTTGGATTAAGGCTGTTTCCCGTGAAGCCTTGGTCAATTATAAGTGGCTGGTCAAGCAGAGTGATCATCGAGGTCCAGCGGACATCCAAAGGGAATAAACCGTTTCCTGGATTAACACATGCAAGCCCGACCCCATCAACATAGGGTCATCTGACACTATTCAAAAGGTCACATACACCATGTAGAGGCCATCACATTCAGGCTTGCCGTCCATGCTCCTCTCCTTGAGGAGCATTTCAGCCAGGCGCCATCTTACAAACGCTTACAATAATGAACAAACTTCAACGACTGTCACATCCAAGCAGGTGCCCATTGAACCCCTGAATGGAGAGAAGCAATGCAAATAAAATACCTTGCTTTAGGACAGCCTTGCATAGTGGTGTCCGGGGATTGAACCAACGACATGTGCATGCCCTTTACTCCCATAGTCCGCTCAAACTAAGGTCGAGGAAAGCGATTCTCTTCTTGATAATGCATGGATCGGCTAGGATGCTCCCCCCATACCAATGTCGAAATACATCACTGCCACATGAGATATTGAAATTCCTCAGTCTGAACCTTAATCAAATTTTGGGGTCAAATTACTAACACGAGCAAACCGTATGTGGTTATTAAAGATGACTTTGAATTACAGACCGCCTAACGTCCCCACCCAGCCCCCTAGCTGTGACTAGGCCACACCTTAATACTACCTGTCCCACATACCTGTAATCCTTACCTGATCGTACCGACACCGTGTCTATTTTAGGCCCACTTTTAATTTCTTTAATATTATTTCATTTTCATTAGGTTACAGAGATTGGACTCGCCATAATACCGTAATTGCCGTGTCCGGGGTATTGTATCTCCGTGACACGCGTGACATCAGACTCTATTGTGGCGTTCAGGACAGTACGAAAATACACCAGACGGTGGAATCTAAGAAGAAGAAAAAGAAAAAGAAGAAGAAAAATAAAAAGAAAAAGAAGAAGGTGAAGAGGGAGAAGAAGAGAAAGGGCTTGGTTGTGACCTGAGCCTAATTACACAGGGTTTTATTTGTAGAAGGGGTGTTTTAATATCGGATGTGACCCCACATCCTAACACCGGGTGAAGGGGGGGGGGGGGGTGGGAGGGTGCTATATTTAGTGTTCGCTCAATTTCAATTTGATATGGAAGAAAGTTGCTCTTGGACAATTTCTGAAACAGTATTGAATACCGATCAAAATCCTAAACATCATAGGTTTGCATATGCATTTGATTTTTGAATATGCATTTCAGTAAATATGTTGACATCATGATAATTCCAATTTCTTATATTTATTTTTAATCTCCAGAATTTTCTCAGGCGATGACATCCGGGCTTAATTTTGTAAAAAGACGTAGGAATAGGATAATGTTTGGTTCGTTGTTAAGTAATGGTCAGGTTAAGTGTTCAATCCGGGGTCGGAGTTAAGAATTCGGTTCCTGTAGGATGTAGAATGCGGAGTAATAATGGTGTCTGGAACCATGGATTGTACGTATGTCCTACAACCTCCGCAAGACGTGTATTTATACTAGCAAAAATAGAAGTAAAGTTAGCTTTGAATTTCATTACTCACCATGAAGTGTTTTATAAATCGTTATCTGACTTTATGTCGATGGCTGTCTGGGTGAGTAAACGCTTTTGTCTGTGAGAGAGAGGATGAAGTACGAGGAACACCATGTGCCTTATTATTATCTTTTTAATCCTATGGTATTAGGGATATTAGAATGATATTTCCTTTTATATTGCGCTGCGTCATTATATTTTTCAAACTGCTTCTTTGAAGGAACTCATTCGTTTGAGGAGGTGCCCATCAACAATAATCCGTCTATACTTGGACGTTTTAAAAGGTAATAAGGAAAACGAAGGGTTTACATAATTTCCCTCATCTATTCTAGAATTTGACGGTTACTATGATCATATTTGAAAAATAAGGACTGGCAAATGACAAAAATACTCTTTAGATAATATTTAGGCTCTTTTTTGTAACCAGAATTTAAAGTGATGGCATTTTTAGATTGTGAAGATTTCCTTTTAATTTGAATAAACCATGTCAAGTGAAATCAAATTAGTTTTCCCAAAAGTATATTCCTTTTCCATCATCAAACCCTATATGCACTTAATCTGTATATACTTGTAAGTTTGTTTGTTTCAGTAGTAGTAAGATTACCTGATGGGATTGAATATTTAACATTTTCTTCTGAAGTATAACTTCTACACAAAAAGATCCATTCCCCCCGTATACATAAAACTGATAATGTTATATAGAATCCATTTTTATTTTACTTTTCACTTATTTTGTATACCCTTGTAATTTTGTTTGTTAGCTTGGATGGTGCTTTGATTAATCTGTTACTGTTGTACAGGAATCATTTGCTAGAAATATAACTCATGCAGTTGAATAAACCAAACCGAATTCAGCAGTCAAATTATAGAAGGAAAAGTGAGTTATGTAATGACATATTGGTTAAACGATAATTAGTTGACATTCAAATAAACAGTATAATGTAGGCCTAGTGATGTTGGGTAAAGGAAAAGAGATTCCTTTTTTTGGAAGTCGGGCAGCGTGTGGACGTGGGCCCCAGGTACTACAAATTGAAGGTTTGTAGAGTTAGTGACAGGCAAATCCGATTGGAAAACAGTTCGTATGCCTAAATAATGCTAGAAGAAGTGATTCATGGGTTTTGTTTATCGCAGGGAAACAATAATAAGAATCCAAAAGCTGGCTCATGCGTTTTGTACAAATTGTAAAAATTGACCAAAATTTGACGTTTGCTACGAAAAAAGAAAGAAAGGCGAAGCCAGAAAGAAACAATGAAATAACAAAAAAAAATTATAGATGTGATTTTAGACCGTTTGTTTTCCTTTTTATATAAAAGTACCTTTAGTATGTTTAGCAGCAGGAGTATGATTCACAAGAATTTTAGCTGAGTGTTCCATATCGTGGGGAAACAGTCATGGGAAAGCTGGCCCACGTGGTTTGCTCAAAACGGTAGGGGCTTGCCCGACAAAAATTGATTGCTTCCTTCTCCTGTTACTATACCACCTAGCAAGATAACGGGCCAAGGTTTTACCCAAGCTCGATTTAATCAGAATCTTGAGGATGTGTGTTGTAAAGGTGAAATGTGGTGAGGTTTATCATTCCTTCCATTCCAAAATGAAAGAATACCATAGTAGCATTATGACGTTAAATTAACTGCTTTTGGAATGATTTGGTATTAAAAAACTTGATTAGAAATATTGTAACAATGCATATAAGCTGTTGTGTACAAAACAAGCCTATAAATGCTCGATCCACACGAAGCGTCTTTTGCCTGAGTCAGTGACTGACGTAGTCTTTGACGTGTAGTGTGATAATAGTATCTTTACATACAGTGAATGAAAATGAACAGTGCACATATCACACCCGGTCCGTTGCATACTGGCGCAAAGGCCATTGCCGCCAGTTGCTTAATTAGCGCAGGAAATAACGCGTTTTAAATGAGGCTACGTGTACAACAGTCATGACGCACACATTTGGTAGTCCTTGAAGTGTCAATATATGGTTAAAGATTCAATTAATGTAAATTAGCATCAATCGGTCAAAGAAACAACACTTTCAAATATCGGTCAAAGAAACAACACTTTCAAATATCATAGATTTCAATATAAAATATTCACATCCTTTATTAAGTTTATTTGGCATTTAAAAATATATGTAAC
The DNA here is from genome assembly GCF_000002235.5 of Strongylocentrotus purpuratus. Taxonomy (NCBI): domain Eukaryota; kingdom Metazoa; phylum Echinodermata; class Echinoidea; order Camarodonta; family Strongylocentrotidae; genus Strongylocentrotus; species Strongylocentrotus purpuratus. The sequence goes on from NW_022145615.1 coordinate 33,878,322, forward strand.
AGATTATGTACACACAATTGGCAGAAATATGAAACATTGTTCTATTTTACAAATCAGAGATAAACCGTTGTCTGTTCTGATTTAAGTGTCTAGTACATTTTCTTAATATCTACATTAATCAGTTTAAAATAACCATCGATTCAATTACAACCTATGAATGCTGTATGAAAAAGTTATACAGCATGCAGGTGTAAATTTCATAATTCAAAAATAATTGTTAAAACAAAATGCATTTGACATACGTTCCCAATAACTATAACTAGATGCTATCAAAGCATTTTAGAATATTTCGATGTATTTGTATAATCATTAAAATGTCCCTTGCAGTGCCCGTTAAGTAAATAGAAAAGTTATCAATGTTGGAATGTAGCTTGATAAAAATGTTAAGAAATTAGATGGCGCAGAATATTGCTAAGAATGCATCGAGCAATTGGTTTATGTCGTAGCCTTTAAACACATCACTCCTTATTTAAAGAATGTAAATAAACAAAATACAAAATGTATTCATAAGATAAAATATTGCTAAACATTATCCCATATCTTTTACGAAACAATGACACCAAAATCTACAAACTTTATGAGAGTAATAATTGTACAATTTAGTAGAGTTTTGGCCCAAAAAACATAGTTTTGCATAACGTAGATTTCATAAAATAGCATTAGTTCAAAGATTTACAAAGCATAGTGAAACATATTTCATAATACTTTTTCAACGCTCTGGTGTGTAAATCGGTGAGATTTCGTAATTTTAAACCGTACGATTAGCCGGTTAGGAATATGACAAAGAAGAGTTGTCCACACTCCCTCAGCTGCTTTATATTTTTAAGTTTCAGATACTTCTGTTTTTCTTTAGCCTTCACTATACTAAATATAGGCCAATTATGTACAAAGAGTTTAAGGTAAAACATTTTGAACCCATATAGAGACACTTCTAACGGGACAAACCTTAGGTAAAACAAACGATTTTCAAACAAAATAATTACACATTACTCGCTCCGGTGACAAGTGTTCCACGTCAAGTTTAGAGACTAACCGAATTATTAACTTCAACCCAAGACCAAATACATTACTTAACCCGAACCCTAAACCTAACCTAAAACCAAATTACAACGCTCAGCCTCACCCTAACCCTATACCTTCGAGGAAATAAATCTTGGGCTATTATTGGCGTAGGAGCAACGTCAGGTCACCCCTAATTCAGTAAGATTTCCTTTAAACGCAATGCCAACACAAAATGTAAAAACATATGTGTTAAAATAATGACTACCAAACGAGATCATCTCATTCAGTTAGGGCGACCTTGTATATTTCATGACCCGAATGAAATTAGAATATGAATTTTATCTTCATTCGTATACCTTGAATGTGTCAAATTGTCCTTGCGTAGGCAGGTTGAAATAGGCTAAGTCTAAAGTTATCATAATTAATTGAAGACATTATAATTTCTATCTTAAACAGAATTGCCACAACTTATGCTTCATGAAAATATTAGAATATTAAGACACCCCGCTCCTCAGTTTGTGTACAGCCTGATCTGCACCACGATTCTCTAAACTCTGTACTATTATATACTAGGAAATGTCATTCAGTTATTATAGTTAAAATATTTTTTTTAAATGCCTACACCATTTTCTGAGTAATATTATTTTCAACCAAGCTCACATTATTTCAGCCTGTGAGATATTGTTCAAATTATTTTAGTCACCAAAGAGGCAAGCTAATTTCTGTATTAATTTAATACTCGGTGTCACTATGGTGCCAGACTTTTGTTTATTTTAAGCCTCTTAATTTAATTCAAACTTCAACGTCATACCAACACAGGACGCGGTGAACCCATACAAATCATTTCACTATATTGTACCTCTTCCTCGGTGTGACCGGGGCATTAGGAGTGCATTTCAAACACTTTTGCACCTGTATTTTTTCAGGAATTATATATTGCATCTTATTAGTAAGATCATCTGCTATATGCGATTGTATTTTGAAAACTTTCTTCTGAGAACGAGGACTAACTTCTACCCCCCCCCCCCAAAAAAAAAAAAAAAACAACCTATTCCCCCGGTATACCTAAAACTGAAATATGAAAGCCAGGTTATTTTTTTTACTTTAACTGCAAATGAAACAATTCCCGATTCATACGTGCACATCTTGTGGCAAAACTATTAGATAAAATAAAAATAAGAATATGTCACAGATTTCACACACTATCTGTAAATTCATAAATGATGCATACAAACTATTCTCAGAATTTGGTAATTAGCATTATATCCTTAATAATAATATTTAATTTTTATATATTATCCTTACGTTACGAAGAGCGCAGAATATTTCAATCACTTATTTCTCAAAACACGAATTCTCTCTTTTTATATGCTTACACCTTTTGCTTTTCATATAATGATGATAACGCTGAAGAGAATGATTGACGAAACAACGATCAAAACCTCGGTAGTGTGGTATAGACCAGTTTGTAGTACACAATGAACCCAAATACCCACACATCTTTAAACATAGATGTGGAGAGGTGCGTATTAAACAAAAATGCGTACATTATGGCATGAGTCGATGGTGCATGAATTGATAACGTTTACATCGCCTTTATCAACATCGCCTTTATCAACATCTATCCAGAAATGAGACAGTGGATTTTTAAACTTGACAAATGATCTTTGTCTGCTCATGTGCAGATCGTATCTCGAGTGAAATAAAGCAATCAACAGGCGGCATTTCGGTAACATCGAGATGAGCAAGCATTGAAGAAAACAAAAACTATTAATACAATTATTTTGCCATCACTGGAGTTATTCTACATTACGCTTCTAGACAGAATTTCAATTAAAAAAAGGTCTCTATTAATATTTGCTGCAAGCAACACCTGATACTGGTCAAATAACAGAGGTTCATCAATGAGAGACAATTATTGATCCAATACCTAGCGGTCACTAAAATTGAATAGCTAAAGAAATGACCAAATGGCCATGAGCAATACTTTCTCGAAAACAGACATATAAAATGTGATATTATGTTAAAAAACTATCAAAATGTACATATAAAATCCTTAAATGATTAAGTTACATTTGTATAAAAAAGAGACTATGTTGCATTTGTTCATAATCGTAGTTTCGCGTAAGCTACACCATCTGATTGAGTTTGTTTGGCCGATGAATCATTGTTATTTTCTTTCAGGTCCAAATCAGCATAAACTAATTCTCCAGGTTTTGATGTTCCGTTTCTTAAATCGCCATTCGTTGCGTTATTTTGGCTCCTGCATATTTCAGTAGGTCTCGCTGCGCCTTCGACAGGAACCGAGTCTTTGTCTTCACTACCCATTGGCTCAGGCCGGGTAAGAGGCAGTGGCCCGTCGAAACCAATTTTCTCATAATTTGAAGTGATTTTTCTTCCTAGACGTTTCAAGGATGGCGGCCGTAGACAAAGCGGGATAGCGACACCCTGTCCAACGTCCAAGATAACGCCGGTCAGTGCCGATTCTGCTGTGGTCGAGTTACTGTTTGGCCTACTTGGTTCCTTAACCCCACAATTGAGGCGTTTCACTTTCATGGGTTTAGCATAAATAGGGAAATCCTCTTCGATGAGTATCTGTTGTGAAGTTTTATACCGCAAGGATCCTGGAATGTTTTTACCAGCGGGGTATTTATGCTTTCCTTTGGCACAGCAAGCAGCCAGAGTTGATACAACTATGAGAAGAACAAGAGCTCCTGCTGAAGCTCCAGCGATGGCAGCGATGTTGGTTGTCATGAAGGGCTGCGGATGAAGACCCTTCGGGGATAACCTTGTCCCATTCCCTTTGTTCCCGTTATTGGATATGGGAGGTGATGCAGTTTTGAAATTTGGCGGCAATATCACAGCAAGATTGGCGCTTCCCCTACCCTTCAATCCAGATTGGATATTAGCTTCACATGATACGATAACACCATTTTCCCAGGCTTGTACATTATGAATTGTCAGCGTGGTATTAGTGGGGTCGAGGGTATAACGAGGAGAGGATACCTTGCTTCCAACAACAACGTAATTAATGAACCACCGGTACCCCGTGACGTTGGTTTCGCCAGTACCACGACAAGTGAATTGTGCGGTTTCTCCATGTTTTATGTTGACTTCAGGTGGTGTCACCGTCACCATGGGTGGGTTCTTCAGTACCATAACGGTGCAGGTTCGCGGATAGGTCAGAGCTGGTGTGGTCGCAGAGCAAGTGAAGAGAACACCGTTATCTTCTTGCTTTACAAGTCTCTGGACGGAATTGGCGTGCACGGTGGGGCCCGCTATCAGCTTGTCCTCTCGGTACCAAGACAACTCTGCCGGTGGATCACCCCCTTGTGAGGTGCAGGAGAGCTGGGCGACGTTGCCTATGCTGGTGGTATCGGCAGCAGGAAGAACCTCACACGCTGGAGACCCATCATTCGGTGGCACCAACACCACCATGCGGGCTGATATGAACTGATTTCCATAAACGCATCGGTATTCCCCTTTGTCCGATTTTCGTGCACTTCGTATCGTCAAGTAATATTCCCCTTTCTTGTGGTTTCCTATGATGGAATAACGGTCCTCCATGACAAAAGAATATATATTTTCATCGTAACTGATATATTGTCCGGAATCTACGTGGAACCAGTAGACCACCTCATTGCCCTGGGTTTTCACAGCACACCTTAACACCGCTGTCTTCCCCTGGACTAGGACCGTATCGGATGGTCCATGTTTAAAGATTCCTCCCAGGATGAGTTTCCATTGCATCATCATCAAAGTCAGAATTACAATGTAAAGGTTCCAACAACACGCCATTGTTGAGAAGGTCCAGACGTTATTTGATTATATACTCCAAATAGAGGCTCCAGTGCAAACGCTTATAATGCTGTCGAACTAGTAGTTTCAACTGCTTATTCCAAGTTTACGATGAGACGAAGTCATGATCCAGCCTTAGTACGAATCACTGAGAGGTTAGTACAAATTTAAGAATATTTGTTCAAATTCTGAATTTCCCATCGAGTTGAAATGAGCGGTTGATGTTTGGGGGGGAAAAGTTGGCCAACAGAGCAGAAATCAATGGCAAATTATATCGGCTGAGAGGGGCATGTTGAAGCCCCGGCTACCGTCAAGCAAAGTGAACGGTACTTGCAAATGTCAGCCAGCAAGTGAACTTCCTGCACATCAATCAACTAGCGGCGCTTGGCAGCACGCACGCACCAAAGCGCATACGCACGTATAGTTGAACGAAAACAAGCATTCTATTGAGGACACTTTGGCATTTAATATTATTTCATTCAGAAGACATTCCACTTAGGGAGTAAGGACGAAGGTCGCTTGTATGCACATAGTATGAAGCAGGCGCAGATACAGGGGGGCAGCGGGCCTTGCCCCCCCCCCCCCCTGGCCAAAAAATCAATTTAAAAAATAAAAAGAAGAACAAAAAGGGGGGAAATAATAAATTGTTACTAGAAATTTACCTTTTTTTTGCTCGAGGCGGGGGGAGGGGTGTTGAGCGAAATATCGGCCGGCACGATCTTCAAATTTCGCCACACTAAATTTCAAATTGATTTCAAATTTGGGCCCCCCTCCCCTAAGAAATCCTGGATCCGCGCCTGGTATGAAGGCCGAAGTTTCAAACTATGGTGCCAATAAAAGACACTTTAAAACTTTTAATTCCTTCAATTAGGGGTCTATTCTAAGCAAAGCGTTGCAAGAGTTTAAAGAACCACAAACACTATACAATATTTGACTTATATCACATGTATCATGTAGCGCATATCAAGTCCATTAAATGTTTAATTATCCAAATAAATGTGATTTTAAACAATTTGCATGCATGATACGCAAGGTAAAACAAACGATTTTCAAACAAAATAATTACACGTTCATAATTATGGTAATGTCAAGCCCTTGTGATTTTGATAAACACAGAACACAATATCACTTCCGTTTTCCCGAAAATAGAGATATATTTGTTCTGCCTCATTAGTAACCTCATAGAAATCCTTCAAATGATAGAAATGATAATTAAAAAATTCCTTACCATACGTTACCCATAATAAGAAAGAAAAGAGTTTGGCATCGAAAGTGTTATTTTCATGGTTACTGTTTCAAGCGATGGTAAGGCCGTGAACTTGAATAATCGGCTAGCTGTTGAGAGCCAGGAAGGCGTCAACTCCATGTTAAAGCACATGTATATGATGAGTTAACGTCCTTCTGGCTCCAGTCACGTCATCTCATAATACATTCAAACAATGACGATGTCGTAACGTACGGGACAAATACTTTGGTCTTGCCCTAAAGTGTCTAGACGCATTTTGATGATTTCAAGTGAATATAAAGATTACATCAAAATATTACATTGACACAAAACCGACGTGGTGAATGTTCAATATTCAGTAAGATATATGTCATAAAAAATGTGAAAGTCATAGTATTGTCTCTGTTAATACCTAAATGTAAAAAATCTTATGTTTTGAAAGCCTTTCTGCTAAGATTTTAGATGGGTTGCGTAAATAACAAAAAAAAAGATTTACATTTCCGGTAGATTACACAGATAATTTGTCACAATTTTCCTTAAACCCCTTAAAGACGGTTAGAATACTGAGGGTTATCTTGCACCCCATCAACTAAACAAAGTGAAAAATGGAAAATGAATGTGTTCTGCTCAGCGATAATGCAAAAACTTGGCTCGTATTGGTAACACAAATACTGAAAGTATTACATTACATTATACCAATGACATGATGCCAAAGGGGGAATAGTAATTAATTTTCTAAATTCATCATTAATTGCATATATGTACAACATTCTCATCAGGGTCTCTGATTGGGAAAGTAGATAAATTTAGATGAAATTAGATGAAACTAGATGAAACTAGATGAAACTAGATGAAACTAGATGAAAATCTTTCATAAACTGGATACCAGCTCTCTAAAAAATTCAACATGGTCGCAATGATTTTCAAGAAATCTCCTCAAGACCAATACCAATACTCTATTGTATTGCATGTAGAATTCATTATTCAGTTCATGTGAAATGTCATTGTTATGTTCGCAAATTTAAAATACATGACGAACCAAACACTTTAATCTCCCTTAGGCTGATTTTTCATTTTAAAGACTCATCGATCGCATTAGATTGTATTGTAGTATCGGCCTATACCTAATGGAATGATGGCGCCCTAGCCGTTTCAAATCACAACGAAATTGACTTCCCCCCCGCAAGGATATTTATTTATGCAAGCATGAATGTTAACAATTTCACAATTCATTGGAGTTAACATCACATGGAAAATAATGTAATATAACAAATCATTTTCAATTTATAATCCATTTGAATTGACTTCACGTGAAAAAAAAAATGTTTTATCAATGACAAGTTGCAACATTAATACAGTTTAAAGAATGAACACACAAAGGTGATTTAGCATGAGCATATACAATACAATACAATACAATAAAGTCATTTCTATAGCGCTCTTACGAACTAACTGTTGTTTCACAGCGCTTTACATAAAAAGTGAGCAAATGGAGCTTGAATCGTTCCAACACCTGGGTAACCGGTTCAGGTACACGATACTTTACACAAGAGGATCAGCATTAAAAGGCAAGCGAGCAGGTTTATTCCTCCAAGAGACCAATAAAGAGTCTTCATGCTGTCTGATACATCCGTGATATAACCTGTGTAATATCATAAAGATGACAAGAAAGAAGGACAATTATCATGAAAGGAAACAGATTAAGTGCTTTGAACACATGACTATAATGGCAATTTGGTTACACACGCAATAGTAATAACAAAACAACAACGAGAAGTAACATTATGTATTGGGTTCAGGAAGGACCGGGAGCTTCAATGTAAAATAAACAGACAGACAGACAGACACACAAACAAACAAACAAACAGTGATGTCTGATTATCTTGTTAACACCGAGAGATTAGACCTGTAAAAGGAAGTTTTAAGTTCTGGTAAAAGTGAAAATGGTTCTTAGAGGCCTATAGAGGGTCTATACTTTTTCGTTCCTTACTAGTCATAGCAATGTCACACAAAGCGCTTGCTCTTGAAATGTCCTCAAATTCCAAATATGACCGGAAGTAATTGAGAAATTTGGACCTTGCGCAGTTCATTTTGCTGTATGCACTTTTTAGTCAGATTTAATGAAAATATCCAGAGACATGATCATTATTAATCTAAAAACTCAAAACCTCACGGTCCCTGAATATTCGCATGTTTTTGTACTTCATTAATTGAGCATTTCCTAATCATTTCTAGGCAGTTTCCTTGGGCAGTTGCAAAACCGGAACTCAGCCTTTTATTGGTTTAATATACTGGATTATCTTCATTCTTCATAGCTCTTGTTTTTGTTTTTAGCTCAAGGATATTATCATACAAAGTGCAATAACATAAAGATATTCAATACACGGATGACGTTTTGTCTTTATGAATTTGACACAAGATAGTTATATCTTAAGTTACTTACCTGCAACGAAACCAGACGAGAGCAATCCTAGTCCACTGAAGAGGTCTGCTAAAGTCGACCCATGAGCAAAGCTGTCTTTGTCAATCACGAACTCGATGACACCTTCACTGGTTACGATAACACCATTCATTCCGAGTCCGGTCACGAACGACATCAACATGAGATACCAAACAGACGAGAAGAGAGTCATCAGCAATAATCCGAGGGAGAACAAACAACAGGAAAAGAAGAAAATGTAGACACAGTACGATGGCCTATGTCGGAGGATGATGATCAGTAAAATGTGTGACATGGCACACCCAGCGATGGAAGCCATGGGAATAAAACTTGCAGTTCTGGGTTCGAGACCCTGTGAGATGCCATAGGTTACCTCGAAGAGATCCCACCCTCCGACCACAACATTAATTATTACAACACTAGGGAGGAGAGTGCAAGACACGAGTGGATTTTTAATTAAGAAATCAATGCGAGTGATTTCTTTTAATCTACTGAAAGTCGGCGTACTTCTCGATTCTTTCTCTGCTCCTTTCTTTTTGTTTTTATCCTTGTTATATCCATTATCGTTTCCATGACTTTCACCATCTCCCTCAAATCTATCACTGCTGATATTGTCAGGACTACGCGGCGGACGATTATCATGGTCACTTAGGACGCGGTCATCGAGCTCATTTACCTCGAATGTTCTCTTTGATCTCTCCCATTCTTCTTTGCTTACTTCATCAAGGATGTTCTTCTCACTTCCATCCCGACTATTGACATCGACGACTTTAGAGATCGATGGAATCGTATCTTTACTATTGTCACCACCAAGGTCTTCGCTTGAATTGGTAGGGACTTTGAGAGCATATCCTATGGGTATCAAGTGGAGGAACACTCCCCCAAGAATAAGAAGGGCGCCGCTAACACCATATGCCGTTAAACTAAGTGAAATCATCTGAGGAAGAAACAGACCGCCAGCAATTGCTCCAAAGAAAGTTGAAATGCTGATGAAAGTGAAGTTGGTGGGGAAGCATTGATGTAGCAGTAGTGGTGCTTGTCGGTGCAAAACAGATGCGCAAAGGGCTGTCAAAAGAAGAAGAATGTAGAATGATGCTGTTTATGTTGCATTTAGTTTGATCATGTCTTTTGTTGAGAAATGTCTAGGTATAGATCCAGTAAGAACGATTGTTATCATATAGTTACGTCAAAGATCAAATAGTTGAGAACCTATCCCCTTTTTATGAAACATACAATAATTTGTTCGCATAATGAATAATACAGCATGGCTTTTTTTTCAAAATTACTTAAAATTAAACACGTATGAAAATTATTAATTTTGTTAGGTATGATATTTGGATCTGCAAAGACCGATTTAATACCCAAATCCCAATTGTTTAATTTATTTATTCATTTATTTATTCATGTCTTCTTTATAAAAACAGGGTGGTCCCATTCAAGCCGCAAGGCCTGCTTTCCAAGGGAGCCCTGCTGTAACAAACAAATTACATTTCAATTATCTTACAATACACATAAAAATACACAAAATATACAACAACAACAAGAACATAATATAAACAAACTAAAAACAATTTCATACAAATAGGAAATTAGATGAAAATGGAAGAGGAGAGAGAGTAAACGAAAGAGAGGGAGAGAGAGAGGGTGGTAGGAATACTTCATGTAAGCGATCACAAAATTAACTCACTCGAATTTCACGGACGTTTCGTTTAAAAATGGGTAGTGAGGCGGAACATTTGGTAAGTATGGGTAGTGAGTTGAATAACTTTGCTGCTGTGTACGATAAGGTCTGTTTTTTAAAATCGGTTGTGGGTTTGGCAAGGTACAATTATTGATGTATTGAAACTGATCTCGTGGGATACGGGTAAGCACTTTGAGGTAGAGCTTGTTTTAGATTAACAGGAGCAAGATTATTCAGGATTTTATACATAAGTACTTGATAATTATATTCCAATATGTGTTTGACGGATTGCAACCTTAAAGAATTTAACATAGATTGTATAGGCGTATAATAATCTGCATCTAATACTTAACGACAATATTTGTTTTGACATTTCTGTAGTCGCCTTAAATCTTTTATTTTCAGTGATCCCCAGACAGTTGAACAATAATCAATGTGAGGAAGAATTTAAAAAATAGTATAAATGAGTAAATACACGTTTTGTCAAACAATGCTTAATCCTCCGCATACATATACGCGAGTTCATAATCCTTTTAACAACATCATTGACATGGGGAGACCAATCTAAGTTCTGATTTACAATAACACCCATATATTTAAATTTCGTTACATTTTCTATAAGTTTACCATCCATTTTTATCTTTAATTTGACTGGATTCTTCTTCCTTCGACTTAAAAATAACATAACTTTAGTTCTGTCTGTGTTAACAACTAATCCGTTTTCATTCATCCATTCACATAAAATTAGTATGTCATTTTGTAACTGGGTTTGAACAGCTTGTACTCCATAACCAGAGGAGAAAATGGCAGTGTCAACTGCGTACAAAGAAATATTAGTAGTTGAATGCAAGGCTAGATCACATATGTCATTAATGTACATACACAATAGTAGCGGGCCCAAAATTGAACCCTGCGGTACCCCAGAATGAACTGGGAGGAAATCACTTCTAATGCCCTTGTAATACACACATTGGTTTCTTCCCACTAGGTAAGACTCAAACCATGATAATTCTGTACCACTGATGCCGAAAAAACCATGTTTTTTAAATAAGAAGATCATGAGGGATGATATCAAACGCCTTTCTCAAGTCTAAGAAAACAGCACCAGTAAATCGCCCTTTGTCAAGGTTATCGTATAACAATTCACAAATCTCTGTTAAGCATGTTGAGGTGGAAAGTTTACTCCTAAAACCGGACTGCCGATCGGACATCAATTCTTCATTATGGAGATATTCCATTAATTCAAACATCACACAGGCATCACTTTGGCGCAAATCGATTTTTGCACTTAATAGGCGGTGTCACACAAGGCGGTGTCAGACAGAGGCCACAAATCCGGATTTTAGTTATCCTCTTAATTGGCTGTCTGTCACCAATTATCCGTTAAAAAATCCCTTCAAAAATTCCTTCAAAAATCCTCATATGAAGCAAGATAATTCTCTCTTGAAACGATTTTTCAAGGGTTTTTTAAGGGATTTTTCTGTCTGACAACAATTTTGAAATAATCCCTTTAAAGGTCAGTGTAAGTTTAACGTAATTGGCTGGCATAGGGTTTTTAACGCACTATCATAACCTGCGCATTTAATGATTGAACGTGTGATGTCACAACGTCAAATGCGCAATGGCCCATCAAAAATCGGGATTTTAGTCATCCGGATTATTCGTAGCCTGTCTGTCACCAGTCTGTCACCTACGTAAATGAAAAAAACAAGATATCTAAAATCTGGTTTATTCAAGATGGGTCGGGATTTTTCTGTGTGACACCGCCTACAGAGGCTTAAAATCCGGATTTTAGTTATCCTCTTATTCGGCTGTCTGTCATCAATTTTCCCTTAAAAAAAAACCTTCAAAAATCCCTTCAAAAATCCTCTAACGAAGCAAGATATTTCTCCCTGGAAAGGATTTTTGAAGGGATTTTTGAAGGGATTTTTCTGTCTGACAGCAATGTTGAAATAACCCCTTTAAATAAGCATTGTGACTTCACACGCATCTAAACGTGTGGTGTCACAATGCTTAACTACCTAAACGGTGCATGCGCAATGGCTCATCAAAAATCCGGATTTTAGTTATCCGGTTTATTCGTAGGCTGTCTGTCACCAGTCCGTCACTCACCGACGTAAATGCCTCTGTGTGACACCGCCTTGTGTGTGGTGCCAGTTTCTAGAATCCGTCATAAGTCTCAGTTCACCGACACCCCATTGAAACACGTGCTAATTTATTCCTTGAAACGCAGCGCGCGTAACAGCTGCACTGCTAAAGCCAGGGTAATTATGCTGCATTATTGTAGAGCGCTTAGATACTTCTGACCAGGGGCGGTCGAGCGACTTCCAAAGTGGGGGGGCACCAACAAAAAAGGGCACTTTCTGAAGAAAAAAGGGCACCTACAGTGGGAAATCTCAAAGCGAAAATATACAATTTTTTTGACATTGGTACATACCCCTGCATTGTGATTACATTATCAGGGATGATTTTAATATTTGTTTCTCTTCATACATCATACAAGATATCGCTTAAGCATCATACTTTACAGTTGGGTGGGATGTCTGAATATGCATTTACGAGCTAGCGAAGCGAGCGAGAAAATTTTTAAAGATCTGCGAGGTCGCAGTGCGAAAAATTACATCTTATAAAGAGGAAAAAAACCAATCGTGATGGGGTTATAAGCACATTCTCATAACGGAAGACTGAAAAGACCTTTGATAACTTACATAATTATATCATCTTTAAATGTGAGCCAGCGCAGCGAGCGAACTTTGGGGGAAATTGCTCTTAGTCGCTTTAAATAAGGGGCATGTTTAATGATTTCATGAAAAGGGGACAATTATCGAAAGGGATAAGACACTCATTAGAACAGAAAAGGAGCACGTGTCAAAGTACAAAGGATAATTATAAGAGGTGAACATGAGGCATTTTTTTCACCTGAAAAGAGGCACTCACCTGATGAAAAAGAGGCGTTTACGAAAATGGGAAATAGGCATTTGTTGACGGAAAAAGGGCACCCATCAGATTTTGATAGGGGCACTTATAAGAGGTGAAAAGAGGCACTGACCAGATATGAAAAGGGGCACTTATGAAAATGTAAAAGGGGCACTTATAATAAAGGAAAATGTGCATTTGTTGAATGAAAAGGGGGCACCGTTCAAATTAAAAAAAAGGGCCGTTATGAGAAGGGGAGGGAGCTTTTTCTTTTTAATGGGTGCACTTATCATAAGGAAAAGGGGCACTTATTAGAAAGGGAAAGCGGTAGTTATGAGAAGGGGAAGGAGCTCTCTCTTTTTAATGGTGGCACTTATCATAAGGAAAAGGGGCACTTATTAGAAAATAAAAGGGGCACATGTTAAAATTAAAGGTGTGCTCATCCGAGTTTAAAAAAGGGGTAGTTATTAAAAGGAGAAGGGGCACTTCTTACAAAGGAAAAAAGGGGCAGTTGTCAAAGTAAAGGAGCACCTCTCAGTTTTGAATAGGGCAATTATCAGAGGTGAAGGGGGCACTTATCAAAAGTGAAAAGGGGCACTTCTCGTACCTGAAAAGAGGCACTTACTAGAGATTAAAAAGGGCACTTATTAAAGATAATTTCAAGATTTATGAGAATGGAAAATGGACACTTATTGCAAAGGAAAATGGGAACGTGTCGAAGGAAAAGGGGCACGTGTCAAAAATAAAAGGGCACTCGTCAGAGGTGAAAAGGGGGGAAGGGGCACTTTTATTTAGTAATAGGGGCACTTGTCAAAGTAAAAGGGGCACTTTTCCTATGTAAAAAGGGGCACTTTTGGGGTATCTGAAAAAGTGGGGGGGCACTGTGCCCCCCCTGCCCCCCCGGGAGAACCGCCTCTGCTTCTGACAGAGTAAGTGTTAGGCGCTATATAAGCACTGTAATTATTATTATAAATATAGCCTTCAGGTGTTTAGATGGCAATACTTCAACCTAAATTCGCAAAAAAGATAAATATATGCCCAAATGTTCAATGTTGAAGTGCATTCGCGATATCTATCCAGGCTGGATCGATATGATAATATTATTGATAGATATTAAAGATGAAGTTGATTCTGGTCATGCGATTGCATTGTGAAAGAAACGGTGTGGAATCGATCAGAAAAGGTTGATCAGCTAGCATATAAGTATTGGTGTGTACTGCAAGGTTCTGGAATTATCGAAATGATAAGAAATTTGGCACAGTCTTGGTAAAGTTACAAGCACTGTACACAGAAATAGGTATATAGACTACACAAACATGTGGCATAAAAATCCGTCCCGATTTTTTCCTGTACATACAATATTTAGAATATTAAGGCATTTGAAGAGCAATGCTCTTCAGGGAACATGTCTTATCTGATGTTCTTCCACACGTGCACAATAACAATGATAACGCTCACAAATTATTTTTCACCTCTTCCCAGAACTGAACCTTCTCTTTAAGCTCTTGACATAGAAGAATGCATTGTTACCTGAAGACACTAGAAGTAAGCCGAAAATGATGACATTCTTCGTGAATGCTGTGAACGTGATAAGAAGTCCAGCTAGAAGTCCACATAACGTAGTCACTCTTCTCGGTCGGTCACTGTGTTCCAGAAGAAGCTGTGCTAGAGGAGCTAGAAAGACACATATAGATAAAGATAACGAATTGTTGATCATTCTGAAGTATTCCCTTGTCATAAAAAATTTAAATTATGTATGAAATGCATGGAAGGTGAAGAAATGGCCGTAGAGCGGCCGAATATGAAACAACACTTTATACAGTACAGGAATAAAAGCTTGAACAAATTTTCAGTTCACTTTTTATCATTGCAGATTTTTAGAAAAAGGATATCGATAAATTAATATTCTCACTCAATGTATTATGATGGTAGGCCCCTTTTATAGTAAAGGCGTATGTTTGGATGTGGGTGTTGGTGGGATCAATGAGAGTTGTAGGACAGTTATGGAAAAGGCTAGTATATATAGATTTGGTGCCTGTGTAGGGGCAGAGAATATAATATATTTAATCAAATTGATAAATTGTGACTTATATTTCTGAAGCCTTGTATAGATTTCAGAGAGCGTTGTTCAGATGATGTTGCACACAGTTTTTCCCGTTCTTTTACGATTTGACGTGGGGAGGCAAGAGCGTCTAGTGCTCGTCGCTGAAGTTCGGTGCTCCCCAAAAGGTAATAAAGATTATATGTTTACTAACATAGTTCTAACACACGGCAGGTTAAATAGGAAAGTCTTTATTTCCGTTTGAGCCTGCGAATTAGTAAATAATACAATTTCCTATTGGTACCTAAAGTGGGTTGGAATTTATGTAAATGAGGAGGCGCTCATGCCTGAGCGCTCACATGAATTTTATACGTTGAGTACGTGCGTGAGACGCCGTTGACCTTATTCGACGATGAGCGAGCTAGACGCCGTTTAAAAAATAAACAAATAAATACTTTTATAACATAGTGATAAGTGAGTTAAGAGGAGGTTATGGTTAAGTTAATTCAATGTAGTGGAGGTTGATAGACGTGAATTATACGTTTTTCAATACGTTGTTAATGTATAGATGTTGTCTTGCTTTACTTTACGGTGTCAATGTTCGACACGTACTGTATTTACTTTTGTAATAATTTGAACATCACAGACGTGATTCATAAATTCGATTTGTTTATTTTATTATGTGTTTGTTCACTTGGAGTGTGACGCGCCGGTGATGTGGTGCATGAGGTGACATGATACCCATTGATGTAGAATCATATTATGATGGATATAGTGTGTGTACTGTGTACATACGTAGTCGATTGCATGTCATATTAATAACATAGTTTTCTTGATTAGAACACAGGTGTTGACAGGGATTACTCCCCCTGATGCTTACCTGGACTCTGGTATGCAACATGTCATGCAAAGACATGTTTCGTTCGCGCGTATAGTGCTCGTTGCTGAAGTTCGGGGCTCCCCAAAAGGTAATAAAGATTATATGTTTACTAACATAGTTCTAACACACGGCAGGTTAAATAGGAAAGTATTTATTTCCGTTTGAGCCTGCGAATTAGTAAATAAGGCTCGGTGTAAAAATGTCAGAGGAAAAATGTCAGAGGTAAAAATGTCAGAGGTAAAAATGTCAGAGGTAAAAATGTCAGAGGTAAAAATGACAGGGAAAAAATTTCAGAGGAAAAAATTGTCAGAGGTAAAAATGTTAAAGATAAAATATATAAAAAAGCATGTTACAGGTTGAATATTGGTAATTGGTGTATATTAGGCTTATTAATAATAATAATAATAATAATAATCTTTTAGTCCTCTCCAAATTCTATTAAACCGAAAATGGAAATTCTTTTTGCCCAATTGATCATGAGTCCGGCAGCCACTGAGCAGCGCCAGATCGACGTTGCTCTATCCCCTTATTGTTGAACTTCAAACAAGGTAGCAGCAACTCCCGTCTTTTAACGTCTTTTGGTATGACGCGGCCGGGGTTCGAATCCACGACCTTCCGGTTGTGAGACGGATGCTCTACTGACTCTGCAGTCATTTATTTCAGCGCTGCTTTATTTCCTTCTTTCTTTAACTTTTATTTACCTTTCTGCCCGAAATAGTTTTGTTTTTTTGCCCGATTATTGCCGAGGGGAGATGGGGGCGGGGGGATGTATCCTTCTTTGGGGGACATAGTGACCCGGCTGCCTTCCCTTCACATGCCTTTGTCTAAGCAAGTGATTCTCAGCACTAAGCAAACTTCTCGAAAAAAGAATGTCTAATATCGAGTAGTTTGGCCATGAATTATAGGTCGAGTTGTGGCTCGATGGTGTAATCATTAAATAAAAAGAAAGCCCCCCCCCCCAAAAAAAAGAGGATAAGATATCACGCTGTGAGTCCTCCGCCCCCCCCCACTTCACCGTTTCTTCTGAATATTGATGGACATTTTTAACAGCGTGGCAATGACTACAATGGACCTTGTGGCAGATTAGTCCTGTGCTATTACAAGTTATCCAATAAAGTCTACTAATACTACTACTATAAAATGTAATTTCCTACAAATGCATATTTCCAACAATTCACTTTCTTGTGGACTTGATACATGTACTTTGATACCCTGATACAATTACAAAGCAGAAAGCCGCCCATGCTACATCTAATGCTAACTGCACCATTACATTCCAGATAAGCGTGCGCTTTGCAGAGGTTCTGTTTAAGCTACATCGTTCTATAATTATTTACTGTGAGAGATCAAACTCTGAAATTGACAAATATTTATTCATGAGTAACATATCAGAAACATAGTTTTACTGTACACATTTATAGCATCATGATACTGCTTATATACACGACAATATTGTTTGAAGGATATTTGGTGCAGGATTTATAAAAGGTGTGCTGGCATACACAGTATCCGACAGTTTCCAGCAGGTACATATTCGTACAAGTCTACACATCAAACAAAATGCATCATGAATTTGGCTGGAAAAAAAACAGTTGAAATTGAGGGACTTCTGAATTTTTTTCCTCTGACACTTTTACCTCTGACATTTTTTCCTCTGACATTTTTACCTCTGACATTTTTTCTCGGACATTTTTACCTCGGACATTTTTACCTGGCACCGTAAATAATGTAAGAAGTTATCACGTAACATCGGTGTCATTAATAAAATTAAACGTTTCTTTCCACAACCCACCCTCGATGTACTATACTGTACTCTTGTCCTATCCATTTTCAATTATGGAATACTCGCATGGGGCCACCCTACTAACAAAACCTCAATAAACTCCTACTACCACAAAAAAAGGCTAACTAGGATTATCTGCAAGATTCCATTTTTTAAGATCTTACTATTATAAAAGAGAGTGTTAGTGTGAGACGATAGCTTTTGTTGCAGATAATTCTAGTTAGCCTTTTTATGATTTATATTTGTATAATCTCGGTTGTTTATGTACCTTTTGGAGAAAAAAAAATCAGTTACCAGAGAAGCTGTTGCAAATCTTTAAAAAAAACAACAACAATGAAGTTCACAAGTACCCCACTCGTCAATCAAATGAATTTCATCTACCACAGACCAGAACCGTCACTGCTCAAAAGACTTGTATATATATATACCGGACCACGGCTATGGAACTCATTAAATGATAACATTAAATCAGCTCCTACTATTTTTTCATTTAAACGTAGACTTAAACAGTAGATACAATAATTAAATGACAACATGTATAGACAAAACAGCTTTTGGAACAATAATATAATTAAAAAAAGAAGATAAACCAATTAGTAAGATAAGACCAAAACATTGCAAAAGTAACCAGTGTGTAATGTCCCCGTCCTTCATGCTTTATTTTCCATTTTCTCTATCTTTCATTCTCTCCCCCTCTATAATTTGTTATTATTTCCATTATCCGTAATTTGTGTGTATATATACCAATGTTAAAGACAGCCTTTTTGTTTTGTAGCGCACGTGTGTGCGTGTGTGTGTGTGTGTGGGGGGGGGGGGGTGTAGGATACCTAAGCATTTACTTTTTCTGTTCTCAAGGGGTCTATAAACTACAAGCCATGCTTTTTAATAGACTCCTCCACTATGTTTTACCTCTGTGCCAATCTTAAATAATTTATTTGAATAATTGTATAATCATTTGTCATATCTTTGGTCAATATTATGTTATTGAATTTGTATATATTGCATATTCATTTGATTATGTTATATTATGTGGAAATAAAAGGAACCTTGAAACCTTGAAACTTTATGATTAGAAGTTACCAAAGTTAGATACACGATTTTTGTATACGCCTGTACGAGCAGAGAGCACTATGTCCTTTTTTAAAAATTTGGTTTAGCTCTCTTCGTTTGCTTACAAATGAATAAACACTTCATTACCAGCTTTTTACGTCCATGCAAAATCATTATTCTGATAACAATAAAATGGTTTTAACTTTACTTACCAGCAAGATACCATAAGGATATATGGAGAGATATCAAAAGTCCCGTTGTTGCACTTGAAGATCCAAGATGTTTGATCAACTCAGGCATCAGAATACCAGATGAGACTGCCATTCCTTCTTCAATCATTTTAAGGCAGAACCTGGATGTAAATATTATTTTCCCCCATATTTTTCCGTCAGAAGCCATTTAACATTGATTACTCAAGAGATGCGTGTCCCGCGCTGAGTTAACATTTAAAATGCAAAAATGGTTGCCGTCGCGTTGTGTGAGAGCGGGCTTCTTCCCTCTGTCCTCGATACAGAGTTAAATCGAGTCAAGTTATCTATGAACCAGCCAAGCACGACTACATATTTTATTGGGTATTGATGATAAAGGCATGACAAAGGTGCATTGAGTAAACATGTTATCAAAGTGAATGAATAAACCCACATTGGCCGAGAAAATCTACTTTAATGGCTAATAACTGAGTGGAAAGAGGCAAATGTAGATTTAATGTATTGCCCAAAGCCATTCGAGTGGCGGCGAGACTCGAACCGCGAACCACGTGACCCACCGTCCGGGCTAGACCATGACACTCCTCTAAAGTTATTATGAATTGTTTTGCGTGGTTAATAATAACAATAATGATGATAGAAATACATGTAATAATATTAATAATAATACCAATAATGGTAATCGTAATGTCATTACTAATGGTGATAGTTATCATTACAGTTGTAGAAGTAGATTGTTATAATAATTATTATAATGATGAAATTAATAATAATGATGATGAAATAATAATGAGTAGTTATACATTATTAATAATAATAACAACAAAATTAATATTAATAATATTGATATCAATATCAATAACAATAATAATATTAATACTAATAATTATGATTATAATCATGAAAGTAATGATAATAATATTAATTATAACAATAGTTTTTATGATAATAATATTAAAAATAATAATAATAACAATTGGGTTTATATAGCGCCTTTATAATTATAAAGCATCTGAAAAGTATATTTTAGCGTGGTAGACACACAGCCCAGAATAGTTCCTCTCTCCTCCTCTAAATCTCGTAATACAAGAGCCTATACTTATATAGCCATATAATTCAATGTAAATTTGAATACATTCGATGGATTTAAAAAAATATCTATTCCAGTGATCTTGTGTGTTTGAAAAACTGAAGATTAAGATAGGTTTTCAGGTTTTACTAATCGGTGTTTAAAATATGTGTATCATTCATGACGTCATTATGACAGCAATGCCATGGTGCATCGCAGCTGCAATGTAATATAAAAATCGTCAGAGAATCGACATATATTTGTATTGCAAAGATCTGTATTTTTATTCAATATTGCTTCAATTGATCGTATCACCATGCATTGAGGGAGCAACAAAGAGCTCAAACTTTTGTCCAGGAGGGTATGACAAAACTGAGGGGAGGCCTCTTTGGGGAAATAAAATCAAAGTATAAACAAATTGTGAAAAATATGTGGACACATAAAGGCCTATTCATGTACGCACAAAATTGATCATCGCAGAGTAACCATCATGTGAATAGCTGAAAAGGTTGAGAACTCTTTTCACAAGCTGAGAGAGCTCTTGTGTTCTGATCTTTTTGTGCTAAACTGGTACTGCAATGTCATAAGTTCATAATGTCAGGTCTAGTCTAGACTCCTCGTATAAACTACTAAATAGAATTTCAATCTAACTCTGTATCTTGTCAAATTGGTTCAGTGAGTACGCTCGTTATTTGTATTATACGTAACTTAAATAATCGTTTTATAAATGTTCAACTCACGAACAATATTTTAAACTCCTTATTGCATTTGTGTCAAACTTGCATGCTGGTGCTTATATTAATGGCATTAAATCACCTCTTTTCTCCTCTATTTTGTATATCTCTGCTGAACTAATTCGTACGGTCATTACTGGGAAGTTAATGCTATTGTTTTATGTTTATAATAATGGGTACTCATTTGAGGTTAAAAATGCTATTATTATGTGAGGTCTTAAAACTGTTACGTAACGGACCTATATTTGTATACACCCGGTTTACCATTGACAACAATTTTAACAACCTGCATATAGCTTATACATAACAAAACATGATATCTTTGAATAAAAGATGAGCTATAACACAGTAAATAATCACTTCACCAGACCCTTGACATTTTTTAGTTTAAATATTTATCTATTTCATTTATAGTGGCATTTCTGTCTAAATTAGGTTAAGTTGTGATTATTTTCTTTTATATTTTTTCCCTCTCTAGTTGGTCTTAAAAATTGTATTATAAATGGTTGTGCAATATTCGTGTGTCTTATTACAACAAGCAGTTAAAACAAATCAAAATAGTCCATTATCCGAGGTATAGTTCCAAAGAAATAAAAGATTGCTAAAGAAAGCCCCTTTACATAAAAAGGGTGACATATTAATCCCAAATAACTACAGACTAATTTCTATACTGTCTTGTTTAATATCTAAAAATGCTGGAAAGGATAAACCAAAAACAGCATGTTCAAGTAGTGCAACACTTGAATAGAGACAACGTACTTTCTTTACACCAATCGGGGTTTCGTCCAAAACACTCTACTTCTACGTCATTGACCAACGTCAAGGATCAATGGTTAAAGGCTAATAGGAACTTATAGATTTGCACGACGAGAACGTGGACTGCAACGTGTGACATCCTTTTAATGCAATGCGACGTCCTTTTAACAGACGGACAGGCAGACAAACAAACAAACAGACATCGATGTCTGATTCACTTGCTTACACCGAGAGATGGCCACACAGAGGATTTTTTGTCTGTTGGGGACCGGGGAAAAAAGCAATGAATTATTGATAATTTATTGCATTTTCTTTGTTTTTTTAATGTGTGGGGGTTACCCTCTATCCTAGCCCCCGCTGCGTACAGTCATGATTCAGTGGCAAAGCAATTGCCTCGTAACTGTGAGGCCCCAGGATCAAAACCATGTCAATGTGCTATATTAGTGCACTTTTGTGAGGCATTAATCCTCATTACTGTCAGATATGACTTAAGGACGTAGGTCCCCTAGTTAATAAGCATAGTAGCATACACATGCTTTAGCAGTCACGATAAATAAACGCTCGTAAATTATCATTCAATAAAATCTGAGAAAGTAAATTATAATCTAGATCTATTAGGAATAAATCATTGTCAAAATCATTCCATAAATTGGGGTAAAAAAATATGTATTCTACCTTTATGACCAACAGTCACAGTGTATATAATTTTTTTTTTAAAAGAACTATATACAACAATTCAGGTGCAGCCGAGGGTCATTAAAAGCCTACCAGGTTAAGAGCGCGTCCGACATGGACAATGAATATATCAAAATCAATACATTCTTATGGAATTTCAAAGGAATCATGGCAAATAAGCATGCATGTCAATTTAATAATTATAGTGCTTATATAGCGCCTAACACTTACTTTGTCAGAAGTCTCTATAAGCGCTCTACAATAATGCAGCATAATTACCCTGGCTTTAGCAGTGCAGCTGTTACGCGCACTGCCTTTCAAGGAATAAATTCCTACCAGGTACCCATTTACTTCACCTGGGTGGAGTGTGGCAAATGTAGATCAATGTCTTGCCAAAGGACATTAGTGCAGCGGCGGGACTCGAACCGCGGACCTTGTGATCGACAGTCCGGCGACGTATCCACTCGAATGAACATGTTACGAAACTCCAGACCTATTTGCGAATGCGAATGCCCGTGATCACCTATAAGGTTTCCAAGGTTTCTTTTTTTTCTTCCACATAATATAACATTATCAAATGAATATGCAGTATATACAAATTCAATAACATAATATTAACCAAAGATACTACAAATGATTAAACAATTATTCAAATATACCCTTTAGAATTGGCACAGTGGTGTAATATAGTGCATGCGTCTATTAAAAAAGCACGGCTCGTATTTTATAGACCCCTTGAGAATAAAAAAATTACAAGTGCTCTGTGATATAATTAGAAAATATATGTATAAAAATGCTTAGGAAATCCTACACCCCCCCCCCTCCCCTCTATGCTACAAAACAAAAAGGCTGTCTTTAACATTGGTGTATACACAACAAATTACAGATGATGGAAATAATATCAAATGATAACCCTTGTAGCAGAGATAGAGAGAGTGTGTGCTTTAGTGTGTCTGTGTTTTATCTATGCCCCCTCCTGGCAAAAAAAAAAGAAGTCAAAGGGGGAGGGGTGGAAGTTGAGAGAAAAAAGGACCCCCCCCCCCTCGTTGAGCGAAAAAAGTGCTTCCCCCCTCCCCCGCTTATTCGCCGGCTGGTTGATTCGCCGCTAAATATCTCACGAATTGGGTTTTTAAAAAAATCCCCCCCCCCCCTTGAGCACAAAAAAACCCACAAAATATGTTTTACTTTTTCTTCCGCCATTTGTAAACCACTGACTGAAACACAGATAAATGATGTCTTTAAAAGTCTAAAACAACCCCCAGGGGTGTGAACACCTGAAACACCCCCTGTTTGCCAAGGGGGACACGCCAAATGGAATTTAGTATGATAGAACTTGAGGCAATTGATTTGTCTGAAGTGTGTACATAAAGGTTCAAAGGAAATAAGTTAGTTCTTTATCTTCAAAACATTATTTGCGGAGAAAGAGTTCATGAGTTTATGATCGCGCAAATTGGTGTGACACGTGATTCGCATTGGTTTCTTTTGTATCAGGAAATTCTATCAAGTTGAGTATTCCACATGTGCCTACGGCAAGTATTCCATAATGCAACCAAGGAAGTACTTAGGTGAAGTACAAATTAAGCAGTATACAAGATGTAAATTACAATCTTACCTTGTTCAAAATACCAATATTTCTAGAGATTATTTTACAAACATCAACATGCAGCTTCCATGAAGTTTATCATCTACTATTACTACCAGGAACCTCGTAGAAGAGGTATAAAGATTGCCATTTTTAGTGAGCAAGTTGAAGGTATTTCGAAATTTTCTTTAAAACTGAGTATTAGGAAGGCGATTTTCGCAAAGTCGGTCAGTGATGGGGTATGTCACAATGGAGCTACGGCCCCACAGAAAGAAAGCCATTTTTAGAACTTTAGAGGGCTGTATTTATATCATGCGTGATCATTCGTGCGTGAAATTCGGCATGGATACGAGCAATGATAAAAATGCTATACAAAATCGATACAAAATCGATACAAAAGTTATGTCAATTTTCGATTTTTGGGGATTTTGTAGGGGGATTCCCGGGGGATTCCCGGGGGATTCCCTAATGCCTCAGTCACACCTTTGCGTATTTGGCTTGCGTGTTGCTAGGTGTTTATATGGCAAGCCGTTTTAAAGGTAAAGACCAGTATTGGAAACGCCCCAATTTTAAAAAAATGAAATGGAAGCTCTTATTACCAATCATGTGAAAGAATATGTTTTGACTAATACATGATGATAAATTTTTTGTCGAGAAACCGCCTACTAATTGATATATTTGGTAAAATATTTTATCTATTGGTGTGTGAGAGACAAACGCACGTGTGCGTATAGTCCTATATACATCTTTCTGTGTACAGTGCTTGTAACTTTACGAAGACTGGGCCAAATTTCTTATTATTTTGATGATTCCAGAACCTTACAGTACACACCAATACTTATATGCTAGATGATCAACCTTTTCTGATCGATTCCACAACGTTTCTTTCACAATGCAATCGCATGACCATAATTGTTCTTTATCTTTAACATTAATTCCTATTTCTTGATATCAAGAACTGAATTCTTAATATCAAGAATTACCATTGCTTTACAACAGAAAGTCATTTCTTGATATCAAGAAATAGGACTAGATGTTAAAATGGCTTGCCATAAACACGCAGCAATACGCAAGCAATATACACTAAGGTGTGACCATAGACCTACGTCTACGGTGTGACTGAGGCATAACGGAAGTCTCTGTCGACTACACGTGACACAAATAAGATACTAAACTTCCCGCATTGGCACAATACACCACACGCATCATGTTGGTCTCTAATAAATGATTATACTCTCATTCGCCCATCGAAACAGGTTTATTAACAGTGGAATATACAAAATCAAACATCCTTCTTCTCCACCTCTTCATAAATGTTTGAGAATTTGATCACTCATTTCAAAGTAAGTTGATAAATGACATGATTTGCTGTGTGTTTGATTATTTATGTGAAGCACGTATATTTCCCCGTGAATGTATTTTGGCATAAATGGTGAATTCGTTGGTAGGTCAAATGACGCCCGAATCGTGTGGTGTTCTGATATCTGGTATTTTGCAGAATACGGAAGTGCAGCTCAGAAAGCTTACTTTCTTTTCCTGCTTTTTGGCACGTTCGGACCATGCAACAGACTCTTCTTGATTGACTGATAAACGCTCGGTGTCTAATAATATTATTGCTAGGCATAGTGGCACTCAAAGTTTTAAGTTTCCGATAATAATGTAAACCATTATTTTCTATATAAGGCTTCCAAGTGGTACAACAAATCAGTGCATTTAATATCTTTAGCGCAGTACCCGGATGACTGAGCAATACGAAAACAATATTGGTATGTCATCCGGATGACTGACCGATATTGTTTTCGTATTATTTGCTCAGTCATCCGGGAACTTCAATTGTCGATTAAGATATTGATTGAGAGAGCATATAGCTCTCATTTTTTCTTCCAATATGTACAATTAAAAAACAAACAATTTAACAGTATGTCATGCATAATTTCATGTTTACATCAAAATAACAGAGTAATACATACATAAGAGCTAGTAATACCAAATAAATGAAAGAAAAGGGTGTTCTGAAAAAAAACCTCAAGGGCTTGTAATGAGGGGATCACCAGAGTAAAAAAAAAAAGGAAAAAAAATAGTTGTATACAAATGAATTATGAATAATGCTAACGACAGCCGGAGGGGTGTGGCCGCTGCGACGCCACACTCCAGCACTCTACAAAGCTGAGTAGCAGGGTAAATTGACATTATTTAATTTGATCATTTAGAGAGAAGGAATCTTTTCATTCGTTTTTTCAAAAGTTCATTGAATTGTGTGTGTTGAATGTCAGAAGGCAAGGAATTCCAGAGAATGGGGCCAAGGTAACGAACTGATTTTGAAAGTATATTCGTTTCTGTTTTCCAGAGATGGAATTTGGCTGACTGTCGAGTTGAGTAAGCATGGACATTTTCGTTTAAACAAAACATTTGAATAAGATAAAGAGTGAGGCGTTTGGTAAAAATCTTGTGCATCAATATTCTTGTTAATTAAAGATCGTTCTTTTAGAGTCATGTGTTTATCACAATAGAACTGAAATTGATATAAAAACAAATCGTTTGCTTTATCAGCATCGTTTGTATCCAGAACATCTTGCCAATCATTTTTTCGTAGGTCATTTAGAAAAGCGTTTAAAGCCAAAGGAGTTATATCACGGTGTAAAATCCTTGTACTTATATTGTTTTTTTTTAATGAAATATCAAATTCTGCGAGATGAAAGATGGGATAATGGTCACTGACATCTGACAGTAATATAATTATATACCGGAGGAACAATTTTCATTAATAACATTCGTATCATGGCGATATTACACGAAAACAAAGCCATATCTACCAAGGTAAATCAATTTTTTTTAATTTCGCTAGTCAGACTAATATAGATAATAATAATAATATTGTATGGCTTTGTTTTCGTGTGATACAAGAATATATCGCTCTCGCTAAGACGATATCAGACTCGTCTTTGATTGAATTTTGAAATACTCATGCTACTGATAGTTGAATTAGAAAAGATCGAACATCGGAAACACACAAAAAGCCACACAAGGGACTGCCGTCAAAAGCACTTCTGAGCCTTAGACTAGCAGTTGCTTTCGGCTGAATCATTTATTATATATCACAAACCATCAAGACAGAACTCATGAAGTTAGGTAGGGATACTTCGTTTGAAAACAAAATTTCTCTGAGACGCATAAAGTAAGAAACATGCCAGAAAAGCAAGAAAAACATTACAGTAATAGTTCAAATGTAAAAATATAGGAATGGCAGGGGCGGATCCAGGAATTTCTTCCAGGGGGCACACGGGGGGGGGGGGGTTAAGAGGACACACATATATATATATATATATATATATATTTTGGTCCCAAAATAAGCGGGGGGGGGGGGGTGGGGTAAAAGCACATTTTTAATTTTTTTTGTGCCGAAAAAAAAAACCGCAACGACTCAGCCAGCCGCTGAATAAGCGGAGGGGGGGGGGGGGGGGGGGGGGGGGAGTGCGCACTAATTTTTTTTTTTTTTTTTTTTGGCCGGGGGGGGGGGCATGTCCCTGTTTGCCAGTACATTTTTGGCAAATTTGGGGCTGATTTCAACACATTTTGGGGGACGGGGGGCACGTGCCCCCTGTGCCCCCCTGGATCCGCCACTGAATGTTGTAGTTCATAACTTTTGCTGATCCCTGATTTTTTTATTTGTTTACTCACCAAAAATGTATGGTTAACAAGTTTGTCAACAACTTTGTTTTCAAATTAAAAAAAAAAAGGTGGAGTCACTTTTTTGAGAAGAACCCAGAATAAGCTTTTCCAGTTATTTCTTATACATTGGTATAATTTATTAACATATTATTTTTTATTTGTATTTTCAGCCTTCCCTTGCAACAATTTAAAACTCAAATATGGCTGGTCGGTACGTTATATCGGATTACAAGACAACAGGAGACAACAAACCAAGAATTAGCGTCCGGACTCGCGACCTAACAGAGGCTGAAGAGAGGTTTGCTACATCTGCAAAGAAAAAAGTTCGGAGCGTAGTGCTTTATAACACCGGAACCGACATGGTTCTTAAAATCGCTATCGAGGGAGAACCAATTTACCTGGTGGAGGCTATTGAAAAGGCGCGAGAAGAGTTGGAATCTAACGCACTTGTTAATGAAGCTGTTGCCAAAGTAGCTGCAGGAATCGTCATTGAACAGATGGTCAGAGTGATGACAGGAGTAGAAGTTCCTGGGCTTGGTGACGCTGTTGCTGATAATTTTATTTCCCCATATTCCGACCGTAAAGGGGATGGAGCTGCGGCTGTTGCTGGTGTGTTTGGTGGCATGTCTGGGGCTGTGATCGGAAATTCAGTTTTGGGTCATATAGGGAGTTTGATAGGTGCAGCATCTGTTGGTGCTTGTGTATCAGCACTTGTTAAATATTTATTCCCACCAAGCCCGAAATGTACTGCATGCAAAGGAACAGGTCTAGTTGATGATTTTAGAAGATGTAAAGAATGTTATGGAAGTGGGTACCATGAGTAAATTATTGACAAACTGTACTTTTATTTCAAATCAAGAAGAGTTAAAGGTATACGGTAGTGTCCTAAAACTAAGTAAACCTTAGTGTGGCAGCTAGACTATATTCGTATTTCGTACCTATACAAGATATATATTATAAGATGATGACGTAAATCCTAATCAAATGATTGGTTGAAAGCGTACACGTGACCAGGCATTTATTTTGCCTAACGCGTAATTTGGGTAATGACCGGTCATTGCCCAATGGTAATGACCGGTCATTAACACATCTAGCTTGTTGTTGCTATGATAATCATAAGCGCGACACAAGTCAGAGGTCCAATATTAGATGCGCGCAAGGCAAGGTACGCCTTAATTTGCGCTTATTTTAAACCATGGGTTATATAAATGAGGATTTAAACCATAGGTTAGATTTAAACTTCCTTTGTGAATTCGGACCTTTGAGTTTGATATGAGGGTGATTGATCAAATAACAAGGATTCAAGTCATAATTTTATAAAACAAATAATACACATCATTTTGTTCGGGCATTATAAAATTACTCACACTCGGTACCTTTGAAAAAGTCTAACATGCCCTCGGCTATCGCCTCGGGCGTGTTAGACTTTTCAAAGGTACCTTGTGCGGGTAATTCTTACTTATGCCCTCACTCCTTTATATTATTTGTAGAATAACATATGGATATCGTAATAACACAAAACGAATGCGTAGTGTTAAAATATAACTTGGGCCTATCTGTCTTTTCCTGATATAAACAATTTAAGGTGAATAGGAATGCTCTTAAAAAAACGGAAAAGGGAAATGAATGGATAATGTAAAATATTGAATATAAAAAGGAAAATAATGACATTTTGCAGGTTAACACTTAGCTCAATTTATGTTTGTACATGCCTAACATTATCAAATTCAGATTGCCTTTGTCCTTTTCAAAAACTCCTATTTATGCTTTTCATGAAATGAATTACTCTTACAATTTTCCCATTACCCGTAACAATAAGAACACATTCTATCTGTTTTACAGGAGTCCATGAATGAAATTCAATTTGTAATACAGAGTCTTTATTTTGTTTGAAAAGATACCAAAGGTAAACAACTTTCTTTTCAAACTAGGTCAATTCATGTATATGAATAACCTAGTTTATAATGTTAAAAATAATTTGTTGCCATCCGTTTTTTAAGTAATGATTTTTTTAATAGCTCAGTCCATAATTACCCAACAAGACATTCAGGAGATTTTCATTCACCTCTCTGTTGGACCTTCTTAGTTCAGATTACAAAAATATGGAATTCTTTAGTAATTAAATAAAAAATGCTCCGTCAATTAATATTTTTTAAGAAAAAACAAATGTTTGTAATACAATCTTATGTACCTCATTTAATTACATCGCTCATTTATTGTTTTCCCTTCTTTATATTTTTCTTTCTTTTTTTCTTTTTAAACTTAAAAAACAAAAACAAGTTCATTTTTTAAACGCTGTCTCCAAATGTAATTTGATATTGTGACGGTCAGCGTAAAATCTAACTTGTTCATTTTTATAAAACTGACTTGAAACACCAAAATATATATGGGACTGATTTTTCGATCTTTTCATATATTTTTGTCTATTTCACTTGTTAAATTGCTGAGTTATACTGTCAGGCTGACTTACCATTATTCTGAATGTCTGTACTCTCGGAATAAGGCTCTTACTTTATTTTTATCAATATATTTCTCTTTGTATAAAGGTTACAAATTATTTGATGTAATCGCACTTACTTTGAAATAGTTATTGCGAAGATTTATGAATATTCATGTGCGTACATGTAATATTTATATAATATTGACTGGCCTTGAGGGGTATATCAGAAATATTGACCAAGCTCAGATCATATTGCCCCGAGTCGAAAGACGAGGGCAATATGGTCTTAGCGCGGTCAATATTTCTGATATCCCCCGAAAGTAAAGCCAGTCAATATTTTTATTGTTATCCAAATCAGACATCTAGAGCAAATACAGACATCCACCATGACAATCTCAAGAACTGAACAAACTTTGTCAAACCAACACTGTGCATCCAGTGCTTGACAAAATTTTCGATACACTACAAACAGTGTGTATTTGGTGTGATTATTACGTCACAATAGAGTGCGCGCATAATAGATGCGCAATGAAAATGCAAGACCGTGGAAAATACCAAGGTATATTTTTACTCGTCTCTACACGCAAAGTCAATACGCGCAGGGAGACCAAGGAAAATACAAAGAATATACCCCTCCGTTCCCACTGCTTGTGAAAACTAGGGCAATACGGTTTTGTAAATGACCAGCTCAGATGTCTGATACGGGTAATAATAAAGCATACGCCCATGATAGTGCGCTGATATATGTGACAGCCGAGTTTGATTGATGTGGCTATACATTTTGTCATTAGATGAGCTGTGAACCTATTATGATCTATGCACTCGCCTATGTAGAACTACTGGTGTCCTCCGCAGACTTAAATTTACTTTACCTAGACATATTATGATTTCATTATATAACACATTGATTTTGCCTCATCTCACTTACTGTTGTATGATTTGGGGGAATACATTTAAAACACACTTGAATAGACTTTTTATTACTCAGAAAAAAGCAATAAGAAAAGTTTGTAATGTACCATTTATTAACCATACAAGCAATTTATTTGTTGAATGTAAAACATTAAAGGTCTGTGACCTTGTACTTATGTATACTTATATCTTTATGTATATCATTATCATACGAATGCCTTGCCAGATATTTATAATGATCTTTTTAGCACAAATGCCTCCTATCACTCATATTTCACCTGTCAATACGCAGATCTTCATCAATTTCTTCCCAAAACTACAATTAGTCAAAATTCCTTACGCTGTAATGGAATTAAGTTATAGAATGACCTAGACAATGATATCAAACTAAGTAAAACTCTTGATAAATTTAAAAAACTCTTGAAAAATGAAATGTTCTTGCAGTACAAAAACCACGCTCAATTAAATAATGAATAACTTGCTCCACTTGTTCTTTTTTTTTTTTTTTTTTTTGTATATAAATGTTTTGTAATACTGCAAAGCACCAGCGGGGGGCGCATATAGTGACGCAGTGTCGCTTGACGTCGTGTCCGGTGTGCGTCCTTTGCTGGTGCTTTGCTGTAAATGTCTTATCCTCATAAACATGTAGGTCTTTATAAAAAAAATTCTTGAATATATTTGTTTTCCCGTTAATGTTGTTTTTGTTAATTTTCTCGATATATGTGCCATGGTTGGTGCCCCAATCACAAGTTTGTTTTCAAACTTCTTCAGGGGCTCCTTACCCTATGTTTTTATATTTTCATGAAGTATTATTGTATATGTATCTTTTTATGGTTGAATAAATAAATTGAAATTGAAATTGAAATTGAACCTGACCTGTCTGTGAACCTTGTTGAACCGAGATTTATGACTATAGACCATATCTGCTGTGTGACCTAATACATTACCAGTAATATGAATTTCTGGAGGAGGAGGCTGAGAGCCTCAGTAACGTAGTCTGTCACCTGTACCTAGTAGTTTAAGAATATATCTATCTACATGTATAGCAGTTGTAACTTATATATATTGAACATTTGTATATTTAATATTTGTATTCTATATAGTTGTACCTTAAATATATTCGTCATATTTATGAACAAAGTAAATACGATCTGACGCTATTACTTGCATAAGATTTAGTCACTTGTAAATAGATTCCCAATTCAACAATTAATGATGTACAAATGAATATAAGTAACTTATGTATTTATGAAGCTGTAACTTACATGTATATTTTATCTTAGTAACACTTATTGATAATGATCCATTAATAAGCACTGAATTACAGAGAGCAAGGAACGAATCCCTAGACAAACCGGTTGTCTTAAGATTGAAGTACGTTTAAAACTGATTAGTTAATTCTGGAAGTTAGCAATAGGTATATGAATTGGAAATTCGAGGCTATAACCTGTTGTAAAGACCTAAGGATTAAAGATCGCATGGTTATGCCGACAGAGTGAGCTGCCATGTCGAGATTAGGGGTGGATAGACCAGTGAGTAAAACTCCCGTTGAGCGGTGATTACGAATACTATAAGTTGATTATGCTTGTTTGTTTGTTTTATTTCCGAAAATCATCATAAAAAACAATAACACAATATAACAAAATCAAAGACTTATATAACAATGATAGAATGATAAAACGGTTGGATAGTCCATTTCAGAGCCATTAACCTAATGGCTCTGTTCTTCCATGGAGTCCAATATATATATAATGATACTATAATAAGCAATGATATAACAAAATAGTAAGTCGTAATTAAAAATATTTTTAAAAAACAACAACATTGTACTCGTACTTAACTTAACTAAATCAAATTAAATTTAATTAAACAAAAAACACTAACAAAAAGCATTAAAATCTATTCAAATATCCCCTACCATCCCTAATTTAACAAAATACGACCCCACCCTTATCACCCACCCTGCTAACAATTAACTTGATTAGTTTTAAAATATTCTACACATTATCTAATTTAGTCTGTTATTAAATTGGTTATGTTTATGGCAAAAGCCAATGGGATTGCGAAATTTAAATATCAAAATAATTGAAGTATTTTTGAACATGTTTATTAAACAAATTTAGTGTGCCTAACTGACGGAGCTTAATAGGTAGTTCATTGTATAACACGGATCCCCGATATAAGAATGTACGTTTACACTGATTGGTTCTTGGTTTCGGAAGCATTAAATTGTCATTATATCTTAGCCCGTAACACTTTTCGTTAAATACAAATTTATCAGTCATATATTTAGGTGCTAGCTCATGAAATGTTTTAAACAGTAACGAACACATATGTCTCCGACGTCGAGATTTTAGGGTTTCCCAATCCAAGGTATCGTGAATCTGCTGAATAGATATATGTTCACCAGGTTTAACCTGAAGAATAATTCTTCCTGCTCGATTCTGAAGTTTCTGAAGTTGATCAAAATGATTATTATTTGCAGTTTGCCAAACAGTATCTGCATAGTCAAAGTGAGGCATAATTACAGATGTATAAATTAGTTTCAGATTTGACTCATTAATAAAATACCTCAATCTCCTCAAGAAACCAATCATTTTCCCAATTTTTTTGTTCAATTGCTCTATATGAATATTCCACTTAAGTTCACAATCTACATTTACTCCAAGATATTTGAAACATTTTACTTGAATTAGCTTAGTGGCATTTATCTCTAAATTGAGAATATCATGCTTAGAAAGCATAAACTTTGTCCCTAAAAGCATGCATACTGTTTTACTGGAGTTCACAGAGAGTCTATTTGCATTCATCCAAGATTGTAGATGTCCTAGCTCTTCGTTTAAAACTGATTGAATCACATCTACATCTTTGTGGGAATAATACATAACCGTGTCGTCGGCATAAAAGTGCAAATTGCATTTCGTGAAAGACCTAGGCAGATCGTTTATAAAAATTAAAAATAGCAGTGGCCCCAGTATTGAACCCTGAGGTACGCCGTAATCAAGGGATAATTCCTCTGACAATGTTTGTCCTATGGAAGTTCTAATACGTCTTTTCATTAGATAATCCTGAAACCATCTTAATGAGGTACCTTGTACTCCAATATCATAAAGTTTTTTAATTAGAATTTGGTGATTGACAGTATCAAATGCCTTATGTAAATCGACAAAGACACACCCAGTATATTTCCCTTGATCAATTGCTTCAAGCCATTCATCAGTTACTTTAATAAGTGCAGTAGTTGTGGAATGTTTCGATCTAAAGCCCGATTGCTCCTTCACTAATACATCATTGTCATTCAAGTAATTAAGTAATTGTTTTTGAACAACCCTCTCCAAAAGTTTCGAAACACAGGGCAGTAATGATATTGGCCTGTAATTATCTGGCTGACATTTGTCACCTTTTTTGTGCAATGGTATAATTTTTGCAATCTTCCACTGGCGAGGAACTACCCCATCAGTTATTGACTTATTAATAAGGTATGCTATAATTCTAAAGATTTCTGTTGCACAAGTTTTCAATATGTAAGAACTGATCCCATCCAAACCAACCGATTTCTTATTCTTTAGGCTGTATATTTCTTTTAACACATCTGCTTCAGAAACTAAAGAAAGCTGAAATAGTGGGGTTTGCATATCATTATCCAGACCTGCCTCGTTACATACATGCGAGACATTAACACCATTACATGCATGTAAGACATTGGCAACATTGGCAAAATGATTATTAAAATAATTTGCAGTTTCAAAAATATCATGTGACACAGGAATAGGTGATTTAGAGCTCTTGTTGGGTAGGAGAGATTTAAGAGTTGGCCATGTTTGGTTTCTGTCTATAGTTTCAGTTAATTTTTCGGTAAAATATTTCCTTTTAAGTTTTCTATTTTCAAATGTAACTTTGTTTTTTAATTGTCTATATTCTTTCCAATACACATCTTTGTTATCAATTTTTGCCTTCTGTTTCATTTTGTCACGCTTTTTCATTAATTCAAAAATCCATTCATTCAACCACGGTGAATGTTTCTTTCTTACTCTTTTAGTTTTGAGTGGCATGTATCTATTAACTACACCCAACAAAAGCTCTTGCCATCAATCTACGGCGTCATCTATACTCTTCATTTCTTTAACATCAGACCAATCAAGCTCATTGATTTCTCTTTTAAAAGCATTTAAATCTACACCTTTTGATTTACGAAATGTGACGAAATTTGGATCAGAACACTTATCATATTGACGAGTGTTCCAGATCAAAAAAGTCATGGAGTGATCACTGAGACCATTATGAATAACACCAAAAGAATTTACATTCTCATTACAGTTTGTAATAATATGATCAACAAGTGTTGAAGATTCCTTAGTAACTCTTGTATATTCTGACTTATTTACATGTTTCAAACCATAAATAGCATTTAATTGGTTATATCGTTTACATCCACTTGTTTGAGGTTGTTTTAAAATATCAAAATTGATGTCTCCCATAAGAATGATTGGTTTGTTAAATCCCTCAAGAAATGTTAACATAGTTTCATAATAATTAAAAATATCACATTTGGAGCTTGGAGGTCGATACCATGTAACAAATATGAAAGGTTTATCTTTTTTCAAATCAATCAGTAATGATAAAGCTTCTAAATGTAGGGTGGAATCAAATGTCAATTGATGAAAATTCAAACTATTGTGCACATATATAGCTACTCCTCCACCTTTTCTATTGCGGTCATTTCGAATAACAGAGTATTGGGGTATGGCGATTTCTGTGTCATACACACTATCGTCTAATCTGGTTTCATTTAGTGCGAGTAGGTGTATGTCATTACTGCACAAAATTGATTTAATTTCATCAAAATGCTTCAAGAGACTAACAACGTTAAGCTGTAGACATTTTAATCCATTTAGTGATAATTGATTGTATTTCAACCCGGGCTGATTAACTATATGTTCATCTATTTTTTTCTTTGAATTATATTGCACATTGATCAATTTGGCACTTTCTCCATAAAAAGGTAAATGCTGCATCATACACTGTGGACATTCCCAATCCAAGAACACTTCCGTGTCATCATCATATAATTGTACAGGTACACTAGCACATGATATGTGGATCCAACTTTTACATTGTGTACATAAAAGGCCCTTTTGGTTTGATTTTACAGACTTTCTACACAACCCACATGGAAACTTTCTTAACATTACAATCCTGCTTAAAATCTAGCTTGAAAAGCTAAAGCTAAACATTCAAAGCAAACAACAACAAAATAACACAAACATTCAACTTATACATTAAAATAACAAATATAAACAAAATGCGAGCTTGTTGTTCGTTAAATCGATACACCTCCCAGGATGACGTATAAATATATCACTAGCCAACATCGTTAGATGTTAGAGATGTACATCAAATCATCATTTTACAATTTTTTCAAATCTTCGACGGACGTGATTAGCTTTTTAGCAGTTTTTCCATTACTTGCTGGTATGGCTACGAAGATTCGTCCGTCTTGTGACCAAGCTGCAGTGGCTTTATTTGCTTCCCTGGCTGCCCTCAATATCTTGTAGTTCGAAAAAGTAAGATCTTCCGCTATTGAGATTCCAGAATTTTTCAGTTTCCGTCTTGCTCTCAACACGGCCTGGCGAGCGCGGTACGTTGCAAACTTGACGAGGATCGGGCGATGACGAGACTGAGAATTTATCGGCAATGATTCGGACGAAATCAACGACGATGATCCTTTCACATGTTGTGATGAGTTGTGATGAGTAGGCAATAAGAAGGAAGGCAGTTAAGTATTTGTACTTGAACTTGGAATGGAGTGATTATTGGATGGCTGCTGGTCAGCCTAGATTGACCGTAAGTTGAGGAGGCTATGTTGTGTTTAGCCCAGAATAGAATTACTTCTCATCTTTTAGTAGGAAAGAAAAGTTACACTTTGGAGTAGAATTCAGTTGCTAGTGATCTATTATTGTTACATCTTAAAGGGATCCGGTAACTTTGTCTCAGATTCTGAAACAAAATTCTGGATTTAGCTCATGATGCAATGATAATTATAAACCTTTAGGTCAGTCAGGAACCCCATGACTTTTACAAGCCGATCGCCCGTCTGATTATCAAGATATTTATGATTGGAATTACAAATTTTGAAAACCGTTCGCCTGACGGTTTTCATAACACTACAGTCTATTGGGGAAAACGAGTATGGTAAAACCGGTCACTCAAAGATTTTTACTTTTTTGAGGCACTTCTTGATCATTTTGAAGCGCAATTTTTTTAGGGATTCAATATTACACCATATCACAGACACTTATAACACGTAGGGCCGTGTATCTCAGATTTAACATTGTTAAACGATCCCTTTAAACCTGTCCCTATAACTGTTAACATAACATGCATACACTATCCATACTTTAAGCTAGTAATTATTTAGGTAAATTATTTGTTGTCGGACAAAAGTGACAAACTCTTATACTTAGTAATTGCATTGCATACATACTTGAATTGAATAACGTCGACATGAATTAGGCACGATAGCCTCACTGTTAGTTGAAATCTTTTAATAAAGTGTTACTTGTTATTTGTTCACTCAAACAATTTAGGCTGACAGATTCGTTCTTACAGTAATACATGTCTGTTACACATTAGTTACAGTAGTTAAGTGTGGATGGTGATTGGTATTTTTACATCTTCTTTAGATAGCGCAATTGAGAACTTCGAGAACGAAATCATCGTCTGATTTTATTCAGATACTTATCCACGTCATTGTGCCTTTAGATTGCTCGCTACCCTATGGGAGGAATGTGATAGAGGATGTGAGAGAAAGTGCCCCAAGATATGAGTGCGAATAATGTGTGTGTTTTAACTGCGTGTACAGGACACCCAGTGTGCCCTGTCACATGTTTGCAGTGTGTTGTGCAGATCGTTAGAGAATCTGAGTTGTACAAGTCTGATAGGAATATTAGGATTAATCATGCATACAGAGTACTGACAGAATTATTCAGATCTCATGATGATGCTTTAACTCACCTAAATGAAGAAATACAAGCTACTTGAAGTGTGGAACAGTGTGGAGATGAGCCAGGCTGCTCGTGGCACGAGTTGAATCTAGCGCGAATGTTTACGAGAGCCCAGGGTTCAGGTCAAAGGTTGACCATTAGTGCGTTGTGTTGAATTAAAGAGGTGCGAAATGAGCCAATGAGAAGGCTGTGATTTGTGAATAATTAATTCATTTAATTATCGTTTATTGTGTGATCCAACAGGTCTGGTATTTATCTCTTTACAACATCAAGTTGTAAAGAGAAGAGAATCTAGCGCTCTTAATAAGGACTAGATGGTGGCAGCTTACTGTGCTTACTGGGGAATTACATCCCAATGACCCAATCCCACAATATTTCGTCTTCACCAGCAATTGAAAAATATGACTTTCATAAAATCGGTTTTAAAACAGAGAAAACCTACTTCAAATGCGACGGATTACTGCTGTTCATACGTACCTGGGAGATAATGATGATTATAAATCGCTAACGGTTCGGTGATTCGATAACAGCTCAATCACCGCGATGAGTTAGTTCACAATCCAGTACATTCACGTAAAAGCCTGCATCTCTTCCGCACACGCATTTCGCGAACATTCTACTTCAAACAAACGAAATAAAATTTCAAAAATAATGATCGCTAAAAAGAATAGTTGGCGGAACATTGTCTTTATGTCTCGCTTCTGTCTTAAGGTGATTGAGGAGGGAACTGAGATTTCATTAGGTATTTTAATGCCTGCCTTGCAAGAGCATTTTCGATCTTCTAGCGCCATGACAGGACTTCTTCTATCACTCAATATATCCCTGTGGTATGTTGCCGGTAAGTATTATTGATTAAAATCTATTGTTTAACACGATCGCAAAGGCTTTCGAGAAAAAACATTTACCAACCTCAGGAAATTCAAATGACATATTAGGTCATCCGAGCAACATGATTTATGTGCACACTAGGTATTACGAGTGCTCTTGAGTTTTGTTGTTTGTTGTAATTCTTTGCAGTCGAATTTGTCTGTACTTTACAACAAAAATTAAATAATAGTATTCAACCTGGAAGACTATAAATTGAAAACTTCTTGTATTCTACATTTTATTTACGTGAATAAAAATGAAAATAATAACACTTCTTTATTGTAGTAGTTAAAAACGTAATTCAGGGAACCTGTCTTGGAGAATATCTAATTTTGGGATACTACTTTAAAATAAATTCTGTTAAATATGGTTTTGAAAATTTGACTTATCGGTTTTTGACAATTTGAAGACCAAACATAATCGTGACTCTGATTTTCGTTGCGCATGTAATGTTTCACTGTGGGTTGGCACTGAAAATAGATATACAGTTGAAACAGACAATGAATAAAGAAATAAATAGCTTGGTCGATTTGTTTTGAAGCATTATCTTCAAAAACCCGGACAGCATGAACTGTATTATCCTTAAAAATAACGTCTATAACCACTCTGAGATGGAAGATAATACCAATACGAAATGTATTATGCAACGTCTAGTCTAATTATAGTTAGCTTTATTTTAAATAGTGAAGGACTTTAATAGGCCTATTAGGTAAATTGGCTTGACTAAATAAAGTAATAATCCATTAAACGCGCGCTTTGGTGGATACAATTTTAGAAGTTAGGAAATGTTTTTTTCAGAGTAAAAAGTGTCCGTGGATCCGAGTCCCTGGGGACTTGGATCACGATACTGCCGATAATACTTTACCGATGATCAGATTCCAAGTAAAGTTTACTATAAATAACCAATTCCGACATTCAGAAATGATTTTCGGTGACTGATGTGTCAAATGTGATCATTCACAACGGAAAGGCCAGCACACAAACAAATTACAGTTCCTCTCTCAGCTCTCTTTATGTCCATGTGACCTTTGGAAAAGTTCGTTCCCGATTTTGGTGCATGCGCAGTGTGCAATTACGAATTGTATAGGCCTATCACGATCCGTTAAATCTAATGCTGTTAAAGTACATAATGTATGCCAGTATTATCGTATCTGGAGTAAAAGGCGATTATTTGACACAATTTTTGTTGCTTTCTTGCTTGTCGAAGATATGCAGTTAAAACTCAGACGAGTATTTTGGAGGACCAACCAACCAAGAACCAATCATGTGATACTGCACGGCATAAATGTAGTACTATACTTTATTCGTTCATTCATTTATTTTTGTTGGGGGGGGGGGGGGAGTTACGCATTACTAATTGTTCTTTCGAAAATATGCAACATTGATAAAATTGTTTTTTGAAGCACCCCTAGCTAAACTAATGCTGGATCGGTGTGCATACCCAAGAGCTCTGACCACGGTGTGTGGCTTGCTTGGTGGACTGGCAATGATAGCTACTGCTTATACCCGAAACCTTTTCATCTTTGGTGCTCTCTTAATCTCATCTTGTAAGTTCATAGTTCATTTTATTTCTTCTTTCACAAACATTTGTACATAGAATTTCAAATAAAGTAACTGGAACAGCAGATTATCAATGTAACAAACATAATTTGAAGCGCAATAGTAACGTTCAACATACAACTCTTGTTATTACCTAAAGAAATTCTATAAAAAAAGTTACTTATGTAAGATCATGTTCTGTACATGTAAGAAAGAGGAGACCTTATAGAAGCTGGGCTTGTTAGAGCAAGGTCCTCAAACAGAATATAATATCTGAATGCTTAAATTTACACATGGGAAATATTTACAAAAGAGATAGATGTATTATGAAAAGGAGAAAATGGGAAGATATATACTTAAGGATGGAGAGCGAAAGCACAAACCAGAACAAAACAACAACACAGAAAAGTTAAGAAGGAAAAAAGTTATATGTAGGAGAAATGATGATGGGGGAAGAAAAAGAAGAGAGATAGAGAAAAGAAAAAGTACAATAGAGGGACCCTTCAAAGGTTTCCTCATGCGCTCATACTTTCCACATTAGCTTAAAATGGGGGGGGGGGGTGGGGACATCCCCAACTATATGTAAGCCCTAAGTCAGAATTTAGATGCAAGTTTAACATTATATTGGCAAATGTGAGCTTCATCTCATTGTTGACATTGCCTCCAACCCAAAATCAGCATCTAGCATTGCCTGTATGAACGATTCATTACGAGACTTTATAGCTATTAATATTATAATCATAATTATCATTATCATCTTTGTTATTTATAATATTTCATGCATAATAGTAATAGTAGTAGTAATAGTAGTAGTAGTAGTAATAGTAGTAGTAATAGTAGTAGTAGTAGAATGAAAAAAGGAGAATAAGTAGAAGTGGTAGTAGTAGTAGTATTAACAGTATAAGTATTAGTAGTAGTAGGAGTAGTCGTATTAGTAGTAATAATAGGAGTAGTAGTAGTACATGTAGTAGCAGTAGAAAGAGAAGTAGGAGTAGTATTGGTAGTAGTAGTAAACGAAGTATACGTAGTAGTGCAGTGTAGAAGTAGTAGTAGAAGTAATTATAATAATAATAATAATAATATTAATAATAATGATAATAATGATCATAACATTAATAATAACAGTTTTTTTTATCAATCCTAAATTCCGGATGACACGATTTATCAATCAATGCAGAATAATACGTGTTGTATTAGACTGTAATTCTATTTCGTAGTAGGTGTGATTTTGTAATTCACACCATAATGGAATCTTATAATTGGCCTTAAAACTTAGACCTCAAAAATATGATATACGATATTCGTCTTATCCTGAAGTTCAATTTCAATCTTGGTTTGTAAAACTTTGTACAGATTCAGGGGTACATTTTTTTATATTTATATTTTCCCAAATAAAATTAAAACCTGTAAAAAATACTTTGTTTCTACCACAAAGCATTGAGGGATATAAGGTATTTTTTAAGCTCTAATGGAACATGAAGTCTGAAGCTCTTTTCCAAGTGCATAGAGGGAAGATCTCCCCCCCCCCCTCCCACCTCGGCGAAATTTTTATTCCCAAACAGGTTTGCAATTTCTTATATTTCCGTTCTTTTCAATGGCTGATATGTTCTACGTCATTAGCAGCTTGGAAAGAGGTCACAAACAAATAGACTTTGATTTTTTTATTGCTTT
The DNA here is from genome assembly GCF_000002235.5 of Strongylocentrotus purpuratus. NCBI lineage: Eukaryota > Metazoa > Echinodermata > Echinoidea > Camarodonta > Strongylocentrotidae > Strongylocentrotus > Strongylocentrotus purpuratus. Next base: position 33,920,262 of record NW_022145615.1, read on the forward strand.
GCCTCACTATTTAAAAAGTCAAAATAACAAAAAATGAATAAACTGAGACTTGAACCCACCACTCTAAGATTGTATTACGCTGATCTTACCGATTGAGCCAACGATGGGTTAATGAAACGTGATTCTGCATGATTTCTATAACCCTATCACTCACCCTAACGGTTACGTCATTGCTAATGACGTAACATGTCAGCCAATCAGATGACCGGAAACATTAGCATTGGCAAACCTGTTTGGGAAAAAAATAGCCCCCGTAGACGGTCGAAAAAGAGAACAAAATTAAAAAGTGAAAGGAGTGAAAGAGAGCGCGCGAGAGAGAAAACATGCGGAGGTCATACAATCCCCTCCTACAAACACTCCTCATCTGAGTGATAGTGTATAGTTCTCTCGTATTTTATCCTCGTAGTAGGAGTGGTGCCCACATGAACTTCAGTGTCTCTTGAATAGCCAGACTAACGCTACGCCACTGCTCTTTCTTTAAAAAAAAAATTCTTTGCCACATCGTCTTCCATCTTTTCTAAATAACATGAGTTGCTCCTACTCCCCGCCCTCTCTCTCTCCTCCTCCCCGATACCGGTAAAGGTACAAATTGTAGGTCACATAATAATCTAATATTTTAGCATGAATGTTCTCTTATTTCTCTCTCTCTCTCTCTCTCGCTCTCTCTCGATTCCTGCTGTCATCCTCTTCTCCCACATCATTTTCCCCTCTTTTTCCCTCCTTCCCTTCTCTTCTCTCTCCCCAATATTTCCCACCTGCTCGCATTTCTTTGACACCTTTTCCTGGACAGCACTCTGTGCGTCTGTCTTGCATCGCCAGGCACCGATACTGCTGCATCAATACTTTCCCACCAACTTTGCCTTCATCAGTATCTCAACCTTCTTTGGAGCAATCATTGGCAGCCTGATCGTTCCCCTGATAATATCTCTAAGTTTGATGGCATACGGTGTTAGTGGAGCCCTTCTTGTCCTAGGAGGGGTATGGGCAAACATGCTACCCGTCGGATATGCTCTTAAAGTACCCACTGATCAGAGGGAGTCGACGGTACCTCTTGGTGTCAATGGCAGTGGTGGTGGTGGTGGTGGTGGTTGTGGTGTTGGTGGTTGTAGTGTTGGTGGTGACGCTGGAGGAAGTGGATATCCGAAGGATACGACACCGTTAATATCCAAACAACAGAAAGACAGCGTAGAAGGAGGCACTGCAGGTGGCAAAACCATTTGTGGACCGAATAGCCACCGTCCAGACGGACAAAACGGTATCACAAAGGAAAATTACACAGCTAAAGCCAAAAGTAAGCACCTCAACATCGAAATAAAAAGTATTGAGACGGGTGATGATACGGACAGTGATATCAGCTATCATGGTGAGGATGGCCCTTGTCACAACGGCAACAATGACATCACCGAAATTAATGAAGGAAGAAAGTGCTTAATGCGTGCCGACAGCAGTGGAGATCACATGGAAACTTTCCCACACAGTCCGTCAGAGGTGAAAGCGGATCAGTCGTATTTCACTAGACTGATAAAAGATGTCACTCACTTCGATTTCCTGGTTTTGAATCCACTCGTGTCTTGCACTCTCATTCCGAGTGTTGGAATCTTTTTTATTATCATCGGAGGGTGGGATCTCTTCGAAGTTACCTATGGCATCTCACAGGGACTCGAACCCAGAACCGCAAATTTTATTCCCTTCGCTTCCATCACTGGATGTGCTGTTTCACAATGCGTCCTTACCGTCATTCTGAGGTACAAACCCAAATATTGTGTCTTTCTTTTTTTCTTCTCCTGCTGCTGGTCGACCATCGGATTCTTCATGATCACACTGCATTCGTCTTTCGTTTACCTCTTGGTAATGTCGCTCATCATCGGTATCGGAGTCAATGGCGTCATCGTTACTTGCGAAGGCGTCATTGGTTTCGTTGTTGACGAAGAAGACTTTGCCGAAGCGTCGACGATCACAGATCTATCCATTGGTCTCGGATTGCTAGTATCTGGTCTTGTCGCAGGTAAGGTATAGGGCCAGCAGTTTTGAAATAGTCAGAGTTCACTTTTCATTCAAATTTGTCCTTGTTGATTTATTGGTAGTAAGTATTCTTCCCATTAAATTAATTTTGATGTAAATTTTCATTTTTAAATTGTTAAACTTACTCGTATCAATATTTGACAGCCTTTTAATCATCATATCTTTGCTTTATTCTATGTAATCTTATATCTAATTTGATTTAATTTGGTTGATTGGTTTCTGTCTGATTTTTATTTTTTCCTTTGCATGTATACGAGACATTACACAATGTGTATGTAAGGTAGGTGTGCCATTGAATGAAATATACATGTTTTAAATTACAAAAAGAGGGTCGACAAATTGAGTAGATCTTCATAGTAAACATCACTAACCTCAGAATACATAGATAAAATATAAACAGACAACAACTGAAGACAAAGGATAAAATTGAGTGCTAAGTGACTGGCTTCGGATGAATTATAAAAACAAATCAACCTAAGGCAATATCAACGGGCTTGTGTGTCACCTTTGGATAATTATGGGATACATTGCATGATACATATTATTAATCGGAACGTGATTTCTAGATGCAATACAAAAGGGTATCGAGATGATTTTATTTGCGATTGTGTCATGCAGTGGCGGATCCAGGGAGGAGGCCCGGGAGGCCCGCCCCCCCCCCCCCCCTGGGGAAAAAAAGAAGGAAAAAAAAAAAGGAAAAAAAGAAGGAAAAAAAAAAGAAGGAACAAAAAAAGAAGGAACAAAAAAAGTAGGAAAAAAAGAGAAGGAAAAAAAAGGGAAAATATTTTTTTTTGTTGAAAAAATTGTCCCCCCAAGCCACTGAACGAAATATCTGACGACGTAATTTTTCCAATTTCCAGGGCAAAAATAAAAATGTGGAGAGAAAGGGCCCGCGGAACGGCGGGGATCGGGAACTTCCAGCTCCCCCCACACTTTTTTGACAAAGTATATTAAAGAGAAATAGAAAGAAAAAGAGCAAGAAAGAAAGAATAGTTAACCAGGCGCGGATCCAGGGGGGCCGAGCGGGCCTTGCCCCCCCCCCCCCCCCCGCAAAAAAAAAAAGGAGAGAGAGAGAGAAGGAAAGAAGGGAAAGGGAAAGAGGAGAGGAAGGGAAAAAAAGAAGAGGAAGAAGAGAAGAAAATGGGAAGAAGTAGATCGGGGGGGCAAAAGGACTTGCCTCCCAGGCTGTTGCCCCCCCCCCCCCTCCAATCAAAAAATAAAAGAGAAGGAAGGAAAGGGAAAGAAAAAAGGAAAAGAGGAGATACAGGGAAGGAAAAAAGAGGAAGAAGAAAAGAAAAGAAGTTGGATATCAGTTGCAATTTTCCCGCCAACAACTTGTGGATCGGGGGGGGGGGGGGGCAAAAGGAAGGAAGAGAACGTAGGAAAAAAATGAATTTAGACAAAGATTAATAGTCGATAACGACACAACAAATCGTCTTCTTTCTCTAATGATTTAATGAAACGTAAGCTTCCGCTTAGCGCGGGAGGGGAAAAACTAAATTCAGACGAGGATTATTTTTTGGGAACGGTACAACAAATCGTCTTCTTTCTCTAATAATTTATTGAAATGTCAAAGCTTCCGCGTTTCGCAGAAAAGGGAGGGGGAAACTCGCCCCTCCCTGCACCCACCAACCCCAATTACGTCACTCCTGGTCAGCATTACGAACCAATATTTGGCTCGCATAATTTCAAATTTTGCCCCCCCCCCCTAAGAAATCCCTGGATCCGCACCTGATGTATATACAACGGCAACAGTTTCAATATAAAATGTAAGTTCTTCTTACCTAAATCATTGGTCTGGAAACAATTATTTGCCCATTGTTGTGTATTGTATTACATTTTCACTGACAATGAATTCACATCGTAATGCAATTTTCAAGTTTCCCAGGCTTATTTAGGAGAACAGAAGATTGATATTGTAACGAAAACGGGTCTCTCACTCTCTGGGTAGCGTCACTTCTTCAGTCAGAACCCGCTCTTTCTCTGTACTCGACGTTCTCACAAAAATATATTGTGCAACAGACACTCTCAGATCAGCTTACAATCACTTAACTAAATTAAGTTACCAACACAGGAAATAATATGCACTTACAGATCAAGTAATGTTTCCAAGAACTTTAATAATCTGAACTTCCAAACAAATTAAGGCACAACTTCCTTCTACGGCAGCTCAACACAAACTGCCCACAAGATTAACCCCACGTACGCGCATCGCAGTGCGCGACGTAACCATAGCGACATCTACAATAACAATAAACAATTACAATAACTAACGCCCTCTAAAGGCTAGGTAATGTAAATAACGATTTCGTTACACTACCCCGCCCCAAGTCTGGGCAGTCCTCTGACCAAAAACACAAAATCGTCTTAATACATGCTTTTGGCAAGAATGAGGCAAAATTACATAGATAAAACTTTTATACATTTATTTCAATTAATCATTCTGTCCTGCGAACAACATCTATAAATACATTTTTGCAAATAAAGGCCGAAAAATCCGCTGGAATACTTTCACGTATAGCAATAATTACATATAATTGTACAAGAACAAGAGTGGGAAAAGATCAAGTCCTTTCCAAATTTAAACTATTTCAACCTGTACTATCAGTATGTACGCAGTACCACTATCCTCGAATAAGCCTGCAGTTAAACATGAGGTAAGAGTTATGTACAAGTAATATATACACACGCATTATCATCTTTGGTGGAATAGATCATAGGAATTCATTCTGGCGTAAATATTCATATTTTCAATGATAGCGCCGTGAAAACTAAAAACAACAACAACATCAATAGTTACATGTAAGGAAAATTTAATCACTATAAGAGGAATATAAATGAGTTCCGCCATGAGCTTCAATTGCAGCATAAAATACATACAAGAAAACAGGTTTCCAAGTAATTGCAATATTAATGATAGCTGAATTGATATACATGTATGAGTTAAACTTCTGGTAAGATTGCTCCAGCCTTCAAGTTAATACTGTAATTGGTCCTGATCTCTTCCTCCACTACCAGAATCCCGTCACAAAAAGATCGTCTTGTGGTGACTTCAGTAATGCTGTTAACCCGGCCGACCAGGGCCCTTTCCAGCTCCTGTACGGACATCGGAGAACCTAGCGACTGATCCGATGCGAGGTGATGCAACTTTGTAGGCGCCGGCGAACTTTCCTTTTCACACCCATGCAGGAAAACCACGCTGTACTCTCGTACCTTTTCCTCCTGAAAGAGCTTCTTGCCCCCCGAGAACTGTGTTGAGGAAGACCTCTCTTCTACCTGCAGAGGGGTGCCCAGAAGAGTGCGTCGCAGATCCAACCCCTGCATTGGCCTTCCCATCTGGATCTTCCGAAACGTTGGGGTTGGGCAGTCCTCCACCTCAGCTTCTGATTCTGACGATACCGACGAGGTCTCACTTTCCCTCTCTTTTAACAGCATGCTGAGATCTTTACCGGTCGGCCTCGATGCATTCCCGTTCTCTGAAGAGAGTGTTTCCTTCGAAGCATGAATACTCAGCTCACCTGCTGCTACAGGGGTTACCACAGGCGCGTCTTGCCGCTTGTCTTCTGTTGTCTTCCCCTCGTGTCGACTCTGTACGTGCCTCGTCAGGTTGTCCTTCCTAAAAAAAAGACTTGTCGCACCCTCTGCATTTGTGTTCCTCCCTTCTTCGATGTCTCTCTTGAATGTGTCTCTCCAAACTTCTCTTGTGGGAGAAGTAATGACCGCAAGAATAGCACTTCACGTTCCACCTGGAATGTCGCATACTGGCTTACTGTAAGAGAATCGAAACAGAGGACATCAGGTTAACACAAAATCGAGATCATCTGGATTATCATTCATCACAGATAATATAGTTGCAATGGGTTAACTATCTAATTAATAACTGTAGCGGATAGGCTCGTTTCTTTTCCTTGACGGATTTCTTCTAGGGGGTGGGACCGGAACTTTTCGTGGTGCCGGAACAGGGGGTGTGACAGGCTGGGAATCTTCCCTGTTCAAGTCCTCGATGTCCATATGCTGTGTCAGTTGGCTAGGAGCCTCCTGCTCATTTCCGTGAGCGTCCCTGCTTTCACTTGCTTCTAACCAGGATTGAAGAGGTTCCCCCTTGTACGGCTTCAACCTGTCAACATGGACCACCTTCATCTTTCCATTTCTCTTCGCCTGTATTCGGCAAGTAACATCTGACAATTGCCGAATTAACAAGTAAGGGCCCTCCCACCTCCTCTGGAGCTTCGGGGACAAGCCTTTGGTCTTTGCCTTGTTGTAGAGCCACACAAAGTCGCCCACTGCCAAAGGACTACCCCCTGCCTTGGAGTCATAATCCTTTTTCTGCCGCCTAGCACTTTCAGTGCAGTTCTTACGGGCCCTTTCGTGAGCTTCCCGCATGCGTTGCCTCAAGGTGTATGCGTAGTCTGTCTCAATATCATGCTCCTCGGGGTCCTCTAGAGCCTCTGTGGTCAGGTCTATTGGCAAATGCACTTCCCGCCCTAACATCAGCATATTAGGTGTCTCCCTTGTGGAGTCTTGGGGAGCACTACGGTAGGCAAACACTGCGATCGCCAACTTCTCGTCCCAATCTCGTTGTCGCTTATGGGGTTCAATCATCATTGAGATCATGTTGAGCAGAGTGCCATTAAACCGTTCAATGAGTCCATCGGACTTTGGGTTGTATGGGGTGGTGCGTGTCTTGTGAATGCCAAGGATGCCGCACATTTCCTTAAAGACGCGAGACTCGAAATTCCGGCCCTGATCCGAATGCAATACTTCAGGAACACCAAACCTACAAACAAACTCGTTTACAAACTTGTCTGCAACCGTTACAGCGGTTTGATCTGGTATTGGGTAAGCCTCCATCCACTTGCTAAAATAGTCCCCTACAACCAGAATGTACTTGTTCCCTCTCTCCGTCTCGGGTAGCGGTCCAACTACGTCCATGGCGACACGCTCCATCGGCATTCCTACCGTATCTTGTTGCAAGGGGGCCCTCCGTTTCTTAGCTGGCGACTTCTTAGAGGCACAGACGTTGCATTGTCGAACTACGGACCGTATGTCTGCATCCATTCCGTACCAGTAGAATCTCATGCGAACTTTGGCTATGGTTTTGTTCATCCCTAGATGTCCGCTGGACTTCCCACCATGCAACTCTTTCACGACTTCTGACCGAAGTTTGGTTGGGAGGACAACATGCCAAGTGATCTTCTGACCTTGATCACATTCCCACTTTCGGTGAAGAACTCCTTGCTTGACAGCTAGTTGATCCCACATTCTCCAGTAAGACTTTTCGACACTAGACTTTGATGCCATTGAAGACCATTCAGGCCTGTCTTTTGATTGTTGTTTGCCGTTCAAGATCCACTTGATTGATGAATCTTCAGTTAGTTCTTGGTTCAGGTGTGCATTGGTGATACTTGGTGCTAGGGTAACTGCATTTACCTCTGCACGGCCATTTCCAGGTCCTGCTTGGACTTCGAAGCCTGCAGACTCCTCAACATCCCGTTTACACTGGGGACAAGGCCGTCTTGACAAACTATCTGCATTGGCATGCGAGCGACCAGCTCGGTGTATGATTTCGATATCATACTCAGCTATCACTTGAAGCCAGCGGGCCATCTGCCCTTGCGGATCTTTGAAATTCAGAAGCCATCGCAATGCTCCGTGGTCCGTCCTGACCGTAGTCTTCTGCCCATACAAGTACTGTCGGAATTTCTTCAAAAATTCTACGACGGCGAGCAACTCCTTTCTGGTAACGCAATAGTTCTTCTCTGCTTTGTTCAGAGCTCTGCTAGCATATGATATGACTCGTTCCTTTCCATCTACCACTTGAGATAGGACAGCCCCTATCCCCTCATTACTAGCATCCGTATCCAGGATATAATCCTGTTCTGGGTCTGGGTATGCTAAGATAGGCGATTGGTACAGCCGCTTCTTGAGTTCCTGGAAGGCATCTTCACATTCCTCAGTCCATACGAAGGTGTGGGCTTTCTCGGTTAGCCGATGTAGTGGCCGGGCGATATTGGCAAATCCTTCAATAAACCTCCTATAGTACGAGGCCAGTCCTAAGAAACTCTGGACGTCCTTTACACTAGTAGGGGTTGGCCACTCCTTGACAGCTCTTATCTTTTCTGGGTCTGTGGACACTCCTTCCCTGGACACTACATGTCCCAGATACAAGACACTCTCCCGAAATAGGTGACATTTCTTTGCTTTGAGTTTCAATCCTGCTTTCCGAAGACGTTGGAAGACCATCCCCAGTCTAGTCAGTTCTTCGTCGATTGTTTTGGCGAATACAATGACATCGTCCAAGTAAACCAAGAGTACTTCCCAATGCAGTCCGGACAGGACCTGCTCCATCAGCCTCTCAAAGGTGGATGGGGCGTTGCATAGCCCGAAGGGCATCACTTTTCAGCTGTATAGCCCTCCTCGAACAACGAAAGCTGATTTCTTTTTGGCTTCTTCATCTAGCTCGACCTGCCAATATCCTGAGGCCAGGTCCAAAGTAGAAAACCATTTTGCACCTCCAAGTGCGTCCAGCGAATCATCAATGCGAGGTATTGGGTAGCTGTCCTTGATTGTCAAGTGATTCAGACGACGATAATCCACGCAAAACCTTTTTGACCCGTCTTTTTTCTTTACGAGAACAACATTGGATGACCAAGGGCTGTCTGAGGGCTCTATTCTGTCATGTTCAAGCATGTCTTGGATTTGACGATCAATCTCTTCCTGCTCCTTGGGTGGAAACCTACGGGGCCTTTGTCTGATTGGAAGACTATCCCCTGTGTTGATGTGATGTTTGACAAGGCCAGTCTTTCCAATGTCTGAGTCCGAAATTGCGAAAATGTCTTGGTTCTCGCACAGTAGCTTGGCAATTCTGTCATGGAAGACCTTGTCTATCCCTCTCTTGCTTCTTTCAAAGAGATCTACGAGATGGTCTGGGACTGTATGATTATCGGTTGTTGGTAAAGGTTGGCCTGGAATTTCCTCAATGTCCTCCCCGCTGATGGGTGTTAGATGGCCGGCAAGTGTACCTCTGCGAATTACGCATGCCTTCTTTCCTGGGTTGAAGACTCGAACAGGGAGGGTTGTTTCCGTCCTTTCTACAACTACCCGTGCAACGATGATGCCTTTGTTCAGGAGCTCGCTACTCTCCGCAGGTTCAATGAGACCTAGACCTGTCCCATCTTGCAGCCCTGTCGTGTAGCCTGGAACAATAACCTCATGACCTGGTGGCACCCTTGTAGTTGCCCCTATCAATACTCTGGAGCTAAATGAAACTCCTCGGGCATCCGTACATTTGATTCTCTCTCCCTTGAGCCGCAGTTCCTTTGTCTTCAGATCGATAATACACCCATTTGGTTCCATGAAGTCCAGCCCAAGTAGCCCGTCTACCTGGTCGGTATTGCCGAAGACTACTTCTAGTGGAAAGATGCATGTTCCTACACCAAGCTCCAACCATGCACTACCTAGCGTTTCCATGCTACTGCCATCTGCATTGCGAACTCCCACTTCTGTCAAGTCTGGCCTATTAGTTGAATGTATCCGATAGTACACGGATGAAGATAAAATGGTATCGGTGGCACCTGAATCTACCAACAACCTTGCTTTGATTCCCCTTATCTCCACTTCAGCAAAAAGACCACGTCGTGCTTTATCAGATATGTAATTCCTTGAAGGATATTCTCGAGGAGATGGAGGTGTGTCAGTTACATGCCCTGGTGTCCGTCCAGCCTCCCCTCGGGCCTCTGGGTTGGCTGAGCCTCGTTTCCCGAAGGCCTCCTGTATTCTCTTGCGTGAGGGCAGTTACGCCTAAAATGCCCCTTCTCATGACACTCGTAGCATTCATCTGTGGCTGTTGGTGTTCTCCGCCTGTACGAGTTGGGTCTCTCTCGTCTGAATTCTTCTGACTTGATGGGTCGTTCCTGTTTGGCGATTCTCTCATCTATTCTCTTCAGCTCTCTCCAGATTTCATTGATCGTAGCTGCTGAATCAGTGTCAACGGCCCTTGCCTGCTTCTGCCTCCTGCCAGACCGTTGTTCCTCGAGTCTGAAAAAATTATCAGTTGCCAAGGCCGCCTGGATGGCTTCATCCATAGTTGTTGGCTTAGATCGAAAGACCCCTTCCCTGATGGATTGGTCCTCAATCGCCTCTGCAAAGTGTGTCCTTGCCAACCGATCCTGGGCTTCTTCAGTAAGTTCCGGGTATGCCAACATGGATAACTCCCGTATGGCCTGACCCAGTTCCTGGAGGGTCTCTCTGGGCCCTTGGCGTCTGTAACGCAGTTCAAGGAGGAAGTTCTCTGCCAACTGGCCTGGGCCAAATCTCTTCTCTAGAAGAACTACCAGGTCTTGGTATGCAATCCGAGAAGTGTCAGCTGCCTTGCTGCCCAAGATCTTCAGTGCTGATCCCCTCAGACTTGCTGCTAGGAAAACCTTTGCCTGGTCATCACCCCAGTTATTGGCGACCTTGCAGGCTTCAAAATGGCTGAGGTAATCCCTCCAAGGTGTCCTCCCATCGAATTTGTCGGGCGATACATTTGGCTTAGACAGTGTAACAGGTGACCGTACCCCTGGAACTTCGCTCCTGTGTCGCTGGTAGTGAGGAATTGATGCAAGAACATCTGAAGCATCCAAATCTTGCCTATGTAAGAAGCCTGTTCGTAGCCCATCTGCCCGACGAACGGCTGTTGATGTTTTACTTGGAGACCACTGTGCAGCATGAAGTTCCTTCGCCTCAGCAGCTGCAGTCTGCTTGTGTGCCACCTTCACTTGCGTTTGATCCTCTAGGCATCCATGCATTGGTGATTCAGGTCCCTTGGGATTGACCAGCAAGTTATCATTCATTGTGGTCGCATGAGTCTCCGTTGACTCATGTTCCCGTCTACCAGCAGTGGGTGGTGTTCCACTCTGGGACTGGTTAGGGAAACTTACAGGAGACTGATCGATATGCAGCCTTCTTACCTGCAGTCTGAGAAGCTGATTCTGTTCTAATAATGACTGAATCTCTGTCTTGGACCGACGTAGATCTTCGTCGCCTCGCTGCACTTCTGCTGCAAGGACTTCTACCTCGTCCTCTATAGTCAGTCTCTGAGAAGCCATACCACAATGTTTCTTCCAAACACTGATGCTTTCTGCGTCGTTGTTGTGTGGAGGCGCCACAGAGTGATGTGTTGAAGCGATGAGGCGCTATCAGCCCTATGTCGTAGCAGTGAGGTGCTATAGAGCGCTGTGTTGAAGCAGTGAGGTGCTATATAGAACGCTGTGTTGTAGCAGTGAGGTGCTATAGAAAGCTGTGTTGAAGCGGTGAGGTGCTATAGACCACCATGTTGAAGCAGTGAGGTGCTATAGACCGCCGTGTTGTAGCGGTGAGGTGCTATAGACTGCCGTGTTGTAGCGGTGAGGTGCTATAGAACGCTGTGTTGTAGCGGTGAGGTGCTATAGACCGCCGTGTTGTAGCGGTGAGGTGCTATAGAGCGCTGTGTTGAAGCGGTGAGGTGCTATCGACCACTGTGTTGAAGCAGTGAGGTGCTATAGACTGCCGTGTTGTAGCGGTGAGGTGCTATAGAACGCTGTGTTGAAGCGGTGAGGCGCTATAGACCGCCGTGTTGTAGCGGTGAGGTGCTATAGAGCGCTGTGTTGAAGCGGTGAGGTGCTATAGACCACTGTGTTGAAGCAGGGAGGTGCTATAGACCACCGTGTTGAAGCCGGTGAGGAGTTGCCGTGTCGAGCTAATGCTCGATTAACCTTATTTTTGATAATCAGCTCTGCCGTATGCTGATCGAGTACCGTGTCTCGTGTCTGTTTTAATCCAACCGCTAGCCACCAATGTAACGAAAACGGGTCTCTCACTCTCTGGGTAGCGTCACTTCTTCAGTCAGAACCCGCTCTTTCTCTGTACTCGACGTTCTCACAAAAATATATTGTGCAACAGACACTCTCAGATCAGCTTACAATCACTTAACTAAATTAAGTTACCAACACAGGAAATAATATGCACTTACAGATCAAGTAATGTTTCCAAGAACTTTAATAATCTGAACTTCCAAACAAATTAAGGCACAACTTCCTTCTACGGCAGCTCAACACAAACTGCCCACAAGATTAACCCCACGTACGCGCATCGCAGTGCGCGACGTAACCATAGCGACATCTACAATAACAATAAACAATTACAATAACTAACGCCCTCTAAAGGCTAGGTAATGTAAATAACGATTTCGTTACAATATTGTTAAGTTGTACGATAACATCACTCACTTTGATTTGATTGGAGATATATCTCATTAAAAACAGAGTAAAGGCTATACAGTATCAAACAAACCAACACCATTAAACTTCAAGCTCACTCACACATGATTTATTGCGACACTTTCAAGGCTACTTATTATTTCAAGTCCATGTATATACAAAGGGCAACAGCTTCAATATTAAACGTAATTAAATCATGGTCTGGAAAATGTTATGCCCATTGTTGTATACTATAGAACATTTTCCATAACGATGAATATACATTGTATGATGCAATTTTCAGGAAAACCATACTTGTCATTACTGTTATATTTGTTATATGATACTAAAGCAAATCGTTTCGCTTATCGACAAGATAAATAAATGTGAAGTACGTGTCAAATAATGAAATCATTACGTGCTATTTTTAACCGGACTAGACATTTGAAATGTATAAAAAATGTATACACTATTGACAGCAAGCAAGTTTTTAAACAAGAATTCAGAAATTGAACAATATTGCACATTTTAGTCCACACGGCATGCTCTACACCCTTAGTTGGACTGTAAACAGTTGTCTTCTTAAGTCTTCCATATAAATATAAATTTTAAGGAGGTCAATAATCATTATGAAAACACCACTTTCGTAGGGTTGATACATCATTGTGCACACATGTAACAATGTGATAATATTTTTTCTTTGGGGGGGGGGGGGGACGGGAGGAGGGCAATCCAAAAAGGGACTGATATGTGAACATTAATATTGATAGGTCGCTTCACAAAATGGGCATACATAGTCCTTTTTTGTGAATAGTATTTTGAGCAAAACACAAAATAGGTGGAGCCAACGTCCACACATGTCACATCGCACCCATGGAGGTTTTAGTCCGAATTTACATAGGAGGTTTGTCGACAAATCTAGGTTTATGTGCTTCATATGACGCGTTTCGAAGCGTTTCAGACCAAGGTTTAGACAAACCTTTGTCTGAAACGCGTCATATGACGCACATAAACATAGGTTTGTCTACAAACCTCCTTTGTGAATTCGGGCCTTTGTGTCTGTGTCCTTCCCTGGCTTTTCACACGACACATTTGTTCCCGATGTCTTTTGCGAGATGCCCCACATTCCGAGAATTTATTCTCTTGGACACAGCTAGAGCGTTCTGCTATTGAAAGCGAAATGTGCGAGTCAGGGGCGGCGATCCCGGGGGAAGGACGGGGTACACGTCTTCCCTCAATTTTCTTAGGGGGGTCGTCCCCCATGGATAATTTGAAAAAGTGCACACCAACAAAATGTATAGCAAATACTGACTAAAGACTGCAACACACTTTAAGGATCTGGTGGGCCCAAGAGTACAGCGTTTAGACTAATAGAAATGCTAAAATCTTCTCGCTCGGTCGCTACGCTCCTTCGCATAAAATCCTAAAAATATGCAAGTAAATATTGTAGAAAATATGTATTCTGTTGGTATCACGTATGTACAGTTTACACTGTATGTTAACAAGATTAAAAGTTATAGAAATAGATCAGTGTTCCAAAAATGAATATTCAGCTTGCTCTTTTAAGAAGTCCCTTCCTGCTCAGTACTTACTAAAATTTACCTAGTAAATATTTACAACCCTTCGGACTGCACACTAGATATCGGCAATGTAAAAGTGAAGCGTGAAAAAAGTATCTTGCTTGTTTTTATGCTGTAGTTTTGCTAAAGAATGTAATTTTGTAACACAACAAAACTTCAAAACCTGTGAGGGTTTACATATAAGACTTATCATACAGCTTTATGGGGGTAGTCCCTTCCGTCACCTCCGCCTCTTTCACTGGCGTACTGATGGGGGGGGGGGGGGGGCAGTAACCCCCCCCCCATACAATTTAAACATGGTTATTTTCAATTTGATACTAGTGATTTACAAGTATTGCTAAAATGGCAGTATTTTTCCATGAGCTCCCGGGGGCTCTACCCCCTGGAATCCACCAAGGGCCCTAAGGCGGGCCCCTGTTTGCTCATCTGGCCGTAATTAAATGCCTAAAGTCCTTGAGCTATCGGGGGCTCTGCCCTCTGGACTCCACCAAGGGGCCTAAGACGGGTCCCTAGATGCGTAATTTGGTGCCTAAAAGCCCTGACCTCTTCTCTTCCGTTATGTATTTCTTTGTCTTTCTTTCTCCATATCCTCTGCACTCTCCTTATGTATTTTTTCCTCTTTTCAATTACCTTCCCTTCCCTGGGTATACGTGCTTGCACGTGTACTATATGTAAACAAAATATGCGCGAACGGTAGCTTGGCAATTCTCATGGTTATGAGATACAATGTGAAAGGAAATGAGAGAATAATGGTCGCGTAGCTTAAATCAATGTTCCCCATTGCAGTCCTCTCTTTTTGGATATTTTTTGCATTTTGTTTTTGTAAGAGGTGTAGCGCCAGAAGAAAAAAGAGGAAGAAGAAAAGAAACGGGTGAAGAAGGAGATCGGGGGGGGGGGGGGAGGCGAAAGGGGCTTGCCTCCCAGGCTGTTGCACCCCCCCCCTCCTCCAATAAAAAAATAAGAGAGAAGTAAGGAAAGGGAAAGGGTAAGAGGAGATAAAGGGAAGGAAAAAGAGGAAGCAGAGGAAGAAGAAAAGAAAAGAAAGGGGATATCATTTGCAATTTTCCCGCCGGTGGATCGAGGAGGGGCAAAAGGCCCTTACCTCCCCCCGCCCCCGCTATAACAAAGAGAGAAAGAAGGAAAAGGGAAAGAGGAAAGCTAAAAGGGAACAAAAAAGAGGAAGAAGAAAAGAAAAGGGTGAAAAGAACGGGAGATCAGTTCCGGTTAATCCCGCCAACAACGTGTGGATCGGGGTGGGGGCCGAAAGGCCCTTGCCCCCCCCCTCGCGAAACCTTAAGGAGGAGAGAAAGGGAAAGAAGAAAAAGAGAAAGAAGAAAGGGGGCACTGGCGTACTGATAGGGGGGGGGGGGCTTGGGGGAATTCAAATTCAAACGTGGTTTATTTCTAATTCCATAACGGTGGCTTACAAATAATGCTGAATTCTTTCCGAGATTGTTCCTCAGTTTTTAGTAAATTATACTTTTGTATGCGTTTGTTGGAAAATGACAAATTCCTAAATTTACAACCAGGCAAGAAATATGATTCTTGAGAAAATTTAGGGCCCGGGGATCGGCTGGAATCGCAAGCCTCGAGCTCCCCCCTCCCCCCCCCCCTCACACTTTTTTTGAAAAGGTATAGTAAAGAGAAATAGAAATAAAGAGAGCAAGAAAGAAAGAATACTTAACTAGCTGCTCATCTGACCGAAATTAAACGCCTAAAAAACCCTGAGCTTCCGGGCTTCTGTCCCCTGCACCCCGCCTAGGGCCCTAGACTCCCCTGGATGCTAATCTGACGGAAATGTAATGCCTAAAACCCCTGTTTTTCTGGGGGCTTTTCCCGCTTGACCTCACGCCAATTAGTGTACTGCCAGTGTCAAAAATAAGGTATAAAAATATGTTCATCTGACCGTAATCAAATGCCTAAAACCCCTTTTCTGGGGGCTTCGCCCGCTGGACCTCACGCCAATTAGTGTCCTGCCAGTGTCACAAATAAGATATAAAAATATGTTCATCTGACCGTAATCAAATGCCTAAAACCCCTGAGCTTCCCGGGTCGGACAAGGTATCAAAATTTGTTTCTCTGACCGCAGGCGCGTAGCCAGGGGGGGGGGGGGGGATAGAAAAAAAATAGAGAGAAAAGGAAAGGAAGAGGACGTAGGGAGAAAAAGGAGCAGACAAAAAACATCTTTGAAATTCAGACAAGAATTAAGAGCATAGAGAACGGTACAACGAATCGTCTTCTATCTCTAATAATTTAATGAAACGTCAAAGCTTCCACGCTTTGCGGAGGGGGGGGGGGGGGGGGACTGAATTAAGACAAGGATTAAGAGTATAGAGAACGGTACAACGAATCGTCTTCTATCTCTAATAATTTAATGAAACGTCAAAGCTTCGGCGCTTCGCGGAGGGGGGGCTGAATTAAGACAAGGATTAAGAGTCGAGAACGATACAACGAATCGTTTTCCTTCTCCGATGATTTAATGAAACGTAAAAGCTTCCGCGCTTCGCGCAAGAGGAAGGGAGGGGGGGGGGACTGAATTAAGACAAGGATTAAGAGTCGAGAACGGTACAACGAATCGTTTTCTTTCGTCAAAGATTTAATGAAACGTTAAAGTTTCCGCGCTTTGCGCGGGAGGGGAAAATTGCATTCAAACGGGGATAATTTTCGAGAACGCTATAACGAATCGTCTTCTTTCAATAAATAGTTTAATGAAACGTACAAGCTTCCGCGCTTCGCGGAGGGGGGAGGGCTGAATTTAGACAAGGATTAAGAGTCGAGAACGGTACAACGAATTGTCTTCTAATACTTTTAGTCCTGTAGAAATTTTTCAGACCTGGAAAAGTTGATAAGTACAAGGTTTTTTTTTGTTGATTCATGTTCTAGATGGGTATTGAAATCAATTCAGCTTGGTTGCCAGCTCGGCAACCTTGAGCAACTTTTTTTATAGCCTAATTAGCATAATCATCTAATTATGTACAATATGTAATAATGTTGCTAATCTCAATCCAGGAAGCCTGAAAACATGGGTAATACGACTTTTCAAGGATTTTCTATGACGAGAAATTCATTTATGACACCAGTTTTTATTTTTAAGTAATGCAATTGTCTTAAATATCTTAATCAGCATAATGAGCTAATTAGGATATGTTCAATATATGGACTTCATTGTCATTGTTTATCTATAAAGCCTGAAAAAGGTGCAATGCATCATTGTAAATCACTTTTGAATGACGACACATTAATTTCATGTGGATATAGTATAATTTGCCAAATTAGCATAACAATCCAATTAGCATATAATTATTATGTGCAATTTGTAGGCCTAATAATGTTAATCTTAGTTTAGGAAGCCTGAAAACATGGATAATATGACTTTTCCAGGGTTTTGCATGGCGAGAATTTGATTTATGACACCAGTTTTTATTTTTAAGTAATGCAATTGTCTTAAAAATCATAATTAGCCTAATGAGCTCATTAGCATATTGACAATATATGGACTTCGGTCATTGTTTATGTAGAAAGCCTGATTGTTGATTGGTTTGTTATGTTCAACCCAACCAGTGAGAGTGTTGCAGTACTTTTTTCATACATTTGTGTAGGAAAGCCAAAATCGCCTGGATATGTAATTTAGCCTTCTTTACTAAGTTAATTAAAAGTAACCTCTTTACAAAATGTAAATTAAAATTTTGATGATTAGATATGTACGCAAAATAGATGAATTTGATAAATGCACTTATTTACTTACTGCATCATCGTCCTTGGTCGAAAAGATGAACGCCTCGCCATGAAGGCCAGTATAACGGTCATGTTTGCAGGTTTGGTTTAGGCTTCCTAGATTTTTCTCATGTTTTAAGGCTTTTTGATTAAGATTAGCATCATTATAACATATTGCACATATGAAATTATGCTAATTAGATTATTAGGCTAATTAGGCTAATTATACTATATCTACATGTAATATCTTCTCATGAATTAATGTGTCGTCTTTCAAAAGTGATTTACAATGTTGCATTGCACCACTTTCAGGGTTTATAGATAAACAATGACAATGAAGTCCATATATTGAACATATCCTAATTAGCTCATTATGCTAGTTATGCTATTTAAGACAATTACATTACTTAACAATAAAAACTGGTGTTATAAATGAATTCCTCGTCATAGAAAACCCTTGAAAAGTCGTATTATCCATGTTTTCAGGCTTCCTGGATTGAGATTAGCAACATTATTACATATTGCACATATGATAATTAGATGATTATGCTAATTAGGCTATAAAAAAAGTTCTCAAGGTTACCCAAGGTTGCCAAGCTGGCAACCAAGCTGAATTTACTTCAATACTCGTCCAGAACACGAATCAACAAAAAAACCTTGTACTTATAAAATTTTCCAGGTCATGTACATGGTCTATGGTACCGTCTACTTGACTATTTGATGAAACGTCATATAGCTTCCGCGCTTTGCGGAGGAGGGAGGGGGAAACTCGCCCCTCCCTACATCCCCTGCATTATGTCACTGCTGGTCACCATTACGTACCAATATTTGGCTCGCATAATTTCAAATTTGGGCCCCCCCCCCCTAAGAAATCCTGGATCCGCGCCTATACTTAACTGCCAGTGTCACAACAAAATAAGGTAGTAAAAAATCCTCATCTGACCGTAATTAAACGCCTAAAACCCCTGAGCTACCGGGGGCTCTACCCCCTGGACTCAACCAACGGCCCTAAGGCGGGCCCACTGATACTCATCTGACCGCAATTTAGTGCCTAAAACGCTCATGTTTCTGGGGGCTCCGCCCGCTGGACCTCACGCCAATCAGTGTCCTGCCAGTGTCATAAATAAGGTATAAAAATATATTCATCTGACCGTAATCAAATGCCTAAAACCCCTGAGCTTCCGGGATATCTGCCCCTGGACTCCGCCTAGGGCCCTAAGGCGGACCCCTGGATTCTAATATGACGGTAATTTAATGCCTAAAACCCCTGAGCTTCTGGGGGCTCCGCCCGCTGGACCCCACGCCAATCAGTGTCCTGCCAGTGTCACAAATAAGGTATAAAAATATGTTCATCTGACCGTAATCAAATACCTAAAACCCCTAAGCTTCTGGGGGATCTGCCCCTGGATCCCGCCTAGGGCCCCAAGGTGGACCCCTGGATTCTAATATGACGGTAATTTAATGCCTAAAACCCCTGAGCTTCTTGGGGCTCCGCCCGCTGGACCTCACGCCAATAAGTGTCCTGCCAGTGTCACAAATTAGGTATAAAAATATGTTCATCTGACCGTGATCTAATGCCTAAAACCCCTTCTGGGGTTTCCGCACCCTCGACCCCACCAGGGGCCCTAAGGCGGGCCCCTGAATGCTTGTCTGACTGTAATTTATTGCCTTAATCCCCTGAGTTTCCGGGAGCGGACAAGGTATCAAAATACGTTCATCTGACCACAGACGCGTAGCCATGGGGCGGTGGGGGCGCCCCCCCCAAAAAAAAAGAACACTGGCCAAAAAAAAAAGAGAGGAGAGAAAAAGAAGAGGACGTAGGAAGAAAAAGGAGCAGACAAAAAACATTTTTGAAATTCAGACAAGGATTAAGAGTCGAGAATGGAATAACGAATCGTCTTCATTCTCTAATAATGTAATAAAACGTCAAAGCTTCCGCGCTTCGCGCAGGAGGGAGGGGGTGGGACTCAATTTATACAAGAATTAAGAGTCAAGAATGGTAATACGAATCGTCTTCTTTCTCTAATGATTTAATGAAACGTCAAAGCTTCGGCGCTTTGCAGAGGGGGAGGGGTAAATCGCCCCTCCCTGCACCCCCACTACGTCAATGCAGGTCACCATTACGTACCGATATTTGGCTCGCATAATTTCAAATTTGGGCCCCCTAAGAAATCCTGGATCCGCGACTGGTGTAGAGCCTCTTAAGCGTTGGGAGCCCCAAAAGTTTGATGGTAAAATTTGACTCAAATTGTATCATAATGTGAAAGAGAATATAATTTAAGACATATTTCTGCGAGGGTTTAAAAAAAAAAATGCGTTTAAAGTCAAATATTGATGAAAGAATACAAAATTTAGATTCTGCGTACAACAGAAAACCCAAATTATTGTTCTGCTTCTAATGATGCTAACTTAATATCAGGGTTGACTTCCCCTCCCTGTATTCAATAATGAGCAGAAAAGTGTAATCTATTCCTTTTTCCATTAGACCATTTTTCTTCAACATGTCTCAGCAACAATTTGTTTATATTCTCTCAGCAAAATAAACCAACATTTCAAATACACACAGGGCGTCTATAGGTTTTTGTTTGGTTAACAAAACTTTAAAAGGTTACGCAAAACGTTGTTTGAATATAAAGCTAAAATCTGACCGAACGTTGCCTGCCCCAGATATCGATTTGCACAATCATGGATTATGTGTACTAATTCCAATCATATTTTCACTCCGATGGATTGATTATACTCATTAGCATATAAAACAAGCTACAATAAACACACCGTTTGGAATAGTAGAATTGTAAACAGGTAACGTTGGATTCTTGATTATGTGCATGACGATCAAACCTTTTTGATTATCATAATTAAAACACCATATGGAATAAAATCGTTAACAGGTAACCTTAGGTTCTTGATTATAACATTGTGCATGACGATCAAACCTTTTTGATTATCATCATTAAAACACCATATGGAATAGAATCGTAAACAGGTAACCTTAGGTTCTTGATTATAACATTGTGCATTACAATCAAACCTTTCTGATTATCATAGTTAAAACACCATATGGAATAGAATCGTAAACAGGTAACCTTAGTTTCTTAACAATGTACATAACGATACAAACTTTATGATTATACTAATACTAAAAACACCTTTGTTTTACAATCTTTTTAGGTGCTCTTCAAAAAAAAAAAAATTAGAGATAAATGAGGTAATAGTTATGATAGTTTTACAGGTTAATGCACAGAGAAATTCAAGTTCATTGAATTGAAAGAGTGTATAAGCAGGCTAAAGTAATGAGAGTATTATGGAAAGCACATTATCTAGGTA
Organism: Strongylocentrotus purpuratus; assembly: GCF_000002235.5. Classification (NCBI taxonomy): domain Eukaryota; kingdom Metazoa; phylum Echinodermata; class Echinoidea; order Camarodonta; family Strongylocentrotidae; genus Strongylocentrotus; species Strongylocentrotus purpuratus. Next base: position 33,941,122 of record NW_022145615.1, read on the forward strand.
CTCTAAAATGCAAAGACTCTCCGGAGTCATACATTTTGCACAATATAAATTTTAGTTATTTTGTGAAAAATTGTTGGACACCAGTGGTGGATCCAGGGGGGGGGGGGCCTGAGCGAATTATCGGCCGGCACGATTTTCAAATTTTCGGGAGCTAAAAAAAAAAAAAAAAAAAAAATTAGTGCTCACTACCCCCCCCCCCCCCCCCCCCCCCCCCCCCCCCCTCCCCCACTATGCGAATTATCGGCCGGCTGTTTCGCCGCTAAATATTTTCTCACGAATTGGGCCCCTCTCCTGCCACCAGCTGGATCCGCCCCTGGTGTCATGTGTCTCTTTATCTTCTTTGTATCTATTTGATATGACAGGTTTCATCGCAGATACGTCAGGCAACATGAAGACCGTTTATTGGACTCTTGGAGGAATAAACCTTGTCGCCTGCCTTCTCATGACGGCCTTGGTGTCAAAAGTAGCGTGCAGAAGTTCCCAGGAAAATTGACACTGCTTGGATTTTTTCTCGTGTTGGATAAAGTAGTTCACTATAATTTGTATCTAAAATTCAATCACCGCAAAATTCTGATTTAAAAGGAAAGGGATTCTGGTAACCTGTTTATCCAACTATGTTGATTCCAACAGCGCCACAATAAAAAATGGTTGAGCGAGGCAGCCTTCGCTCCTTATATGTTTGTCTGTTTGTATGTTTGTTTTTATCTGACTGTTGAGAAGCATATGTATGCTTCTACGTAAGCAATCAAGGCACTGACGGCTTTTAGTCCTTTCCGAGGGACTTTGTAATGAGGATTACTGCCTTACCAAAGGGCACTAGCGCATCGGCTTGATTTTGAACCCAGGACCTCCCGGTTACGAGACCACTGCTCTAGCACTGAACATCGCGCCTTCTGCTATACGTAGATGAGTAGTCTCATTCGTTATCAGAAAATATTACATTTAACCATCTAGCTTTAAATGATGTTTTGGTGATCTGTGTTTTATAAAATTAATGCAAAATCGCCATTAATATCTTTTTAATATTCTCTCTCTCTCTTTCTCTCTCTCATTCTCTGTGTCTCTATCCCCCCCTCTCTCTCTCTCTCTCTCTATATATATATATATATATATGGGTGTATGTATTTGTGTGGGTGTGTATGTTTGTGAGTGTGTATTTATATAAATCAATCATTTTTAATAATCGGAATATATGTATAAATGAAAAAACTATATTTGATAGATACTTGTTTGTTTGAAAGAGGGGTTTTTCAATTGAATCACTTGATTGAAAAAGCTCATGTTAAGTCTGTTCAATATTTTGTGAACCTCGGAATGAAAGGTAATAATTTGTTTATGATCATTGATATTTATTATGATGCGATACCCAGGCTATGAAAAATGAATCAGGGTTGATACAACTTCTCGAGGTTGATGTTATAAGCTATAATACTTATTTTTATATTTCAGGATTAAAAAAGTACAGTTTTTAGATGTGGGTTCAAGAACAATTTAAACAGCAAACGTATGATTTGCAGATATAGAGATAGGCAAAATAATTACGACTTTATAGATAAAGAATTAAAAGATATATTTGCTAGACCAAGAATTACTATACTCATTTAGAACACAACGAGAATTTCAATTTAGATTATTGCATGGAGCCATATATACTAATGAGCATCTTCATAGATTTGGTTTTGTTGGTGATAATTTATGTTCGTTTTGTAAACGGGAAATAGACACATACAAACATTTATTTTTATCTTACGGGAACGTTCAAAGGATATGGCAGGCTTTAATTAGTACAACATTTTGACTTTGATGAAATTAAAGATTTAGAATGGCGAGATATATTTGTTGGGTTGGCAGGTAGTTCAAATAGAATACAAATCTGGTGAAGTATGTTATATTTATGTCAAGATCGGGGGGATAAGTACCAACTTTAGAAAAGATGAAGAAAACTATTTTTAATGATAGGGATGAGGAAAAGAAAATAGCCATTAGAATAGGAAAGCTTGGATTTCATTTTTAAAGTGGGAGCAGCTTAGTATTAATTAAGATTTGCTTTCCTCTCCACCGTGAGCTTGTTAAAGTGTAACTCTATTTTGCAACCTGGTTAATAACTTACTTATTTAGTGCATTTTTCTTGAATTGAGAATGTTAACAGACATCCCCTGAGGTGTGTGTGTGTGTTTGTGTGTGCGTGTGTGTGTGTGTTGCAAATGGAAATGTTGCAAGCATGGCAAGAGACAAGTAATTTAAGATATTTGGAGGGTTATATTAATCCAATTATTTTTAATAATCAGAATATATGTATAAATGAAAAAAGTATATTTCATAGATACTTGTTTGAAAGAGAGATTGTTCAACTGAATCATTTGGTTGAGAAAGGTCATGTTAAGTCTGTTAAATATTTTATGAACCTCGGTATGAAAGGTAATAATTTGCTTATGATTATTGATATTTATGATGCGATACCCAGGTTATGGAAGGATGATTCAGGGTTAATAGAATTCCTCGAGGTTGATTTGATAAGCTTTAATACTTATTTCCATATTTCTAGTAAAAAAATACAGTTTGTGGATGTGGGTTCAAGAACAATCTATGATTATTTTATCAAAGCACTGCAACAAACGTATAATTTGCAGGTAAGGGATGGGCAAAATGATTATGATTTTATAGATAAAGAATTAAAAGAAATATTTGTTAGACCAAGAATTACTATACTCATTAGAAAACAACGTGAATTTCAATTTAAATTATTGCATGGAGCCATATACACTAATGAGCATCTTCATAGATTTGGTTTTGTTGGTGATAATTTATGTTCGTTTTGTAAGCAGGAAATAGAAACATACAAACATTTATTTTATCTCGTGGGAGCGTTCAAAGGATATGGCAGGCTTTAATACAACTTTTTGAGTTAGAATGGCGAGATATATTTGTTGGGTTGGTAGGTAGTTCATATAGAATAAAAATGTGTAATACCATCATTTTCATGGTGAAGTATGTAACATTTATGTCAAGATCGGAGGGGCGAGTACTAACTTTAGAAAAGATGAAAAAAAGCATTTTTAAGTATAGGGATGAGGAAAAGAAAATAGCAATTTAAATGGGAAAGCTAGGATCACATTTCTTAAAGACCGTCACCACTACTGGGCTAGAAGGGATTAGACCACACAGAGAGCCATCGAGGTCACTGTGACAGGTGGCTATCTCATTAACTCAGCTCTCATTTTACATAAGAAAAAGAGGATCATGGGGGACCAACAGGCACCGATTGGGGAAGTTTTCTATATAGAGGGAGCAAGTAGCTACAAGTATGGCAGTGTGCCTTTAAAGTGGGAGCAGCTTAAGATTAATTAATCTTCTCCACCGTGAGCCTGCTAAAAGCGTAACTCGATTTTGCGGCCTGGATAACTTATTTAGTATATTTTTCTTGAGTTGAGAATGTTGGCAGACATACACTGAGTGAGTACTGTGTGTGGGGGGGGGGGGGGGGAGGGGGGGGGGGGTGGGTGGGTGAGTGAGTATGTGTGTGGGTGGGTGAGTATGTTTGTGTGATAGAGGGTGAGTATGTTTGTGTGATGGAGGGGGCAGGGAAGGGGCAGGATTGTTTCAGTAAAATTACCTCCAGATTTGTTTAAGTTTTTTTTTTGTAATATATAAGTAAATAACATTTACAATTGACATATTATGTTTAGGTACTTATACGTTTACTTTGTTGCTAAGTTATATTATACTGCAAATAAGTTTGTGTTTAATTATGTTTTTGTCAAAGCATCAATATTGAACACGTTTATTTTATTCAATTGTATGTCATGGTTTGTATTACACATCTGGAGAAATAAAACAAAATTGTTTTAAAAAAAAGTAAAAAAGTGTGTGTGTGTTTATGTGAGGGAGGGGGATCTGGGAGTACCAGTAACTAACCTCCAGTTTATATATTTTTTATATATATAATATTTTTTTGTTTTGTTATTATAAGTGAATAATATATACAATTGACTTATACCTTATGTTTATGTATTCTAAGTTTACTTCCAATTTATAGGTATATATACTGCGTATGAGTTTTTGTTTAATTATGTTTATGTATAAGCAATCAATATTGAAAATGTTTATTTATTCTATTCAATTGTATGGTTGTATTACACTATTGGAGGAATAAAACAAAATTATTATTAAAACAAATAAATCGATGTGTAATATATTCATATATATAGTTGAGAGAGAGAGAGAGGGAGAGAGTGAGAGAGAGAGAGAGAGATCAAACTTTGAAGAAATGCATTTTGCATTATGAATTTTATGCCAGCTACGTATTTTTATTTCAAAATTTTCGGGGGCAGCCTCCCCTCCCAAGGGCGGAGCCAGGGGGGGGGGGGGGGGCTGGCCCTCCCCCCCTGGCCCCAAAAAACTTTTTTTTAAAAGATGGTAACGTTAATTTTACCTTTAAAAAAAAGATAAAAAATAAATGATAATAATTATTTTGAAAAAATTGTGGTGACGTTAAAGGTCGGTCCCCGACGTAAATAATCATATCTGATTGATCTATAAAGACCAATTATACACATACACACACACACACACATACACACACAAGATCATAACCTGCACGAGTCTACAAGGTGTGAGAAAACTCTGATTCAGGAAAGAATGCAAGGGTGAAAGTAAAAGCGAAAAAAAGTGGACACTCTCACATGGCTTCAATGGATGCCGTCTTTGTTCTCTTTTTGCCTTCTTCTTACTTCTTGACCGTTCGCGCATATTTTTTTTACAAAACTGTTTAGCCATATATAGTTCATGTGCAAGCACGTATACCCAGGGAAGAGAAGGTAATAGAAAAGGGAAAACAAAAAAATACATAAGGAGAGTGCAGAGGATACGGAGAAAGAAAGACAAAGAAATACATAAGAAATACATAACGGAAGGGCTTTTAGGCACCAAATTACGCATCTAGGGACCCGCCTTAGGCCCCTTGGTTGAGTCCAGAGGGCAGAGCCCCCGAAATCTCAAGGACTTTAGGCATTTAATTACGGCCAGATGAGCAAACAGGGTCCGCCTTAGGGCCCTTGGTGGGTTCCAGGGGGTAGAGCCCCCGGGAGCTCATGGAAAAATACTTCCATTTTAGCAATACTTGTAAATCACTGGTATCAAATTAAAAATAACCCATGTTTAAATTGTATTGGGGGGGGGGGGGTTACTGCCCCCCCCCCATCAGTACGCCAGTGAAAGAGGCGGAGATGACGGAAGGGACTACCCCCACAAAGCTGTATGATAAGTCTTATATGTAAACCCCTCACAGGTTTTTGAAGTTTTGTTGTGTTACAAAATTACATTCTTTAGCAAAACTACAGCATAACAACAAGCAATATACTTTTTTCACGCTTCACTTTTACTTTGCCGATATCTAGTGTGCAGTACGAAGGGTTGTAATTATTTACTAGGTAAATTTTAGTTAGACTGAGCCGGAAGGGACTTCTTAAAAGAGCAAGCTGAATATTCATTTTTGGAACACTGATCTATTTCTATAACTTTTAATCTTGTTAACATACAGTGTAATTTGTACATACGTGATACCAACATAATACATATTTTCTTCAATATTTACTTGTATATTTTTAGGATATTATGCGAAGGAGCGTAGCGACCGAGCGAGAAGATTTTAGCATTTCTACTAGTCTAAACGCTGTACTCTTGGGCCCACCAGAGCCTTAAAGCGTGTTGCAGTCTTTAGTCAGTATTTGCTATACATTTTGTTGGTGTGCACTTTTTCAAATTATCCATGGGGGACGATCCCCCTCAGAAAATTGAAGGAAGACGTGTACCCCGTCCTTCCACCTATTTTGTGTTTTGCTCAAAAAACTATCCACAAAAAAGGACTATGTATGCCCCTTTTGTGAAGCGACCTATCAATATTAATGTTCACATATCAGTCCCTTTTTGGATTGCCCTCCTCCCGCCCCCCCCCCCCAAGAAAAAATATTATCACATTGTTACATGACATTGTGTGCACAATATATATTGATGTGTCAACCTTACGAAAGTGGTGTTTTCATAATGATTATTGACCTCCTTTAAATTTATATTTATATGGAAGACTTAAGAAGACGACTGTTTACAGTCCAACTAAGGGTGTAGAGCATATCGTGTAGACTAAAATGTGCAATGTTGTTCAATTTCTGAATTCTTTGTTTAAAAAACTTGCTTGCTGTCAATAGTGTATACATTTTGTATACGTTTCAAATGTCTAGTCCGGTTAAAAATAACACGTAATGATTTCATTATTTGACACGTACTTCACATTTATTTATCTTATCGATAAGCGAAACGATTTGCTTTAGTATCATATAACAAATATAACAGTAATGACAAGTATGGTTTTCCTGAAAATTGCATCATACAATGTATATTCATCGTTATGGAAAATGTTGTATAATATACAACAATAGGCATTAACATTTTCCAGACCATTGATTTAATTACGTTTGATATTGAAGCTGTTGCCCTTTGTATATAGATGAACTTGAAATAATAAGTAGCCTTGAAAGTGTCGCAATAAATCATGTGTGAGTGAGCTTGAAGTTTAATGGTGTAGGTTTGTTTGAAACTGTATAGCCTTTACTCTGTTTTTAATGAGATATATCTCCAATCAAATCAAATCAAACTGAGTGATGTTATCGTACAACTAAACAATATCAATCTTCTGTTCTCCTAAATAGGCCTGGGAAACTTGAAAATTGCATTACAATGTGAATTCATTGTCAGTGAAAATGTAATACAATACACAACAATGGGAAAATAATTGTTTCCAGACCAATGATTTAAGAAAGAAGAACTTACATTTTATATTGAAACTGTTGCCATTGTATCAGGCGCGGATCCAGGATTTCTTAGGGGGGGGGGCAAAATTTGAAATTATGCGAGCCAAATATTGGTTCGTAATGCTGACCAGCAGTGACGTAATTGGGGGTGGGTGGGTGCAGGGAGGGGCGAGTTTCCCCTCCCTCCTCCGCGAAACGCGGAAGCTTTGACATTTCAATAAATTATTAGAGAAAGAAGACGATTTGTTGTACCGTTCCCAAAAAATAATCCTCGTCTGAATTGAGTTTTCCCCCTCCCGCGCTAAGCGGAAGCTTACGTTTCATTAAATCATTAGAGAAAGAAGACGATTTGTTGTGTCGTAATCCCCTTTTTTTTTCTTTTCTTCTTCCTCTTTTTTCCTTCCATATATCTCCTCTTTTCCTTTTTTTCTTTCCCTTTTCTTCCTTCTCTTTTATTTTTTGATTGGGGGGGGGGGGGCAACAGCCTGGGAGGCAAGTCCTTCCCCCCCCGATCTACTTCTTCCCTCTTTTCTTTTCTTCTTCCTCTTCTTTTTTCCCTTTCTCTCCTCCCTTCTTTCCTTCTCTCTCTCTCTCCTTTTTTTTGCGGGGGGGGGGGGGGGGGCCAAGGCCCGCTCGGCCCCCCCCCTGGATCCGCGCCTGCTCAGCAGGATCCATAAGTCAGGATGTAGTGCTGAGGAATAAACTATCTAGGTCTAGATGCTGGGTGGAAGCGCTCCCTTGAAGCCCTCCAGTGAAGTAGCGTCAAGTGCAAAGCTATGTTTACTTAAAACGAATGACTACGCAGGTCATACATTGTCTATAATCATTGCGACATACTGGTTAAGTCCAGAATCTGGCCGATTTAATTTTGATCTCCACCACACCGTACCACCGCAAATATTCATATATTCAAATATCAATATGCAGCGCAGAATGGCAAGGTTAGGTTTAAAATTTCGCCACCGGAGCGTGGGGTGGATGGGATTGCATCTCACCTGCCATTACTAAATACTTATTACTACCCATGCAGCGTCATTAACAATTTTGACTCTCAGATACAAAACGTGTTTAGGTCTGTGTAACAATATTTTATTTACAAATAATGGGTTTTCCTTTAAATTAACCCAATCTCTTTTAATCAATCATGACTTTACAATAAATGGAAACTTACGAATAATTTCATGTTTCAGATAGATGTATGGTTTTAATTCCGTCATATAAAAATAATATACAATCACAAGAAAATAACAAAAAAATAACAAAATTTATAGACATATATATAATATAAAGTTTACATAAGCAAAAAATCATATTGTATTAAAATGAAAACAACACGAAGAGCGACAGAAAGTCAAACGAAATAAACCAACACAACAGACTACTGGATAGCCCATTTTCAGCTGTCCTTGGATAGTGCAGCTGGTCTTCCAAGGGGACCATAAATCAACAAGCAGAAGTAGTAGAAAAGGAAAAGGAAGATGGAGAAAAAAACAAACAAAGACAAAACAGAACAAAACAAGAAGAGCATTAATATTTTTAAAGATCTATCAAGGTCTCACGTTATTAATTGAATTAGTTGCGATATGGAAAAATGCGCATTAGAAAGGAAATATGCACGAGAGGGCGCAATATAATATATTGTGGCGGAATAGGGGGGGGGGGTGGTTAATAGATAATACAATAGAGGAAAGAAGAAGGAATTTGGGAGGAAGAAGGGGGTGGTGTTGTAATTCCCCAGTGAGAGAGAAAAAAAAAGGGGGGGGGGGTGCTTGCATCACTTTGCCACCAAAATCAAGTCAACATTCACAACACAGTAAGCTGCCACCATCTAGTCTTTATTAAGAGCGCTAGATTCTCTTCTCTTTACAACTTGATGTCGTAAAGAGATAAATAATAGACCTGTTGGATCACACAATAAACGATAATTAAATGACTTAACATCACAGCCTTCTCATTGGCTCATTTCGCACCTCTTTAATTCAACACAACGCACTAATTGTCAACCTTTGACCTGAATCCTGGGCTCTCGTTAACATTAGCGCTAGATTCAACTCGTGTCACGAGCAGCTGGCTCATCTCCACACTGTTCCACACTTCAAGTAGCTTGTATTTCTTCATTTAGGTGAGTTAAAGCATAATCATAAGATCTGAATAATTCTGCTAGTACTCTGTATGCATGATTTAATCCTAATATTCGTATCAGACTTGTATGAAGGGGTGACCAAAGTTCGCGGACATTTTAGAACATATTACAAAATGTGATATTCGAACTACGATTTCTCATATTCTACACAAATTTATTGATTTCAATTATAACCAAAGGGACGGCGAAGTTTTTAACTACAGATTAGTTCAACTAGAAAATTTTATCGTCGAAGGATTTCGGAGATATCGCGATCTAAAAATTCGATGTCCGATCGTTCGTGCGCGCTGCATCTAAAAAAGTCATAAAAACAACGAGACGTAACTTCACGCACGGGGGTTTACAGTTGATTTATCAAAAAGTGTGATCCATCAAAAATAAGGTAATATCATAATTTGCAAGGCAAGATATCATACAATCAGTTAGTACCACTCTTTACTTACAATTTTGAGGAAATCTGCTCTCAAATTGAAGATTTTCAGACCCTTATCGGTAAGTTGATCATTTTTCGGAACGGACGCAAAATATTGCAAAATTTGCCGATCTTTTGTCAATATTTTCACAATTTCGTACCCAATTCCAAAGAAAATTTCACTTCTGGGTAATTTTATGTTCCTCTTTCCATTGGTGATATCAGATTTTCGTAATCTTACTGATTTTTTGAGATAGCGAACTTAGGTCACGCGCGAACTTTGGTCACACCACCATACAACTCAGATTCTCTAACGATCTGCACAACACACTGCAAACATGTGACAGGGCACACTGGGTGTCCTGTACACGCAGTTAAAACACACACATTATTCGCACTCGTATCTTGGGGCACTTTCTCTCACATCCTCTATCAAATTCCTCCCATAGGATAGCGAGCAATCTAAATAAAGGCACAATGACGTGGATAAGCGTCTGAATAAAATCAGACGATTTCGTTCTTGATGTTCTCAATTGCGCTATCTAAAGAAGATGTAAAAATACCAATCACCATCCACACTTAACTACTGTAACTAATGTGTAACAGACATGTATTACTGTACGAACGAATCTGTCAGCCTAAATTGTTCAAGTGAACAAAATAACAAGTAACACTTTATTAAAAGATTTCAACTAACACAAACAGTGAGGCTTTCGTGCCTAATTCATGTCGACGTTATTCAATTCAAGTATGTATGCAATGCAATTACTAAGTATAAGAGTTTAAATGTACATTATATACAGAAATGTTGTCACTTTTGTCCGACAACAAATAATTTGCCTAAATAGCTAGCTTAAAGTATGGATGGTGTATGCGTGTTATGTTAACAGTTATAGGGACAGGTTTAAGATGTAACAATAGATCACTAGCAACTGAATTCTATTGTTACATCTTAGTAGGCTACTACAAAGTGTACCTTTTCTTTCCTACTAAAACATGAGACGTAATTATGGGGTAATTATATTCTGGGCTAAACACAACATAGCCTCCTCAACTTACGGTCAATCGAGGCTGACCAGCAGCCATCCAATAACCACTCCATTCCAAGTTCAAGTACAAATACTTAACTGCCTTCCTTCTTATTGCCTATAGCATAATCAACTTATAGTATTCGTAATCACCGCTCAACGGGAGTTTTACTCACTGGTCTATCCACCCCTAATCTCGACATGGCAGCTCACTCTGTCGGCATAACCATGCGATCTTTAATCCTTAGGTCTTTACAACAGGTTATATCCTCGAATTTCCAATTCCTATGCCTATTGCTAACTTCCAGAATTAACTAATCAGTTTTAAACGTACTTCAATCTTAAGACAACCGGTTTGTCTAGGGATTCGTTCCTTGCTCTCTGTAATTCAGTGCTTATTAATGAATCATTATCAATAAGTGTTACTAAGATAAAATATACATGTAAGTTACAGCTCCATAAATACATAAGTTACTTATATTAATTTGTATATCATTAATATTGTTGAATTGTGAATCTATTTACAAGTGACTAAATCTTATGCAAGTAATAGCGTCAGATCGTATTTACTTTGTTCACAAATATGACGAATATATTTAAGGTACAAATATATAGAATACAAATATTAAATATACAAATGTTCAATATAGTTACAACTGCTATACATGTAGATAGATATATTCTTAAACTACTAGGTACAGGTGACAGACTACGTTACTGAGGCTCTCAGCCTCCTCCTCCAGAAATTCATATTACTGGTAATGTATTAGGTCACACAGCAGATATGGTCTATAGTAGTAAATCTCGGTTCAACAAGGTTCACAGACAGGTCAGGTTCACAGCTCATTTAATGACAAAGTTTACAGCCACATCAATCGAACTCGGCTGTCGTCACGTATATCAGCGCACTATCATGCGCGTATGCTTTAACCACGCGAATATTACATGTACGCACATGAATATTCATAAATCTTCGCAATAACTATCAAATAATTTGTAACCTTTATACAAAGAGAAATATATTGATGAAAATAAAGTAAGAGCCTTATTCCGAGAGTACAGACATTCAGAATAATGGTAAGTCAGCCTGACAGTATAACTCAGCAATTTAACAAGTGAAATAGACAAAAATATATGAAAAGATCGAAAAATCAGTCCCACATTATTGTGGTGTTTCAAGTCAGTTTTATAAAAATGAACAAGTTATAGATTTTACGCTGACCTTCACAATATCAAATTACATTTGGAGACAGCGTTTAAAAAATGAACTTGTTTTTATTTTTTAAGTTTAAAAAAAAGAAAGAAAGAAAAATATAAAGAAGGGAAAACAATAAATGATCGATGTAATTAAATGAGGTTCATAAGATTGTATTACAAACATGTTTTTTTCTTAAAAAATATCAATTGATGGAGCATTTTTTATTTAATTACTAAAGAATTCCATATTTTTGGACCTTCATATATAAATGTAATCTGAACTAAGAAGGTCCGACAAAGAGGTGAATGAAAATCTCCTGAATGTCTTGTTGGGTAAGTATGGACTGAGCTATTAAAAAAATCATTACTTGAAAAACGGATGGCAACAAATTATTTTTAAAATTATACATGAATTGACCTAGTTTGAAAAGAAAGTTGTTTACCTTTGGTATCTTTTCAAACAAAATAAAGACTCTGTATTACAAATTGAATTTCATTCATGGACTCCTGTAAAACAGATAGAATGTGTTCTTATTGTTACGGGTAACGGGTAATGGGAAAATTGTAAGAGTAATTCATTTTATGAAAAGCATAAATAGGAGTTTTTGAAAAGGACTAGGGCAATTTGATAATGTTAGGCATGTACAAACAAAAAGTGAGCGTTCCAACAGGTGACGCAAACAAGAACGAAATGCTGGGTAAAAATGGAGCCCTTTCCCAACCCAGCCCCCCCCCCCCTCCATTATGCACTTAAATGTTAACCTGCAAAATTTCATTATTTTCCTTTTTATATTCAATATTTTACATTATCCATTCATTTCCCTTTTCCGTTTTTTTAAAGGCAATCCTATTACACATTCACTTTAAATTGTTTATATCAGGAAAAGACAGGTAGGCCCAAGTTACATTTCAGCACTACGCATTCGTTTTGTGTTATTACGATATCTATATGTTATTATATATCTTGTAGGTACGAAATACGAATAAAGTCTAGCTGCTACACTAAGGTTTACTTAGTTTTAGGATACTACCGTATACCTTCAACTCTTCTTGATTTGAAATAGAAATGTTGTGATTGAGTGTCACAAGAACAGTTTGTCAAAAATTTTACTCATGGTAACTCATGGTAACCACTTCCATAGCGCTCTACAATAATGCAGCAATATCAAAATCAAAAATAATGCAGCATAATTACCCTGGCTTTTTTCCTATTTTTCGATTGTCGTCATGAATGGACGTGCCTAACGATTCGCTCCGCGCTCACAACTTCGCTGAAGTATATACAACAGCAATGGAACTATAGCACCTATAGGAATTTTGCCTACTTTTGAGTACTTTGGGAGGTCGTTGAACTACCTGTGCTGGTTTTACTTATACTACGTGAACTCTTTTCGTGAAATATAAGGAAGTTATTGCCCAGAAACGCGTCAAGATGCCGAGAGGCGCGAAACTTCAAACCGAGGATATCGCAAGAGATATACGCGGAGAAGTCAAGAAAGTACTGGAGGACAACAACGATATTCTAGACTCTCTTATATCAAAGGTAAAGCTGACACTTATTGAAGAACTAACATCTGTCATTACTGAAAAGGTTGCTGAAAGCATTCGTGAAAGTTTTGAATTTGAGCTTTCCGAGAGAGATAGCAAAATAAGTGAATTGGAAAGAAAATTTGCCAGACTGAAGGAGGAGCACGAAGAGGCTGAGAATACTCGAGAAGAAATTGCCTGATTGTTCATGGTCTGGATGAGAGAGAGAGAGTGAGGAGACAGATGAATTGATTAACAAAGTGTGTGAGGAGAAATTGGACATAAAGCTAACAACAGGAGACATCGATAGATCGCACAGATTAGGATCGAAAAATGGAGGATCAACCAGAGGGATCATTGTTCGATTTACCAACTACACGGCTCGTAACAAGGTCTACCAGGCAAGAAGGAAACTCAGAGGTTTGGAAGGGACGCACATTTTCATACAAGAGAATTTGACGAAAGAGCGAGGAAGACTCTTTCGGGAGATAAAGTCAAAACATGAGGAAAATTGAAAGCGATTTGGACTCAAGATGGCCGAATCATAGTTTTGACCACTGATGGACGCCGTGTGATTCTTACACAGATGACCGATATCAGCAAACTAAGTCGTCTTCATAGCATGATCAGTCGATGGTTAGTTATTATCACGTGTATTGTACCTGGAATTTTATTTGCATATAAAATGGAAGTAGCAACTAATCCATCTCGTTGCTATGGTCACAAATCTGAGCAGCGACCGGCCGATCAGTAGCCTGCTCGGTCGCTGCTGGAATTTAGGCATCGCCCAGCGTTTTGTGTAGAAGTCGAGCAGGTTGTAGAGCCCGAGCGGTGCCTGGTCGGTGACCTGTCGATTGCCCGTCGGTCGCCGGTCGATTTTAGGTAAAAACTGGGCGAAATTGCGGAGCTTTTTCGCGCGGTGTCCCGGCAGTGACCGACCGGTGACCCTCCGATTGCCGGGCGATCTCCCACCAGGCACCGGCCGATTTTAAAGAAATTGCACGGCGGCCTGCCGGTGATCGACAGGGCATCGGCGGGTGTCTGGTAGGCGTACTGGCGGCGGCCCACCAGGCTCTGCCGAAAATTTCTCACAGGCAACCTGGGTATATATGTGACTTCCACAGACTGGTCATCATCAAAACCGCTTTTGCTTTGCATCTGAGAGGTCAACAAGGTCTACGATGCCGTTGATTCCACCTCAACTACTACGAGATCCACAACCCCAGCACTTTGACCGGCTGAGGGAGAGGGTGGCATATGCCCGTTACCGTTACAATCTTAACCTAGCGGCCCTGGTTGCCCTGGTGGCAGAAGAAGAAAGACGTGCGGAGCTCCTGCGCAGAAAAAGAAGATGGTGGGTGAGACCTTGAATTGCCCGACGACCAATCTATGGCCAATACGAGCAGCTCATGAATGAGCTCAGAAGGGAAAGCCCGGCAGACTTCAAGTCTTTCCTCCGGGTGGAGCCAGATCTGTTTTTAGAGCTGGTACAACGAGTTGGTCCCAGGATCGAGAAGAGTAAAAAGTAAGTAGCTTTGGCATTTCAACTCAAATCAAACATGCTCCCGGGCAATATCATGAAAGTACACCTGAATTTGATTTTTGTTCAATGAAATATATTTTGAATCTTACTAAATCTCCCTGCATTATTCTTAGATGAATAATCAAGAAACAGGTTATGCTTTAATTTAAAACCATGAAATTTATCCTGCGAGTCTTGCCTATACGATAAACGAGAACATACAAGTCAGTAAAGGTGGTACTGTAGTGAGTGAAAAATGTATAATGTACATTTTCCTTTTTGTTTCTACTTTTGCAGAGGCAGACCCCCCTTGCAGCCTGGCTTGAAGCTCGCGATCACCCTGCGCTTCCTTGCCACGGGCAACTCTTTCCGGTCTCTGGAGTTCAGCTTTAGGGTGGCCCACAACACCATTTCTATATTCATCCCCGTGGTGTGCCAGGCCATCGTTGACGAATACAGGCAGAAAGTTTTCAAAACTCCATCCACCCCTGATGAGTGGCGGCGCGTGGCCCAGGTCTTCCAGGATCGCTGGAACTTTCCCCATGTTTGCGGAGCGGTTGACGGCAAGCACGTGGCCACCCGGAAGCCGGCTCACAGTGGTAGTACATACTACACTTACAAAGGCTACTACAGTATCGTCATACTAGTGCTCGCCGACGGTGAATACAAAGCTCTCTGGGCTGACGTTGGTTCACAGGGCTCCGATTCCGACTGCGGCATTTTCAACAGGTCCGGGCTCCTCCGTTCTCTCATCACTGGCACCATCGGCTTCCCGCCTCCTGAGCCCCTGCCCAACGACGATCGAGACTCAGGGTTTTTCCTCCTGGGAGATAATGCGTTCCCCCTCCGTGAGTTCATGCTCAAGCCCTTCTCTAAACGATATCTCAACCGTGAGGAGATGGTGTGCAACTACAGGTTATCTCGGGCAAGGAGGGTGGTGGAAAATCTCTTCGGCATCATGGCCAAGCGCTTTCGGTGCCTGCTGACAACGTTGGACGTCGAGCCAGAACGAGCCATGACAATCAGCAATGCCTGCATAACACTGCACAATCTCCTGAGGGCCCGTTATGGTCTCGCGCCACGTGAAGCTGATGAAGAAGATGACCAGAACCAGCTGATGCCTGGGGCCTGGAGGACAGATGCCGTCATGCGGGAGGTGGAGGACCAGGCCCGTGCACCACGCGCCAATGCAGCCGGCCAAGCCCTACGCTCAACCTTCAAGGCGTACTTTAACTCTGATGCAGGGAGTGTCCCATGGCAACTGCCTATTCTCGGATTTCAGTAGACTTTTTTGATAATAAACTGTGAACCCATATATTTTGTGACTTTGTGATGATTAATTGTATTTTGTATTGTCGAGCCCACTGAGATGGAGGGAGACTATGATCCAAATTGCGTTCGTCTGTCCTCCGTCTGTACGTCCGTCCGTGTCCCTACACAAATTTGAATAACTTTGTTTGTATGATTTGTCACCTGAGAAAGAAATCAATGATGTGCCAAGTGAATAAAGTCTGGTAGTATTATGTGATTTTACATTGAGATTTCCTTGTATCTTATTTGCTTTTTGTTATTTCTTCAAAGTGAAGAGTTTATAATTGCAGTAATCTAGTAAAATTGTAAACTATCAACCTCAGTTGTAAACGAAAACCCAAGATATAAATTTAAAAAATTGGAACTTAAATAGAAGAAAAGATTGTACTTAGAAAATAAATAAAGAAACCATATAACAAGTCAAATAACTATCGAAACTTTTATTTTTCATCTCAAACATCATATCATGCCATGCAGTCCACATAACCCGCCAAAAAGATCACAAACTACAATCCACCTGTACATTGTACCTTATTTTATTTTTCAAAATGATTTTTTTTTTTTATTGCAGTAAAGTAAAATTGCAAAGTAAATAATTACATTGCAAACTTCAACCTCAGTTGTAAAAGAAAACCCAAAATATAAAGTAGAAAATAGGAAATTAAATAGTAGCAAAGATTGTACTTATTATTAAAATAAATAACGAAACAATAAAAACTTCAATTTTTCATCTCAAACATCATATATCATACAGTCGACATAACTGCCAAAAAACATCACAAACTACAGTCCATCTGACTATAAAACAGCTTACAAAGTTCGCTATCTACTAGTCGGAGTCAGAGATCCGAGCTGGTTGCTCCTGCTCCTCCGAAATAGAGGTGGATGCAGCGGATGCAGAGGGGGGGGGGGGGTTGGCTACAGGTAGCAGGGACGGCGGAGGGCTGGAGCTGGCTGTTGTTGCCAAGGAGGTCCGAGAAGCCACCTTCGCCCATGCCCCTGACGTTCAGTGACATCAATGATGAGGAGGCCCCGACTGCAGGGTGGCCATGGCCCCTGCAAGGATGTCATGTGAACTGGTGTCCTGCCAGGTGGCGGAAGGGGCCGATAGAACACGAGTCTGCAACAAACAAAAGACACAAAACATTACACCTTGAAATAAGAAACTGGCAAGAAATTGTAAAATTGAGATATGGTAACAGGAGTGGTGTACTATAACTTAGTATGTACATTTATACTTACTGGTCGCTGCTGTTGGCCGAGCTGCTGTGGGGTGGTCTGGTGCTGCTGTTGATGTTGGGGAGGGTAGAATCGCTGCTGTGGCAGTTGCTGGATAGGCTGAGCGGGCCCGGGAGGCGTATAATACTGGGGCTGGGCCTGTTGACTGTAGACGTGCTGAGGCTGTTGCTGCTGCTGGACCGGCGCCACATATTTCATTACAAGGGCAAAAGCTTCTGACTGGTACTGATGCCACAGATGTTTGGGGATGTTGTGGTGGACACTGGCCATCCACTGCGTCCATGCTTCTCTTTCGCTCATGGGTTGGGATGTGCCGCTCGCCTAAAACACAAAGAACATACGTTTAAACTTTTAATGAGACTTGGTGTCAAAAAGAAAATATAACTTCAATTGTATAAATGGTTGACTTAGTTTTAGCATAATAAATATTATGTAAAGTACAATCATACCTGAATCAACGCAGCCTGGGACTCCTTCAGTTCCTGCTGACTCTCCGACACTAGGTTGACCAGGACTTCTGTTAGGTTCTTATCCTTCGCCTTCCTGGACTTCTTGGATGGCTTCATGGGGGAAGGAGACGCGAATCCAATGTCTGGCCTCCTGGCCAAGCTCTCCAAGTCGGAATCCTGGTCGTCTGAAGTCTCCGGCTGTGGAATCTGAATCATAAACAAAGACGGGTCCAAAAATGTAAATCTTCATGTCAAATACAGCAAAATATACATAACCAAAAGGTAAGAAGACAGACAAAGCCTTGCAGATGCTTACCGAGCCAAGGACTTGAGAAGACGTTAGCCTCTTGTTGCCACGATAAAACGGCTGCAGGAAAGCATACCTCGTAAGCTTCCATTGTTGGAGGGGGGTGAAGGGTTTGGAGGAGCCAGAGCCGGACTTTCCCTTGGCCTCCCTCTCTCTTAACTTCTGGTAATCAGTCCTGATGTTCCTGAATCTTTTGTATATTCTGTCGGCCATCTCGACTGCAGACCAAAACGAAAAGAAACCTTATAAATGAACATTTCAAAGCACAGGAAAATTTACATTTCAAAGCACACGAAAATATACATGACCAAAAAGTGTAAAAGTGCAAAAATTAATGGTAAAGAGAAGTTCAAAAAGTTTCAAAACTTACCTTCGTACCCAAGAGACTTTGCCAACTCCCCAAGCAGGTGTCTTCTCTTCACCTTGTTCTTGTACTCATTGTTCCGCATATCATAAAACAATACGTTGTTCTCGAAGAACTGAGCAATCTTTTCCTCTTGGTCATCTGTCAAGGGCCTGCTGGAGCTGTCCTCCCTGTCAGTCATGTCGATATCTGAGCCCTCTTCTGCATGGGCTGCCTGGGCTGCAGCTGTCTCTTTCTCCTTTTTTTTTTTTTGGGGGGGGGGAGACCCTGGTAGGGGCTTCCTTGCCTCTGTCCTTCTCCCTGCCTCCTCCGCTCAGCCCAGGCTCCTTTCCCCCCACTTGCCTCTTGTTTTTTTGACGTGTTTTGGGCATTTCTTCAGCGAATCAAAAAGTTCGGAAGAAATATAGCAAGTGTCTCTAGTGGAGCGCGCTGAGCATCGCTTTATATACCAAGCGAATAACAATGGTCTATTGACCATTGTTAATGTCATTGTCATTGCCATTGTCATTGTAATTGTCAGCCATTATCGGCTAGACGTCGCGGTGAATAGAGCTGGTGCTGCTGGACGCCGACCGATTTTGAACTCGCCGCCCAGTGACCGATTGATCTCCCAGCGGCGACCGGGCGGCGACTGCTCGGCAGCCTCTGACCTAGCGGGTTCGATTTTTTACTTAAATCGCTCAGCGGCGAACGCTCGATTAGGTCGGTGCCCGGTCGGTGGCCGGGCGGCGACCGCCCAGGCACCGAGCGTATTTTGGGCGGCGAGTGAAAAGTGAGCAGGCGCCGCCCAAATTTTAACTCCGCGCTAAAACTTCAGCGGCGACCGAGCGATGCCCTAAAAACGAGCGGTGCCTGGTCGGCCGCCGCTCGGTGACCGAGCAGAATTGGTTAAAAACTCGCCGCTCGGCCGCCGAGCAGGCACCTTTTGGGATTTGTGACCATAGCTAAGCCTCAGTCACAAATGCCATTACGAACTGCTACGAACGCCGTACGAACGATTTTCAGACAATTGAAATTCGGGATGACAATGGAAAAACAGGGAGATTCGTACGAAATTATCGTTCGTACGAACCTTTGTGACCGTAGCATTACGTACATGGAACGCTGAACGCTTCGCTGAAACTTCTTTATGTTGGAAGCACTGGACTGGCCATGCATCGGGTTGCGTTGGGATTTGTTTTCTCTACACTTTGTTTAAAGTTAAGCCATCGTGCCTAGACTCTTTCTTTAGTATGACTTTCCGTTTATGTATATTGTTAAATCATTGTTGGTAAACTTGGTACCAGCTTATTCCAATACAATTACATTTTGTTGGCAATCCACTTTGTCCCTCAGGACTATATGTTAAATAATTGTATTTCACTGCCTCACGGTTATATTGGGAGCATGTGATTGTATTCGATGAAGACTTGCAGAGCAACTCCTGGCCTATAATTATCTTTTCTACGCCCAGCTTTAAACCTTAATTCTCTTCGGGTGCTTAATCAATTGTGCGTTATGATTAATGTTGGTTAAACTTCATGCGTCTTGTTGTGGTGTGCACAGTACAAGCTTCTTATAGACGTATCTTACATAATTAAGTTTTGTTTAGTAGTATTTTAGTGTATTTTTTATACTTTTTTAAAAACTTTTGTTTTTTTTTGTTTGTTTTTTTTGTTTTTGTTTTTGAAATGGTACAACAATTTCCATGCGTTCGCTGTAGTAAATGTGTTAAAGCAAATCAGAAAGCACTTCTCTGTACTTCTTGCCGAAACTGGGTACACATATCATGTTCAGAAATCTCTGTAAAGAGTTACGATGACCCTAATGAGCATTTTGTAAATTGGGAGTGTTTAAGATGTCTTTTAAACCATCTTCCAAATTATATTGTGAATAATTCAGAGTCCGACGTCGACGATTATTATAACATAGATCCCTCATGTAAATCTGGTGAGAACATATCCTTAAAATATGATCAACTTTCTAGTAAAGGGATTAAATTTGTCCACCTGAATATTGTAAGTCTTTTGAAATATCATGAAGAAATCAAGCAAATCATGTTTGAAAATGAAATACCAGTTCTTGCTCTGAATGAGACTAGATTATACAGCTCTATTGCAGACAATGAAATATACATACCCCATTACTCATTACTTCGAAAAGATAGGGATAGAAATGGGGGTGGAGTGGCCATTTACGTCCATGAGTCTATTCATATCAACTTAGTTAGTTATGATTCTCTTGAACGTTTAGAAGCATTGTGCATAAAAGTTTGTTTGAAGACCACGAAGCCAAATATTTTGTTAAACTGGTATAGACCACCAAATTCAAAAGTCGAGGTTTTTAATCACTATGAGGACTTTTTGGTTTTTGCAAATGGTCTCAATGGGCAATTCATTATTATGGGTTACATTAACCGTAATATCACGAAAAAAACCTTTTGAAGGAAATACGAAAGTCTATAATCAAATAAATGATATATATTGTTTGAAACAGGTAAATGATACATTGTATACAAGAGTAACCGATAGATCCTGCACACTTGTTGACCATATGTTAACGGATTCAGGCGCGGATCCAGGGGGGGCCGAGCGGGCCTTGCCCCCCCCCCCCCGCAAAAAAAAAAAAAAAAAAAAAAAGAGAGAGAAGAAAGGAAAAGAAGGGAAAGGGAAAGAAGAGAGAAAGGGAAAGAAAAAAGAGGAAGAAAAAAGAAAAGGGGAAAGAAGGAGATCGGGGGGGGGGGCCGAAAGAGCCTTGCCTCCCAGGCTGTTGACCCCCCCCCCCCCAATCAAAAAAATAAGAGAGAAGGAAGGAAAGGGAAAGAAAAAAGGAAAAGAGGAGATACTGGCGTACGGATGGGGGGGGGGGGCTTGGGGGAAATCAAATTCAAACGTGGTTTATTTCTAATTCCACAACCGTGGATTACAAAAATAATGCTGAAATTACTTAATTTCCGAGATTTTTCCTCACTTTTTAGTAAATTATACGTTTGTATGTGTTTGTTGGAAAATGACAAATTCCTAAATTTACAGCCAGGCAAGAAATATGATTCTTGAGATTCCTACATGTCAGGGCCCGAGGTACGGCAGGAATCGGGAGCCTCGAGCTCCCTCCACCCCCCTACACTTTTTTTGAAAAAGTGTAATAAAGAGAAATAAAAAAAGAATGAGAGCAAGAAAGAGAGAATAGTTAACTGCCCGTGTTAAAAAATAATGAGGCATCAACATATGCTCATCTGAACTGGATTAAATGCCTAAAACCCCTAAGCTTCCGGGGGCTCTGCCCCCATGGACTCCACCTATAGGGCCCTACGGGGGCCCATAGATGCTTATCTGACGGTAATTTAATGCCTAAAACCCCTGATTTGGGGGGCTCTGCCCCCTGTACCCCACGCCAATAGTGTCCTGCCAGTGTCACAAAAAAAATAAGGTATACAAAAAAAAAGCTCATCGGACCTTAGTTAAACGCCTAAAACCCCTGAGCTTCCGGGGACGGCTCCGCCGTCTCGACCCCACCAGGGGCCCTAAGGCGGGCCCCTGAATGCTTATCTGACCGTAAGTTATTGCCTTAAACCCCTGAGCTTGCGGGGTCGGACAAGGTATCAAAATATGTTTATCGGACCGCAGGCACGTAGCCAGGCGGGAGCGTAGGAAGAAAAAGGAGCAGACAAAGGATATCTTTGAAATTCAGAATCAAGAACGGTACAGCAAATCGTCTTCTTTCTCTCTTAATCTTATGAAACGTCAAAGCTTCCGCGCTTTGCGCGCGGGAGGGGGGGGGGAACATGAATTCAAACGAGGATCCATAGGCGAGAACTATAATACGAATCTTTAATGATTTAATGAAACATAAAAGCTTCCGCGCTTCGCGCGGGATAGAGGGGGAACTAAATTCCGACGTGGATTATTTTCGAGAACGGTACAACGAATCGTCTTCTTTCTCTAATGATTTAATGAAAATTAAAAGCTTCCGCGGGAGGGGGGGACCTGAATTCAGACAAGGAATAAGAGTCGAGAACGGTACAACGAATCGTCTTCTTTCTCTAATGATTTAATGAAAATTAAAAGCTTTCCGCGGGAGGGGGGACCTGAATTCAGACAAGGAATAAGAGTCGAGAACGGTACAACGAATCGTCTTCTTTCTCGAATGATTTAATGAAACGTAAAAGCTTCCGAGCTTCGCGCGGAAGAGGGGAAAATCCAAATTCAGACGAGGATTATTTTCGAAAACGGTACAACGAATCGTCTTCTTTCTCTCATGATTTAATGAAAATTAAAAGCTTCCGCGAGAGGGGGGGGGGGGACCTGAATTCAGACGAGGATTAAGAGTCGAGAACGGTACAACGAATCGTCTTCTTTCTTTAATATTTTAATGAAACGTCAAAGCTTCCGCGCTTCGCGTAGGAGGGGGAGGGGGGGTGAATTTAGACAAGGATTAAGAATCGAGAACTGTACAACGAATCGTCGTTTCTCGAATGATTTAATGAAACGTAAAAGCTTCCGCGCTTCGCGCGGAAGGGGGAAAATCTAAATTTAGACGAGGATTATTTTCAAAAACGGTACAACGAATCGTCTTCTTTCTTTAATATTTTAATGAAACGTCAAAGCTTCCGCGCTTCGCGCGGGAGGGGGAAAAATCTAAATTCAGACGAGGATTATTTTCAAAAACGGTACAACGAATCGTCTTCTTTCTTTAATATTTTATTGAAACGTCAAAGCTTCCGCGCTTCGTTGATTGAAGGATTTTATTGATAATTATCCATTCTCGCAGTCCAAAGACTGAATTGCAATGGTTACAAAAGTTTACAATGTATATACATGATAAAAGCAATTATACAATAATATATTAAAACAGTCTAGGCAATCAACATTGAAATACAAATAAAAGTGATCAAATGACAATTATTATGGCAACTATCATTAATTTCAATTAATAAGCATGAAATTCTTAACTGAAACATCCTAAAAATATACTATTGAAATTAATCATTAAAACCATTACTATTACGAATATGGCATGCCGAAGGGTTGATTTTTTGTCATTGGTAAAACATATTGGAAATCTTGAAATTGGATTTCATGATGGATTAAGAAATAAAGTGAATTACATTGCAAATTCGCGAAGAATATTGAAATTTGTTGATAATAAAAATTTAAAAAAATAAACATATTGCACTGGCTAAATACTAGGTGTTCGGTGTGAATTCATTAATATTCAAGTATTACTCGTTCTTTAAAATTCAATGCTATTACTATACATTTTAAATCACAATTGAATATGAAATAATGGAAAAAATTGATTTAAAAATTCAATGATTAAATACCTATTGGCTAAGTACTAGGTGTTCGGTGTTAATTCATTAATATTCAAGTATTACTCGTTCTTTAAAATTCAATGCTATTAATATACATTTTAAATCACAATTAGATATGAAATAATTGAAAATATTGATATAAAAATTCAATGATTAAATACCTATTGCACAATTACTGGCAAATACTCCTCACAAGGAGTGTATTACATTTTATATTACAGCAAAGTGAATATCAGGCATACAAAATAATTGGCATCAGAAAAAATGTTCGTTCAGAGTCCTTACCAAGTAAGGAAGAGTGCTGTGTCTTAGTCTTTCTGTTCGGCATTTAAAGTCTCTCAATCTATCACTGTGTCTCAATCGTCGATTCGTGCTCTGCATCTCTGGAAGCCAGTCGCGAAAGTGCTTGTAGAGCGATTCTGCGAACCTTAGGCACAGATGTTCCCTTCTGTCAGAGAGGGATTGCAGACCTGAAATCTGGAGGGCATGTTCATAGCTGTGGTATCGATCATGAAAAATGATACGGAGGGCTCTCCTCTGGACTCTCTCGATATCATTGGCCTGTTCAGATGTAATGGATGAATTCCAAACTGGAACACAGTACTCAAGCACAGGTCGAATGTAGCACGTGTAAATTGTGAGGAGATCTTCCACAGGGGCGCGATAACGCTTTAGGGCCCGAATAATGTAGAATTTTCGCGATGCCCTTCCTGTGATATCACGAACGTGGCTGTCCCAACGTAGGTTATGCTGCAGTATGACACCCAAAAGCTTGAGCTCTTTCACTTCCTGCAGAGTTGTATCATCTAGCTCAAGATGCAAAGGTGGAAGTTCGGTCCGTGAGAAGGACACTCTCATCGATTTGCACTTTGACGAGTTGATGCGAAGACCGTTATCCAAACACCATTGATGGAACAGCGTTAAGGTGGAGGGCATCATGTTGCATGACCCTCGTCTGCGGCTTTCTGCGAAGGTTATGTCATCGACGTATTTCCATCTGGATATACCTGCTGCGTCTGTCAATGCGTCATTAATCAACGCTAGGAAAATTGCTGGCCCAAGGCAAGTACCCTGGGGTACACCTCCAACTGGAGTAAGGGAAGATGAAAGTACTCCGTTGTATCTTGTCATCTGTTCTCGTCCATGAAGAAAGCTACTGATCCATGGCAGCAGGGATGGTCGAGCACCCATTGTGAAGAGTTTATTTATTGCGATATTGTGATTGACTAAGTCGAAAGCTTTTGAGAAATCAGTTACAACAATGGTGGAAACAGTTTGGAGCCGATCAGCATTGGTGTGGAGGAAATGTAGAAGATTGACGAGATAATGAGCAGTGGAGTTTCCTCTCCGACTTCCATACTGTTGAGGGTCAATGTTAGGTTCGATATCTGCTAGTAGTTGGCGATAGATGAAGAGTTCAGCCAATTTTGCAAAGTGGTCAGTCAGGGAGATTGGTCTCAGTTGATCTATTGTGGGAGGAGATTTCTTTGGGACCGGAACGACAATAGATCTTTTCCACTGTGACGGGACTTTACCTTCCTGATATGAAGTGTTTATGATGTCACATATGGGTGAACTCAACTCTGCTGCGAACTCACGAATCAGCTTTGCGGACACTCCATCTGGTCCACAGCTTTTACCAACTGGTGTCTTTTTCAGCTCGCAGTACTCTTTCCATGGATGAATCTCCATGACACTTGAAGGGTTTATGGGCTGATACGCTGGTAGTTGTCGTAAGTCCAATGGGGGAACGTTTGCTGAGATGTCAGTAAAGTGATGATTGATTGCATTAACAATGGCTTGGCTATCAGTTATTTCCACTCCAGGAACCCTGATAACATTGAGTGGTGATGAGTTACTAGTCGCAATTTTAATTTAAACCATGCACTTGGGTTCTGGTTTTTCAGTCTTTGGATCCGATTCTTGTAGTAATCTACTTTTGCTTTCTTGATTTCTCTTATGACTTTGTTCTTCAAACTGGACCACTCGGGACTGCAGCTACTGAAAGCAGCCTGTCTACGCTTGATCAGTTCTTTTACCACTGGTGTGATCCAAGGTTTGTCCTTGCAGTGGACCTTTACTTCTCTTGATGGGAAGAATAACTCAATGGCAGAATTGAGGTCATTGTAGAAGTTGTCACACTTGGTACTGACATCATCTGCATTTGTGACACTAGACCAATCGTGAAGAACAATCCAATTCCCGAATCGTCTTATGCCAGATTCCTTCATCGGTTGAATGGTTCTTGATGTGGTACGGTTAGCATGTTTCACCAGATAGACTTTAGGCAGCCACTTAACCCCTCTATGATCACTGCGGCCCACTGGAGACATTAATTCAATAGAGGAATAGAGGCTTTGCATGTTAGTAAGTATCTTATCAAGGATTGCGTCTTTTCGTGTGGCTTTGTCAACCACTTGTTTTAAACCATGTCCGTTGGTGAGTTGACTTAGATTTAGGCGATTTACATCACCAAGAATAATGATTCCTGCTTGTTGGAATTTAGCAAGAATATCATCAATGGCCTGTGATATGTGCTGGATCAGCGAGTCACTGTCAGGGTTGTTGGGGGGACTGTATAGCGTTGCTACGAAGATGGAGGACACTGAGCGCGGCAGTCGGTGAGGGCGCAATTGAACCCATACAATCTCATGATATGATGGTACCGTAATGAGACTCATTGGTGTTGGGTGCATTTCATCTCTGACGTACAGTGCCACGCCCCCTCCACGCCTTCCAGTCCGATTCTTAGAAAACATAGAGTAACCGGGAATGTTATACACTTGATTAGGTATTTCATCAGTGAACCAAGTCTCGCTCACCGAGATGATGTCAAAATCACCTTCTGTAACAACAGTTGTAAACTCATCAAATGTGTTGTTTAGTGACTGTGTATTAGTCATGTACACTGAAGGCAAGGTGACTTTCTGGTGGTTGAGCTCAATTTTTACATTTGCACATGTTCTTTGATTGCGCTCAGTCCATTGAACTGTTGATCGATGTGGTATAATTCTAACCGGAATCTTTCTCTTAATGTGCCTACCAGCTCTCCGGCCTCTTCTTTTCTTCGAAATTCCACAGTCTTGTATTGTTAAATGGGTCTCATCAGATAGTTTGAACGGTGGGCTGCGTAATGACAATAGCTCTGTCCGTGAATAAGATATCCTCTTGACGGCAGTTAACCCTTCTGCTGCCGAATCGATTTCTGGCTGCATTTGGGTAGGGTACTCAGTGGCTGGACTCCCATTGCTAGCCCGACAAAGTTATTCACCACACCGCACAAAGTAGCAGTTACAAACAGGCACACAAACCTCATAGCGATAAGTTAAAAATACTTGTCAGTTTAATCGAAGTTCTCAGCAAAAACTTACGTCATTATGTCCATTGAAAAATCAAGAACATGAAATGTGACTTCTGAAACTATTTAGACTGCTAAAGTAGTAAAACGTGATAAAAAATTATGGAACAAATCGTTGTAGGCGTCAGCATCAAACAGCGCCATCGTCATCATATTCGTGCAGGAGGGGGAGGGGGGGACTGAATTTAGACAAGGATTAAGAGTCGAGAACGGTACAACGAATCGTCTTCTTTCTCTAATGATTTAAAGAATCGTAAAAGCTTCCACGCTTCGCGCGGAAGGAGGAAAACTGAATTCAGACGAGGATTAAGAGTCGAGAACTGTACAACGCATCGTCTTGTTTCTCGAATGATTTAATGAAACGTAAAAGCTTCCGCGCTTCGCGCGGGAGGGGGACAATCTAAATTCAGACGAGGATTATTTTCGAAAACGGTACAACGAATCGTCTTCTTTCTCTAATGATTGAAAGAAACTTAAAAGCTTTCGCGCTTCGCGCAGAGGGGGGGAACCTGAATTCAGACGAGGATTAAGAGTCGAAAACTCTACAACGAACCGTCTTCTTTCTTTAATAGTTAAATAAATCGTAAATTTTCCGCGCTTCGCGCGGGAGGTGAAAAACTTAATTCAGACGAGAATTTTTTTTCGAGAACGGTACAACGAATCGTCTTCTTTCTCTAATAATTTAATAAAACGTCAAAGCTTCCGCGTTTCTCGGGGGAGGGAGGGGGAAACTCGCCCCTCACTGCACCGACCCCCCCCCGCATTATGTCACTGTTGGTCACCATTACGTACCAATATTTGGCTCGCAAAATTTCAAATTTGGGCCCCCCCCCCCCTAAGAAATCCTGGATCCGCGCCTGAACGGATTATCCCGATAAGGTGAAATCGTTTGGTGTTATTCAAAATGGTATGAGTGACCATTATATCAGTTACTTGGTGTGGAAATGTAAACATACTTCCCAAAGTGAAACATTTGTATCGTTCAGAAAGTCGAGAAATGTAGATTTAGAAGCTTTCAGGTCTGATTTGCGTAATCAAAACTGGAAGAAAGTAAAAGAGTTTAGTGATATAAATGATGCAGTTAGTGAATGGAAAAAAGTTGCTGTTAGAAGTAGTTAACAAGCATATGCCATTAAAGACAAGACGAGTGAGAAAAAACCTCCCCATGGATGAACAGTGAAATACTTACTTTAATGAAACAGAGAGATAAAGCAAAACTGAAAGCCAAAAAGAGAAACAGTGATGACTTATGGAAACTCTATAAACGCATGAAAAATAAAGTTACCACCGAGATAAGAAAATCCAAACGTAAACACATATGTGATAAACTATCTGAAGTCACCAATAGAAACGAATCTTGGACAACACTCAAAAGTTTAATGGGTAATTGTAATTCTTCTAACAGCACTTTTCCGAAAGAAAATTCAAGTGTAATAGCGAATGAGTTTAATAACCACTTTGCAGATATAGCGACAAATGTATGCACAAATAACACAAGGGCTAATAACCGGCTTTATTCCCATGGTGAAAAGATTTCTGACAGAAAATTTAAATTTGTTAATGTATCTCAATCTTATGTCTTGAAACAAGTAATGTCAATGAAAACAAAAAAGTCCGTCGGGTTAGACGAAATTTCTATGTATATTCTTAAAGAGTCAATATCTGAAATGATTGAATCTTTTACCTTTTTAATCAACAAATCTTTATCGGAAGGGGTTGTGCCTGACAAATGGAAAGTCGCAAAAGTAATACCGATACACACAAAAAGGAGATAAACTAGATTTCAATAATTATAGGCCGATCTCACTGTTGCCTTGCGCCTCTAAAGTTATGGAAAGAGTCGTTGAGCGACAATTGCTTGATTATTTAAAGTGCCTTTTGTACATACAATTTCACAATTTTTTTTTGTTTTCTTCGTATTTATTTGTGTTCTTGATCCGACTTCATAACATGTGAAGTAAATATCATTTTGCATTCTATATCTTGCTTTCAGGGGAGTACATTATCTCAATCACAAGAAAGAAGGAAAAACATGAAATTTGATGTACAAAAGGCATGGAGAGTTGTCCACAGATGATGTCATCAAATTGAATACCGCCCTCTAGTGACTAGTCATTTCAAAAAGCTTGCGATCAACGGAGACGGTCGCTTTCTCTAAAA
The DNA here is from genome assembly GCF_000002235.5 of Strongylocentrotus purpuratus. Lineage (NCBI taxonomy): Eukaryota > Metazoa > Echinodermata > Echinoidea > Camarodonta > Strongylocentrotidae > Strongylocentrotus > Strongylocentrotus purpuratus. The sequence goes on from NW_022145615.1 coordinate 33,970,238, forward strand.
GCTCCTAATTGGCGTGTATTATATAGAATTTTGGCGGGAATTTCGAACCAGCCGCACCCCTCTGAACTCGACGGCAGCTGAGTCAATCCTGTACCGTGTCCAGCCCATCGGACTATACGAGCTTTCGCCGTAGCAATCTCGTTGTTGGATCACATCTTCACGTTTTAACTCGTTCGTCACTTTAGTCAAGGCAAAGGTCTAGGAGGTGACCCTAAGTGGCAATCCTGTGGTGATTTATTGCACTCATTTTCATCCCTCCATTCACGTAAGATTAACAACTTAAATAACACAGCCTTGAAAGGTAAGAATTTTCACTTATCCTACTAATCTTAATTATGCGCGTTTGAAAATTGAATGGCGTCGATTTCTCTCTCCTCTTTATCTTCGGGGGAAGAGAATTATATGACGGCCGTTGCTGAGAAATACCGGGACGATGTACATGATTTAGGTGAAGGTATATCTTCTGACGGTACTACGGTCCCGGAAGATAGTGACATTGCAGATTGTTCATGGAAAACGGCAGTACGCAAAAAATCGAAAAAGAGGCCAAGGGTTAGAAGCAATAGTGATGGAGTGTTACATGAAAAGAATAACAAAATACCCAAATTCTCCCGCTCGACACCAACTCATTCTGAGGTTAAAGTAGTTATTGTTGGATTGGAGAATAAGAATGTGTGCAGAGCCAACCCCGTGAAGGTTGTAAAACAAATTCATGATCTTGTAGGCAGAGTAAAAGATATGGTAAAAGAAAGAAACATGTTGATTGTGAGATGTGAGAGCGAAAACCAAATACCCAAACTGTTGGAATTAACCCAGTTGGCGGGCATTAATGTGAAAGTTACACGATACGATGGGAGCCAATCAACCACTAAAGGAGTTATTCACAAGATTGATCCCCAAATCAGTAACGAGGAAATAGAGGAAGTTTTGAAAGAACAGAATGTAGTGAACGCTAAAAGATTTATGAAGAAGATCAAAGGAGAAATGGTAGCAACCCCTTCCGTTCTCCTCACTTTCAAGGGTAAAAACTTACCCGAGTCCATACATTTTCTGTATGAGGTAAAGCAAGTGGATGACTATATCCCTCCTGTGCCGCGATGCCATAAATGTCAGTTATTCGGACACATTAGGCAAACTTGTAAAGGCAATATCCGATGTGTTAGATGCGGGGGAGAACATGAGTTCGAAGATTGCCCTAATAAGGAGAACCCTAAATGCCTCAGATGTGGTGAAAACCACTCTGCAGCTTACCAAGGTTGTAAATTTTATGCAGAGGCGAAGCAAATTCAAAAAATAAAATTACAGGAAAACCTCACTTATGCCCAAGCCGTTACTGACATGGATAATCAGAAAGACATGGGTAGTGCAAATCTAAACAAACCTGCCAAAAAACATAACCCAGAATCAAGGCCAAATAACCCTCAGAGAGCCAATCCGAATCCTCAGAGAGCCAATCCGAACCCTCAGGCCCATACCCCACACACAGTACGAGAAAGAAAGGGACAGGAAGAAAGGGACAGGGCAATACCCAGATCTCATTCCCAGATCCCAATTCCAGTACGAAAAACAAAGAAGGAAACTGCAACCCAAACTCCAGTAAATATGACATCTATTGATTTGATTATGTTTATTCTGTTTGTGGTACGACAGTTGCCTCAGTCCAGTAATGATGATAATTTCTTGGAAGCGGTAGTTAGAGCAGGCAAAGAAATTTTGAAGGTAGACATTACCATGGAAATGGTAAAAAGTCGCCTCATATAACTAATAAGTCCATATCAGACCTATTGATTGTACAATGGAACGCACAAGGCTTGACGGCGCATGGCGCAAACTTTTTATCTTCCCTTATTGATAACAATTTGTTAAGTATTCACCCAGATATAATGTGCATCCAAGAAACTTGGTTTAACGATTTTAATGTTTTGTCTATACCCAATTACGTTTGTGTTTGTAAAAACAGGCCGGACGGCAGAAGAGGTGGTTTGGTGATGTATTTAAAAAACGACATCACTTTTCAGGCGATGGATACACCCAGGAACGCCGAATACCAAAAAGTTGATATTTTTTGTAAAAACGGAGTTATCTCAATCTTCAACTATTATAATCCGTGTAAAAAGATTGAACTGATAGATCTAAATAACATGATAAGAAATGTGCCGGGGAAGTATTTGATTCTAGGCGACTTTAATAGTCACAATCCTCTATGGGGGAGCAACAAATTAGACACAAACGGTAGAACTGTGGAGTCTTTTATAGAAAATAATGATTTGGTTTTATTAAATGATGGATCTCCTACAAGGTTAGACCCATATTATGGTACATACTCAAATCTGGATTTGTCCTTAGTATCGAAAGAATTAGCACGTAATACAGAATGGAAAGTACTATCCAATAATTTTGGCAGTGATCATAATCTGGTTTGCTAAAATTTTAAACATGTGTACAATAGACCAGGGGGTGAGAATATGGGACAGAGATGGTCTTTTAGAAAGGTTAATTGGGAAGAGTATAGAGAAGAAATTGAAGAGGCATTGAGAAAAGAAGGATATGAAAATCTTGGTGCAGAACTAAACATTCAAGGCAGATACAATGTGATTGTTAAGGTGATCAAGGAAACGTCGAACAAGTGCATTCCGCGTGTGCAGATTGCCAAGAGAAGAAAAGTAAATCCCTGGTGGAACAATGCCTGCAAGAAGGCGGTGCAAGAGAGAAATCGTCTTAAAAACAGGTTAAGAAGGTATTATGATCTAAATGATGTTAAGAAATACTTAAAGAAGAAAGCTGTCGCTCAGAAGGTAATCAGGAGAGCTCAATATGATTATTGGTTAGAGTACTGCCGTAGAATGAATAGATTTACAGACATTGGGAAAGTCTGGGAACAGGTTAAAAGAATGCGGGACAGTACAATGAACAAGCACATCTTTCACAATCTATTTGTAGACGGAAATATCTTGAAAGAATCTGAGGAAAAAGCTAATGCAATGGCAACCTATTTTAAATCGGTTGATGAATCACTTTTCGTAACTAAAAATGAAAACGAAAATATCTTGTACAATAATTCTTCAACAAATGATGATGATTGTATCAATGATGACTTTAACATGAGTGAAATGGGGAATGTTTTAAAGGAGATGAAAAACTCCTCATCCGGTAAGGATGATATTTATTTAATTATGATTAAGAATTTGCCGAACAAGGCACTCGTGTATTTATTAAACTTGTATAATGACATTTGGAAAATCTCACTTTTTCCACATCAGTGGTATGAGGTTATTCAAATACCAATCTTGAAATCCGGAAAAGATCCGACTCAAGTGACCTCTTATAGGCCGATTTCGTTGATATCAACATTCTCTAAAATTATGGAAAAAAATGATAAAAAATCGCCTGACGTGGTTCTAGAAAAAAACAGACTATTAAATCCTATTCAATCTGGCTTCCGCAAATATAGGAATGTCAAAGATCACTTAGTGAGATTGGAGACGGACATACATATATCCTTGAAAAGTAAAAAATATACCGTAGCGGTCTTTCTTGATTTAGAAAAAGCATATGATTCGCTATGGAAAACAGGTCTACTAAGAAAATTATCTATCTTAGGCATTGGTGGAAAAATGTTACTTTTTATAAAAGCATTTCTATTGAGTAGGATTTCTAATGTGAGGATAAATAACTATATGTCTCGCCACTACACGTTAGAAAATGGAATCCCGCAAGGAAGTTCATTAAGTCCTTTATTATTTACTTTAATGTTAAATGATCTCAAGATAAATGTAAGTGATGTTAAATTATCTTGCTATGCTGATGACATTGCAATCTGGTGTTCAAATAAGGATTTAGAGCTGGCCCGCAGGAAATTACAAGAGGCCCTGCATGAGCTTGAGATATGGTGTTGGACGTGGAAGTTAAACGTTTCCCCTACCAAATCTGCAGTATTAGTCTTTACCAACAAACAAAAGAAAGATATTCTTCTACAAATAAAAGGACATAATCTGCCTATATGCGAGCAGTATAAGTTCCTTGGTGTGAGGTTTGACTCCAATTTAACTTGGTCTGTCCATATAGATTCTATCATTGATAAATGTAAGAAAAGAATAAACTTGCTACGTTGTGTCTCCGGCACCCCCTGGGGAAGTAAGTATGAGATTTTGATGATGATTTATAAAGGACTTATCCTATCCATTTTGGACTATGGGAGTGAAATGTATGATTCTGCTTGTATATCTTTAACAAAAAAACTTGACTCTATCCAATACAGAGCCTTAAAAATTATTACAGGCACAATACACAATGTGTCCTTGGAGGCTTTACAAGTTTTGACCGGGGAGCTGCCTCTGAGATATCGTAGAAGGTTGTTAAATGATAACTTTCGAGTTTATTTACTGTCTAGTACTTTAAACCACCCAACAAAAGAAGTATTGGGTGATGACTATGATTTAAATAACTTAGAATGGAAGATAGGAGAAGGACCTTTTAAACTGCGATCCTTTAGAGACGAAGTAGTGGTGGAAGGGCAAACCAACTTATTGCCGAAAATCCCAGAATGGCGGTTAGCACGACCACAAGTGTCTTTCGAACACCATGGCAAAGTGCAAAAAAAGGAAATGCCTCCATTTGAAATAAAATCGATTGTTCTAGATAGCATTGGAAATTCATGGAATGGGTTTTTACATATATATACAGATGGTTCTAAACTCGAGGATGGGAAGACAGGAGCCGCATTTTATGTGTCTCATTATAATGTGGTGAAATTTTTTAGATTATCCCATGTCTGTATTATGAGAGCAGAACTAGTGGCCATACTAATGGCACTAGAGTGGATTAATACATTTATTGAATCCTCTTCGGTGGTAATTTTTAGCGACGCTTTGTCAGCTTTACAAATGATCGATTCATACTTTATTAGATGTGCTATTGTAAATGAAATTTTATCCATAATTAATATTTTGCAGTTTAAGGATGTTTGTGTTGCTTTTGAATGGATTCCGTCACATTGCGATATTAGGGGCAATGAGATCGTAGATCGGGCTGCCAAAAAAGGAGCCATGAAAAGGTGTATAGACATAGTTATACCAAATACAAGAAGTGAATTGGCAGCCTCTCGTTTGATCCATTATAACAAATTATGGCAAGCAGAATGGGACAATGCAGAACACGGTAGATTTTTATATGCTTTGCATAGCGACGTTTCAAAGCCCATACATAGACAAGGCCTATCTCGCAGAGAAGAATGCTTGATACAACAACTAAGAGTAGGTAACTGTAGTTTAAATTATTACCTTTTTCAAATTAACCAACACGATACTGGTCTTTGTGAAGTTTGTCAAGAAGATGAAACAATTAAACATTTTATTTTCTATTGTACAAAATACGACAAAGATAGACGTCTCTTAAAAGAAAGGATTAAATTGAACAACCCCAATCTGAAACAATTATTGATGTCTAACCCAATTTTTACTCGTGAATTATTGGGTTACATATACGATACTAATCGTTTTAGATAGCTTTTAAAGCTATCAGGGATCCCCTTAACTTATGTCGATCCTGTAATAATATATAAAATGAAGTATTTGCGGTTTTTCCATGAACAATTGCAACTAACTCCCATCTCGCCTTTTATGTGCATTTTATGCAATTTAAATATTGCAGCTTTTTTCTCTTTTTTTTTTTTTTTTTTTTTTTTTTTTTTTTTTTTTTTTTTAAAACCATATCACTATTAATTTCATTTCACCAAGGAAAGTCGCTCGTGGGCTTGATTTCCGAAGCCACGCCAAAGCTATACACGAAATTGACTGGCGCAAATAATCTTTGAGATTGAAGAGCGCCATCTAAACGAAGAACCAACCAACCAACCTCTTACTTCCTTATTCCTTGCCCGATTTTGTTCAAATTTTCACTGATATTTTTCAAATATCTTAAACTTTACAATAAAAGTAACTTAGTATGAAGGTTTTGGTTTCCTTTAAGACTCAAAACCACGACCTTCGCATTCACAGACAAGCGATCAAACCACTAGTCTACGATTCTCAGCTCTTTATAAATACATGTATATACATATATGTTGAATTTCATCCACGTATTGGCAGTGTTCGACAGTACAGAGATCACCCACAAGCATTGCCATCCCTGAAGAGGGGACAGGGGCGGATCCAGCCGGCGGCTAGGGAGGGGCCAAAGAGGGGGCCAATTCGTGAGTATATATTTAGCGGCGACTCAGCCGACCGGCCGAATAAGCGAGGGTGGACTAATATGGCACGCCACAGCCGTCATAATTGGTCGAGTTTACAAAAAAGCAGTCGACTTTACAAAAAAGCAATCGAGTTAACAAAAAAGCAATCGAGTTTACAAAAAAGCAAACGAGTTTACAAAAAAGCAGTCGAGTTTACAAAAAAGCAATCGAGTTTCCAAAAAAGCAGTCGAGAAAAAAAAAAAAGCAGTCGAGAAAAAAAAAAGCAGTCGAGAAAAAAAAAAAAAGCAGTCGAGAAAAAAAAAAAAGCAGTCGAGAAAAAAAAAAAAGCAGTCGAGAAAAAAAAAAAGCAGTCGAGAAAAAAAAAAAAGCAGTCGAGAAAAAAAAAAAAAACAGTCGAGAAAAAAAAAAAAGCAGTCGAGAATAAAAAAAAAAAAAAGCCGTCGAGCATGCCGGGACATAATTCTAGTACATTTTTACCTTCGCCGTGATCAGCTGTCCCGTTGCAAACAACGGGATTCTTATCTTATCGAAGCAACATCTTAATCTTGTACATAATCCGCTATTCTGCAGTGATTTTCTTTCACTCCAGTATCATTTGTACGGTAAGAAACCAAAGTTTGTGTTTATTCATTTTTATGACGAATAAAGCTGATAATACGACGTAATCAGAGTGGGCCGGGGTCCAACTTTAGTAAATGTAGGCCTAGATCTAGTCCCGTATATTTAAATATGTGTGCATTTTAAGTAGACTGATTGCCTTGTGTTTTAGGTAGAAGTTAACCAAATTTACAGTAAAATGAGACTTATGTCTCAGGAAATATGAATAGGTCTAGATCCTATAAACTATACATAATTGATATTGGAATAGGATCTACTAGAATGGCCGACACGACAGTTAGATATAGTGATGGTCTTTTGTTGTTGTTTTAGTTTTAAGGGCGTGTGTCATTCAATTATGAATATTTACGCTGTGGTGATGGCAATTGAATTAGCCTAGGCCCTAAATGTAAAAAAAAGTAAAAAAAAGGCCATGAAAACGATAGATTTGTCGATCTGGATCTGGATATAATAGTCTGATATCGATGAAATCAAACTTGAGCATCTACATGGGTCTACATGAACTTGTGTTAAAGAAGTGATAAGGATTCTTTTGTTACAATTATTCTTGTGGTCACAAACTTAAATTTGATTGCCTTTCTCCTTTTATTTATCAGTTGCAGCATCATCGAACACGATGACCAATGAATCAGAAGATGACGTAGATGTTACTAGAGAGCTCATTTCACAATGGACAACAGAAGTGCTACGTGACTTTCTACAAGGAGGAGACTCAAGCTTGTAAACCGAGGAGTCATTATTTTATGGGTGTTCTCTGCCGGCTGCCTTGACGCTGGGGTAGCTTTTCAGCCATCCGAGGTTAAGACTGAGAGGAACTGGACAATGGATGGATAGGGGAGGACGGGGGGGGGGGTAGGAATGCAGAACTGGCCTACTATGTATGTACCTACTGGATAAGGACCCTCCATCACTAGAGGGAAAAATAATGAGAGACTTCAAAAGAGGGGAAGGCATATAGTTATTTTGCCTTGTGAAAAAAAATTAGATTTAGCCCCTAAAAAAGCGTTCTTCGGTATCAAATGATGACAGGTGAAACCTCACAATTGTAGAATTATTATCTGTAATGTGATTTCCAAACCATGTGACAGCCAATGGTGTATGTTGTAAAGGTATTGTAAAAGGCATTGTTTAACACCAGGCCCCCCCCCCCCCACTCCGAGAACAGACGGACCCCATGCGTGTTATCAAAATGTCCGGTAAAGGGGTACTTTTCGTATGACAAAGTCCGGCCCGAGAATTGTACAAAAAGGGGTGTATTAACTTTTCACCCGGAGATTTCTTTAAAAAGGGGGTATTTTTTCTTTTTTTCTCTTATCTCTTTGGACTCCTGAGAAATTATTCTGAATTTAGGGGGTACATTGAGCATTTTTCATGATTTAGGGGAGTCTCCAAGGCAGGAAAAGCCCGCGAAAGGGGGGTTTGGAAATGTTGGCAGTCCTCAGATAGGGGGTGCTTTCAAAAAGAGGGAACAAGCATATGCGTACCCTAAATAACACTGAGTGGGGGGGGGGCGGGGTTTAACAATGTTTAATTTGAGATTGACGTATGGCCCTACGCGCTACCAGTGTCTGCGATATGGTGTATTAATACTGAAGCCCTAACAAAATCGCGCTTCAAAATGATCAAGAAGTGCCTCAAAAAAGTAAAAAATCTTTGATTGACCCCTTTTACCATACTCGTTTTCCCCAATAGACTTGTAGTGTTATGAAAAGCGTTTGACAAACACAAAATTTGGTTTCGATTTCCAATCGTAAATATCTTGATAATCAGACAGGCGATCGGATTGTAAAAGTCATTGAGTTCTTGACTGACCTAAAATTATCATTGCAGCATGAGCTAAATCCAGGATTTTGTTTCAGAATCTGAGATAATGTTACCGGATCCCTTTAAATGCGTTTGCATTAAATGTGGTACCCCCCCCCCCCCCCCAACTCAGTGTTATTTAGGGTACCCACATGCGTGTTCCCAGCACCCCCCCTTTTTTTTTTAGCATAAGTCCCCTGTGTTAAGTCAATACGGGTAGATTTTGTTTCTTTGTTATACAAGCCTTTTCAGCACCCCCCCCCCCCCTTCTCAGCAAAAGTCCAGTGTGTAAAGTCAATACGGGCAGATCTTTTTCATTGCAAAACTCCAGAGAATCCAAAACTCTGCTGCCAGGCTCTGTTCACTTTGATGTACATGTACGGTATATGTATTGTAATTTGTAGGTTTATTCACACTTTTTTGTTTTGTTTAATAAATAATTGTTTATCAGTCTATTTTTGTTTGTTATAGCGCTAAGAGATTTTGGTGGTAAGCGCTTTAAAAGTAGCGTTTTTTTTTATTTTAATTTTTTAAATTTTGTTACGAGCCAGAGATTTTGGGAACATGCATGCGGTACCTCCGTTCCCTGTTGATATTGATCTCATGGTTATATTTATTTTATAAATAAAATTAAACAACACAGTGAGGGTTGTAGATGACTACTAAGCAATCATTACTGTATGTAGGACGCTGAGTTGAAGTTATTCATGATTTATTCAAGAGAGGAAGGTCGGACAGACCTGATGTTTAAAATATTTAACAAGAGAAAATTCATAGAAACAGAGAGAGGCATTGAGAGAGATGTCGACGCTTAATGAAAGAAAAAGAGTGATAATAAGGAGAGAGAGGGGGGGGGGGGAGAGAAAGAGAGAGAGATGGAGAGGGGTGGGAGAGATAGACAGGGAGAGCAAGAATTAGGTGTGAAGAGGAAGATCAAGAGAATGAGAGATTAAATTTTTACAAATGTACATGTTTCCATGTACCTTTTCTTAATTTATATTATAATGTTAACAATATAGTGATGGTCTTTGCTTAATTTTAGTTTGCATTCTTTCCTCTAGCCTTGTATTCTAATTTATTATTTTAATTTAGTAAATGTTGTATAAATATAATTTTGATTTCTATCTCTTCCCCTATGTCATAGCCTTGTTCTTGCTCTCCCTTCCTTATGTTAGTCTATCTCTCTTTCTCTCTCTCTGTAATGATAACCCCTCTATCAATCTTTTCTTCATCAACTCTTGATATATTCCTCCTCTTCTCCTTCTCGTTCATCATCACGATCATCATCATCATCTCAAAACTGTATTAATCAATCTACATGACTGTATGAGACTCCTGAGATTGATCAATACAGTTCTTATAATATAAGACCATTACGTACAAACAATAAACCATATGGTCACAATCATTTAATAAACAGTGGTAAGAACAATTATTCCAACTTGATGGGCAACAACGTAATCTCCATTTTCTCCTCCTCATTCAAATATTGGCTTCTTTTTCATTCTTTACTCGTGTTACTTCTCTATCTCTCTGACTACAGTGTATACTCACAAGAAAGTAGAATCAACGGTTTGACATGAACCAGTCTAGAAAATGAACTAAATTTATTCAAGTATCAAATACATTTTGAATTTCAGACAGCTTTCTCCCAGGAGATGAAACAAATGTCTCCCTAACCAGAAACTGGCAAAATAACTAAATGCCTTCCCCAATTTGTAGTCTCTCATTATTCTTCCGTCTAGTGAAGGAGGGTCCTTATCCAGTAGCACACAAATGTCTCTATACATAGTAGACGGCCATCTCTGCATGCCTTTCTTCCCCCCCCCCCCATCCATCCATCGTCCAGTTCCTCTCTACCTCTCTACCTCGGATGGCTGAACAGTACCCCCAGCGTCAGGGCAGAGAACACCCATAAAATAATGACTCGTCAATTTCCAAGCTTGAGTCCCCTCCTTGTAGAAAGTCCCGTATCACTTCTGTTGTCCATTGTGAAATGAGCTCTCTCGTAGCATCTAGACCCTACGTCATCTTCTGATTCATCGGCCATAGTGTTTGATGATGCTGCAACTGATAAATAAAAGGAAAAAGACAATCAAATTTAAGTTTGTAACCTCAAGAATAACGGTAACAAAAGAACTCTTATCGCACTAGATCATGGGGAAACATTTTTGTGCTAAAGGGTGACCCCAAAAAGGTGACCTAACCATCAGCTGAACGAAATATCGGTCTGCCAAATGTTCATATTTTCGGGGAAAAATAGGTGCTCTAACCGACCCCCCCCCCCCCTCCCCCTCTCATTCACCGGCTGGCTGAGTCGATGTGAAATTTTCGGCACGATTTTCAAATTTTAAACCCCCCCCCCCTCGAAAAAATCCTTCATACGCCCCCGTCATGTAGATCCTCAAGTAGAGCTCATCAATACATAGACTATTATATTCAGATCAAGATGACAAATCTATCGTTTTCATGGCCTCTTTTACTTTTTTACATTTACTAATTGCCATCACTATCTAACTGTCGGCCATTCTAGTAGATCCTATTCCAATATCAATTATGTATAGTCTATAGGATCTAGACCTATTCATATTTCCTGAGACATAAGTCTCATTTTACTGTAAATTTGGTTAACTTTGACCTAAAACACAAGGCAATCAGTCTACTTAAAATGCACACACATTTAAAGCTACGGGACTAGATCTAGGCCTACATTTACTAAAGTTGGACCCCGGCCCACTCTGATTACGTCGTATTATCAGCTTTATTCGTCATAAAAATGAATAAACACAAACTTTGGTTTCTTACCGTACAAATGATACTGGAGTGAAAGAAAATCACTGCAGAATAGCGGATTATGTACAAGATTAAGATGTTGCTTCGATAAGAATCCCATTGTTTGCAACGGGACAGCTGATCATGTCCCGGCATGCTTTGCGATGAAACAACCGTGAAGGCACGTATTCTCGACGGCTTTTTTTATTTTTTATTCTCGACTGCTTTTTTTTTTTTTCTCGACTGCTTTTTTTTTTTTCTCGACTGGTTTTTTTTTTTCGACTCCTTTTTTTTTATTTCTCAACTGGTTTTTTTTTTTTCTCGACTGCTTTTTTTTTTTTCTCTCGACTGCTTTTTTTTTTTTTCTCGACTGCTTTTTTTTTTTTCTCGACTGCTTTTTTTTTTTCTCGACTGCTTTTTTTTTTTTCTCGACTGCTTTTTTGGAAACTCGATTGCTTTTTTGTAAACTCGACTGCTTTTTTGTAAACTCGTTTGCTTTTTTGTAAGCTCGATTGCTTTTTTGTAAACTCGATTGCTTTTTTGTAAAGTCGACTGCTTTTTTGTAAACTCGACCAATTATGACGGCTGTGGCGTGCCATAGACTAATTCACTAATTCTTTTTGGCTCAACGGGAGGGATTGGGGGGGGGGGGGGTATGGAACTCAATTTTTGTTTTACTCAACACCGTGTGTGTGTATGTGTGTGTGTATAATTGGTTTTTACAGATCAATCAGATATGATTATTTACGTCCGACCTTTAACGTCACTACACCCCCTTTTTTTACCAATTTTTTAAAAATAATTATTATTATATACCTCACTTAAGAAATCCAGCCATCTGATTGGTCGAATTGCATTCATAAACTTCAACTGTTCCTGTAAAATTCCCGGTAACCATGCTTAAAACATTTCAATATTTTTAATAACCATGGTTATTAAAAAAATAGGTCAGCCTCCATGGTTACCCCATAGGTTTACATGTTAAAAAATGGTTTGAGCGATGGAGGATACCGTATGTGTGCGAAGGATTGGTCGGTAATTTCAATACAATTGAATCTCGATCGATCTTTCCGACAATTTTATCTTGCATTGTTGACATGAAGACGAAAATAAACTTCCAAAAACAAAAAAACAACATCTGCCGATAGATCTTGATCTAAGTTCGTGCCAATATGCATTGCAAAAGTAAAAGAAGAGTCCGTATATGGAGCTTTTGCGAAGCATTCATCACACGCGAAGCCGGTTTCAATCCATTTTAATGTATATATTGTACAAAACTGCCAAGTATGTGAATAGCGCGCGATGGCCGAGAGGTCTGAGGCGCTGACTTTAGATACATCTCCTTTTGTACGCAAGAGTTCGAATCTCATCTTCGACCAAAAAAAAAAAGTATTTTTTATTTTTTATTTTTTAGTCTATTTTTTTTCGGCATATAAAAGTATTAATGACTGCTTTAATATTCGAGAAATAGTTGTTTTCATACGCTCTCGGGAAGGTTACAATTGGGCTATTCCCCTCGGCAAGCCTCGGGGAATAGCACAATTCTAACCTTCCCTTGAGCGTAATAAAACAACTATTTCTCTCAAAGCAGTCATTAATACTATATTATTTATTTTTTATCTTTTTTTTTAAAGGTAAAATTATCGTTACCATCTTAAAAAAAAAAAAAAAAAAAAAAAAAAAAATGTTTTTTTTTTTGGGGGGGGGGGCAGGGGAGGGCCAATCCCCCCCCCCTGGATCCGCCCTTGGGAGGGAAGGTCGCCCCCGAAAATTTTGAAATAAAAATACGTAGCTGGCATAAAATTCATAATGCAAAATGCATTTCTTCAAAGTGTGATCTCCCTCTCTCTCTCTCTCTCTCTCCCTCTCTCTCTCTCTCTCTCTACTATATATATATATATGAATATATTACATATACATTTTATGTTTTTTAATAATAATTTTGTTTTATTCCTCCAATAATGTAATACAAACATACAATTGAATAAAATAAATAAATATTTTCAATATTGATTGCTTATACATAAACATAATTAAACAAAAACTCATACGCAGTATATATATCTAAGCAAAAATTGGAAGTAAACTTAGAATACATAAACATAAGTTATAAGTCAATTGTATATATTATTCACTTATAAAAACAAAACAAAAAAATATTATATATAAAAAATATAAAAACTGGAGGTTAGTTACTGGTACTCCCAGATTCCCCTCCCTCACATAAACACACACACACACACGCACGCGCACGCACACACACACACACACACACACACCTCAGGGGATGTCTGCTAACATTCTCAATTCAAGAAAAATACACTGAATAAGTAAGTTATTAACCAGGCTGCAAAATAGAGTTACACTTTAACAAGCTCACGGTGGAGAGGAAAGCAAATCTTAATTAATACTGAGCTGCTCCTACTTTAAAAATGAAATCCAAGCTTTCCTATTCTAATGGCTATTTTCTTTTTCTCATCCCTATGACTAAAAATAGTTTTCTTCATCTTTTCTAAAGTTGGTACTTATCCCCCCGATCTTGACATAAATATAACATACTTCACCAGATTTTTATTCTATTTTGAACTACCTGCCAACCCAACAAATATATCTCGCCATTCTAAATCTTTAATTGCATCTAAGTCTAAATGTTGTACTAACTAAAGCCTGCCATATCCTTTGAACGTTCCCGCAATATAAAAAAAAATGCTTGTATGTGTCGTTTTCCCGTTTACAAAACGAACATAAATTATCACCAACAAAACCAAATCTATGAAGATGCTCATTAGTATATATGGCTCCATGCAATAATCTAAATTGAAATTCTCGTTGTGTTCTAATGAGTATAGTAATTCTTGGTCTATCAAATATATCTTTTAATTCTTTATCTATAAAGTCGTAATTATTTTGCATATCCCTATACCTGCAAATCATACGTTTGCTGTTTAAATTGTTCTTGAACCCACATCTAAAAACTGTACTTTTTTAATCCTGAAATATAAAAATAAGTATTATAGCTTATAACATCAACCTCGAGGAGTTGTATCAACCCTGATTCATTTTTCATAGCCTGGGTATCGCATCATAATAAATATCAATAATCATAAGCAAATTATTACCTTTCATACCGAGGTTCACAAAATATTGAACAGACTTAACATGAGCTTTTTCAATCAAGTGATTCAATTGAACAACCCCTCTTTCAAACAAACAAGTATCTATCAAATATAGTTTTTTCATTTATACATATATTCCGATTATTAAAAATGATTGATTTATATAAATACACACGCACAAACATACACACCCACACAAATACATACACCCATATATATATAGAGAGAGAGAGAGAGAGAGGGGGGATAGAGACACAGAGAATGAGAGAGCGAGAGAGAGAGAGAATTTTAAAAAGATATTAATGGCGATTTTGCATTAATTTTATAAAACACAGATCACCAAAACATCATTTAAAGCTAGATGGTTAAATGTAATATTTTCTGATAATGAATGAGACTATTCATCTACGTATAGCAGGAGGCGCGATGTTCAGTGCTAGAGCAGTGGTCTCGTAACCGGGAGGTCCTGGGTTCAAAATCAAGCCGATGCGCTAGTGCCCTTTGGTAAGGCAGTAATCCTCATTACAAAGTCCCTCGGAAAGGACTAAAAGCCGTCAGTGCCTTGATTGCTTACGTAGAAGCATACATATGCTTCTCAACAGTCAGATAAAAACAAACATACAAACAGACAAACATATAAGGAGCGAAGGCTGCCTCGCTCAACCATTTTCTATTGTGACGCTGTAGAAATCAACATAGTTGGATAAACAGGTTACCAGAATCCCTTTCCTTTGAAATCAGAATTTTGCGGTAATTGAATATTAGATACAAATTAAAGTGAACTACTTTATCCAACACGAGAAAAAAGCCAAGCAGTGTCAATTTTTCTGGGAACTTCTGCACGCTACTTTTGACACCAGGGCCGTCATGAGAAGGCATGCGACAAGGTTTATTCCTCCAAGAGTCCAATAAACGGTCTTCATGTTGCCTGACGTATCTGCGATGAAACCTGTCATATTAAATAGATACAAAGAAGATAAAGAGACACATGACAGCAGGGGCGGGTCCAGCCGGTGGCAGGGGAGGGGGCCCAATTCGTGAGAAAATATTTAGCGGCGAAACAGCCGGCCGATAATTCGCATAGTGGGGGAGGGGGTGGGGCGGGGGTAGTAAGCACAATTTTTTTTTTTTTTTTGCTCCCGAAAATTTGAAAATCGTGCCGGCCGATAATTCGCTCAGCCCCCCCCCCCCCCCCGGATCCACCACTGGTGTCCAACAATTTTTCACAAAATAACTAAAATTTATATTGTGCAAAATGTATGACTCCGGAGAGTCTTTGCATTTTAGAGTACCTAGATAATATGCTTTCCATAATACTCTCATTACTTTAGCCTGCTTATACACTCTTTCAATTCAATGAACTTGAATTTCTCTGTGCATTAACCTGTAAAACTATAATTACTTTTACCTCATTTATCTCTAATCTTTTTTTTTTTGAAGAGCACCTAAAAAGATTGTAAAACAAAGGTGTTTTAGTATTATTATAATCATGAAGTTTGTATCGTTATGTATCATTATCAATTATTATGATAATCAAAAAGGTTTGATCGTCATGCACAATGTTATAATCAAGAACCTAAGGTTACCTGTTTACGATTCTATTCCATAGGGTGTTTTAATTATGATAATCAGAAAGGTTTGATTGGCATGCACATAATCAAGAATCCAACGTTACCTGTTCACAATTCTACTCTTCCAAACGGTGTGTTTATTGTAGCTTGTTTTATATGCTAAGGAGTATAATCAATCCATCGGAGTGAAAATATGATCGGAATTAGTACATATAATCCATGATTGTGCAAATCGATATCTGGGGCAGGCAACGTTCGGTCAGATTTTAGCTTTATATTCAAACAACGTTTTGCGTAACCTTTTAAAGTTTTGTTAACCAAACAAAAACCTATAGACGCCCTGTATATATTTGAAACGTTGGTTTATTTTGCTGAGAGAATATAAACAAATTGTTGCTGAGACATGTTGAAGAAAAATGGTCTAATGGAAAAAGGAATAGATTACACTTTTCTGCTCATTATTGAAGACAGGGAGGGGAAGTCAACCCTGATATTAAGTTAGCATCATTAGAAGCAGAACAATAATTTGGGTTTTCTGTTGTACGCAGAATCTAAATTTTGTATTCTTTCATCAATATTCGACTTTAAACGCATTTTTTTTTAAAACCCTCGCAGAAATATGTCTTAAATTAGATTCTCTTTCACATTATGATACAATTTGAGTCAAATTTTACCATCAAACTTTTGGGGCTCCCAACGCTTAAGAGGCTCTACACCAGTCGCGGATCCAGGATTTCTTAGGGGGGCCCAAATTTGAAATTATGCGAGCCAAATATCGGTACGTAATGGTGACCTGCATTGACGTAGTGGGGGTGCAGGGAGGGGCGATTTTCCCCTCCCTCCTCCGCAAAGCGCCGAAGCTTTGACGTTTCATTAAATTGTTAGACAAAGAAGACGATTCGTTGTACCGTTGTCGACTCTCATCCTCGTTTGAATTTAGTTTCCCCTCCCACGCAGAGCGCGGAAGCTTTTACGTTTCATTAAATCATTAGAGAAAGAAGACGATTCGTATTACCATTCTCGACTCTTAATTCTTGTATGAATTCAGTCCCACCCCCCCCCCCCCTCCTGCGCGAAGCGCGGAAGCTTTGACGGTTTATTACATTATTAGAGAATGAAGACGATTCGTTATTCCATTCTCGACTCTTAATCCTTGTCTGAATTTTTAAAATGTTTTTTGTCTGCTCCTTTTTCTTCCTAAGTCTTCTTCTTTTTCTCTCCTCTCTTTTTTTTTGGCCGGTGTTCTTTTTTGGGGGCGCCCCCACCGCCCCCACCGCCCCCATGGCTACGCGTTTGCGGTCAAATGAACATATTTTGATACCTTGTCCGCTCCCGGAAACTCAGGGGATTAAGGCAATAAAATAATTACGGTCAGACAAGCATTCCTGGGGCCCGCCTTAAAGCCCGTGGTGGGGTCGAGGGTTCGGAGCCCCCGGAAGCTCAGGGGTTTTAGGGATTTGATTACGGTCAGATGAACATATTTTTATACCTTATTTGTGACACTGGCAGGACACTGATTAGCGTGAGGTCCAGCGGGCAGAGCCCCCAGAAGCTCAGGGGTTTTAGGCATTAAATTACCGTCATATTAGAATCCAGGGGTCCACCTTAGGGCCCTAGGCGGGGTCCAGGGGGCAGATCCCCCGGTAGCTCAGGGGTTTTAGGCGTTTAATTACGGTCAGATGAGGATTTTTTAATACCTAATTTGTTGTGACACTGGCAGTTAACTATTCTTTCTTTCTTGCTCTTTTTCTTTCTATTTCTATTTAATATACTTTGTTAAAAAAGTGTAGGGGGGGGGGAGGGAGCTGGAAGCTCCCGATCCCCGCCGTTCCGCGGGCCCTTTCTCTCCACATTTTTATTTTTGCCCTGGAAATTGGAAAAATTACGTCGTCAGATATTTCGTTCAGTGGCTTGGGGGGAAGGAACAATTTTTTTCAACAAAAAAAATATTTCCCCTTTTTTTTCCTTCTTTTTTTTCCTACTTTTTTTTCCTTCTTTTTTTTCCCTACTTTCTTTGTTCCTTCTTTTTTTGTTCCTTCTTTTTTGTTCCTTCTTTTTTTTTCCTTTCTTCTTTTCCTTCTATTTTTCCCCAGGGGGGGGGGGGCGGGCCCCCCGCCCCTGGATCCGCCACTGCATGACACAATTGCAAATAAAATCAACTCGATACCCTTTTGTATTGCATCTAGAAAACACGTTCCGATTATGTATCATGCAATGTATCCCATAATTATCCAAAGGTGACACACAAGCCTGTTGATATTGCCTTAGGTTGATTCGTTTTTATAATTCATCCGAAGCCAGTCACTTAGCACTCAACTTTATCCTTTGTCTTCAGTTGTTGTCTGTTTATATTTTATCTATGTATTCAGAGGTTGGTGAAGTTTACTATGAAGATCTACTCAATTTGTCGACCCTCTTTTTGTAATTTAAAACATGTATATTTCATTCAATGGCACACCTACCTTACATACACATTGTGTAATGTCTCGTATACATGCAAAGGAAAAAATAAAAATCAGACAGAAACCAATCAACCAAATTAAATCAAATTAGATATAAGATTACATAGAATAAAGCAAAGATATGATGATTAAAAGGCTGTCAAATATTGATACGAGTAAGTTTAACAATTTAAAAATGAAAATTTACATCAAAATTAATTTAATGGGAAGAATACTTACTACCAATAAATCAACAAGGACAAATTTGAATGAAAAGTGAACTCTGACTATTTCAAAACTGCTGGCCCTATACCTTACCTGCGACAAGACCAGATACCAGCAATCCGAGACCAATGGATAGATCTGTGATCGTCGACGCTTCGGCAAAGTCTTCTTCGTCAACAACGAAACCAATGACGCCTTCGCAAGTAACGATGACGCCATTGACTCCGATACCGATGATGAGCGACATTACCAAGAGGTAAACGAAAGACGAATGCAGTGTGATCATGAAGAATCCGATGGTCGACCAGCAGCAGGAGAAGAAAAAAAGAAAGACACAATATTTGGGTTTGTACCTCAGAATGACGGTAAGGACGCAGTGTGAAAGAGCACATCCAGTGGCGGAAGCGAAGGGAATAAAATTTGCGGTTCTGGGTTCGAGTCCCTGTGAGATGCCATAGGTAACTTCGAAGAGATCCCACCCTCCGATGATCATAAAAAAGATTCCAACACTCGGAATGAGAGTGCAAGACACGAGTGAATTCAAAACCAGGAAATCGAAGTGAGTGACATCTTTTATCAGTCTGGTGAAATACGACTGATCCGCTTTCACCTCTGACGGACTGTGTGGGAAAGTTTCCATGTGATCTCCACTGCTGTCGGCACGCATTAAGCACTTTCTTCCTTCATTACTTTCGGTGATGTCATTGTTGCCATTGTGACAAGGGCCATCCTCACCATGACAGCTGATATCACTGTCCGTATCATCACCCGTCTCAATACTCTTTATTTCGATGTTGAGGTGCTTACTTTTGGCTTTAGCTGTGTAATTTTCCTTTGTGATACCATTTTGTCCATCTGGACGGTGGCTATTCGGTCCACGAATGGTTTTGCCACCTGCAGTGCCTCCTTCTACGATGTCTTTCTGTTGTTTGGATATTAACGGTGTCGTATCCTTCGGATATCCACTTCCTCCAGCGTCACCACCAACACCACAACCACCACCACCACCACCACCACCACCACCACCACCACCACCACTGCTGCCATTGACACCAAGAGGTACCGTCGACTCCCTCTGATCAGTGGGTACTTTGAGAGCATATCCGACGGGTAGCATGTTTGCCCATACCCCTCCTAGGACAAGAAGGGCTCCACTAACACCGTATGCCATCAAACTTAGAGATATCATCAGGGGAACGATCAGGCTGCCAATGATTGCTCCAAAGAAGGTTGAGATACTGATGAAGGCAAAGTTGGTGGGAAAGTATTGATGCAGCAGTATCGGTGCCTGGCGATGCAAGACAGACGCACAGAGTGCTGTCCAGGAAAAGGTGTCAAAGAAATGCGAGCAGGTGGGAAATATTGGGGAGAGAGAAGAGAAGGGAAGGAGGGAAAAAGAGGGGAAAATGATGTGGGAGAAGAGGATGATAGCAGGAATCGAGAGAGAGAGAGAAAAAAAAAATTAGAGAACATTCATGCTAAAATATTAGATTATTATGTGACCTACAATTTGTACCTTTACCGGTGTCGGGGAGTAGGAGCAACTTATGTTATTTAGAAAAGATGGAAGACGATGTGGCAAGGATTTTTTTTATGAAAGAGCAGTGGCGTAGCGTTAGTCTGGCTATTCAAGAGACACTGACGTTCATGTGGGCACCAATCCTACTACGAGGATAAAATACGAGAGAACAAGACCATCACTCAGGTAAGGAGCAGGCCCGTAGCCAGAGTTTGATGTTTGGGGTGGGGGGGGGGGGGGGGGGGGGGGGGGGGGGGATGGGGGGGGGGGGGCACATACATGTAATTGATCGACGTCCTGGGGAGGGGTCTAAAAAAAGTTCAACCGATCTTGACCCCCCCCCCCCCCCCCCCCGTGGCTACGTGCCTGGTAAGGAGTGTTTGTAGGAGGGGATTGTATGACCTCCGCATGTTTTCTTTTTCGCGCGCTCTCTTTCACTCTTTTCAATTTTTAATTGTTTTCTCTTTTTCGACCTTCGACGAGGGGAGGGGGGGGGGGGCTCTTTCCTCTATACACTTGGAAAAGAGCTTCAGACTTCACGTTTCACCAGAGCTTAAAAAATACCTTATATCCCTCAAGGCTTCGTGGTAGAAACAAAGTATTTTTACAGGTTTTAATTTTATTTGGGAAAATATAAATGAAAAAAAAAATGTACCCCTGAATCTGTACAAACCAAGATTGAAATTACACTTCAGGATAAGATAAATATCGCCCCATACCATGCCAATGACTTCACAGAAAGATTATTTATTTAAGATATTTTCTTTCAAAAATAGATAATAATGAAGACTTCATGTACAGCGCCCATGTCCAACACGCTGTGATGCGCCAAGCGCTTCAACATTATTACCAAAGTCATACCTGAGCAGCCAAGTATATAACGCATGTAATATATATATATATATATATATATATATATATTATATAAAAGGTAGGCATATTGGGCAGTGGCGTATGCATTTTTTTTTCAAGGAGGGTATTTGAAAATTGGAAATGGCGCAGACCAAAATCTCTCTCAGTGGGGGGGGGGGGGGGGGGTAAGGGTAGTGAGCAACAATTTCGGCAAATCCTGGATCCGCCACTGCTCGTGGAATACCCTTCAATATCACATGCAGAAGGGATTAACGTCATTCCATATTAGCAACCAAACCAATATATTATTGCCAGCTCTGAATTAAACTCCATGTACGTGCACCTGTGTCATGGCGTATCATTGACATGTCGCGTAATTACCTGCTAAGTGTACCTATTCATCAAATTCAGTCATTGGTTTTGCATTAGACGCTAGTTCAAGCTGCCGGAATCAAAACGAAGTAATGAAATTTGATCGATATCAAAATGAGAGTACTTTGAAATACCATCAATATATAATAATTTGATTTATTGCATCATATATCAATATAGTTTTCTTTAACAGGTGTGTATAATGTGAAATATTTATTCAAATTGCAAAACACCTGTACAGGAAAATATCCTGAGGTGAAATGCGGTAGCTTGTGTTTTCGTGAAACTAACTCTATGTTTCATGAAGACTCCTTATTTTTTTAGCTATGGTCACAACACCTAAAAGTAGCCTGCTCGATGGCCGGGCGGCGAGTTTTGAGCCAATTTCGCCCGGGCACCGTGCGGCGGCCGATCGGGCACCGCTTGGTTTTAGGGCATCGCTCGGTCGCTGCTGAAGGGAAAAGGTGGAAGGAAAAAAAAAGGGGGAAAGAAAAGAAAAAAAAGAAAAGGAAAAGAAAGGAAAGAAAGGAAAAGAAAGGAAAGAAAAGAGAAGAAAGGAAGAGAAAAAAGAGGGAGGAGAGGAAAGAAAGAAAAAGAGAAAAAAGAAAGAAAAAGAAAAAAAAAAGAGAAAAGGGAAACAAGAGAAACGGGGGGGGGGGGTGAAAGAGAGGAGAGAGAGGGGGAGATAAGAGCCTGAGAACGGTACAACGAATCGTCTTCTTTCTCTTATAATTTAAAGATACTATGTCCCTTTTGCAGCCAACATGAAATTCTGTAGAACTTTGCTGGAATTAGGAATATGTCATGTATGTCCTATCTGTGAAATTTAAACATTAGCAGTGTCCTAATATTCAATTATGCAAGGAAACCCGTTTACTTGCTAGAATTCACTGTCAGACACTATTGAGTGACTGACTGGCTTCTTTTCATCTTTGGTAATAACATACATAAAATGAGCTGTAAAGGGTATATGAGCATTTTTCTACATCAATAACCCACTTTTTGTGATGGCCAAAATTAAACTGATTGAATCTTTGCGCAGCATAAAACGTACGACCATTCGGTACAATGGTCTGAAAAATCAGATTATTACTTACTGGATATATAGCTCCTAAGTCAATTCGACAACTAATAGTCGTTATTTTCCCACTTACAGACATTTTCAAACCCCTTTTTTTGTAGGGAAGTTCTAAATTAGTATTGTATTTTAAATGCTGTTGGAATTTAACCTTTTCAATTTTTTTTTGGCTTTGCGCGGGAGGGAGAAACTGAATTCAGACAATTAAGGTTAAGAGTCGCGAACGGTGAAGCGAATCGTCTTCTTTCTATAATAATTAAATGAAACGTCAAAGCATGCGCGCTTCGCGCGAATGACGGGGAAACTGAATTCAGACAAGGATTAAAAGTCGAGAACGGTACAACGAATCGTCGTCTTTCTCTAATAATTGAAGGAAACGTCTAAGCTTTCGCGGGGGGTGGGGGACACAATTCAGACAAGGATTAAGAGTCGAAAATGGTACAACGAATCGTCTTCTTTCTCTAATAATTTAAATAAACGTCTACGCTTCCGCGCTTTGCTCGGGAGGAGAACTGAATTCATATAAGGATTAAGAGTCGAGAACAGTACAACGAAGCGTCTGCTTTTTCTCATAATTTAATGAAACGTCAAAGCTTCCGCGCTTCGCGCGGGAGGGGGAGAAACCGAATTCAGACAATTAGGGTTAAGAGTAGAGAACGGTACAACAAATCGCCTTCTTTTTATAATAATTTAATGAAACGTCTAAGCTTGGGAGAATTGAATTCAGATAGATGAGAACAGCACAACGGAGCGTCTTCTTTTTCTCATAATATAATGAAACGTCAAAGCTTCCGCGCTTTGCGCGGGAGGGGGAGAAACTGAATTCAGACGATTAGGGTTAAGAGTAGAGAACGGTACAACGAATCGTCTACTTTTCCTCATAATTTAATGAATCGTCTAAGCTTCCGCGCTTCGCGCGGGAGGCCTTTCACCAACGCCCTCCCTATAGGGAGCGATTCGCTTGCTCACTATCGCCCCTCCTTAAAATAAGATCCTAGATACACGCCTGCATTAAAATATATAGCTGTGATGTGGACTAAGTTGGCGAAATAATTCGTTTATTTATGTCGTCGAGGAAAATGACCATTTGCGCATACGCAAGTACTATAGATATCATAAGGAAACAATTTCAGCCTTCGGCCCCCGGTTTATAGGGTTAAATTTGTAGATATTGGGACATTTAATTTTGTCGGTAATTGGTGGCTAGTTTTGTCGGTAATCGTTGGCCTCTACACCCTCCCCCCCCCCCCCCCCCACTGTAAAAGGTCTAGCGATCCCCTGACTACTACTACACTGCACTACTACTTCTACTTCTAATTCTACTGCTACTACATGTACTACTACTACTCCTCTTATTACTATTACTACTACTACTACGACCACCACCACTACCACTTTTACTTCTTCTACTTTTTCTATTTCTACTACTACTACTACTACTACTACTACTACTACTACTACTACTTCTACAACTGAATTTATGTAATAATTATGCATGTAATAATATAAATAACAAAGATGATAATGACAATTATAATTATAATATTAATAGCTATACAGTCGGTAATGAATCATCCGTACAGGCAATGCTAGATGCTGATTTGGAGTGGAGGCAATGTAAACAATAAGATGAAGCTCACATTTGCCAATATCATGCTAAACTTGCAACCAAATTGTTGGGGATACCCCCCCCCCCACCCCCATTTTAGGCTCCGAACTAATGAGGAAAGTATAAGCGTAACTATGACAACAACCCGTGAAGGGTTCCTCTTCATTCACTCGAGTAGTCTGTACTTACCAGATGAGATTAAGAGAGCACCAAAGATGAAGAAGTTTCGGGTAAAAGCAGTAGCTATCATTGCCAGTCCACCAAGCAAGCCACACACCGTGGTCAGAGCTCTTGGGTATGCACACCGATCCAGCATTAGTTTAGCTAGGGGTGCTTCAAAAAACAATTTTGTCAATGTTGCATATTTTCGAAAGAACAATTAGTAATACGTAAATCCCCCCCCCCAACAAAAATAAATGAATGAATACATAAAGTATAGTACCACGTTTATGCATCACATGCAAGTATCACATGCTGCGGCAGAATTTTTTGTTACAGTAAGTAAAAAACGGTTTAGTAACTAAACCGTTTTTTTTTTGTCTTTTCTAAATATCTTCGACAATCAAGAAAGCAACAAAAACTGTGTCAAACAATCGCCTTTTACTACAGATACGATAATACTGGCATACATTATGTACTTTAACAGCATTAGATTTAACGGATTGTCATAGGCCTATACAACTGCACAATGAAATATTACATAGGCAACGAAAATCAGAGTCACAATTATGTTTGATCTTTAAATTGTAAGGAACCGATAAGTCAAATTGTCAAAACCTTATTTAACAGAAAATATTTTAAAGTAGTATCCCAAAATTAGATATTATCCAAAAGAGGTCTTACGGACAAATTCCACGAATTAATGATGGAAATTTTAAGTATTTAATTACTATAATGAAGAAGTGTTATTATTTTCTTTTTTTTTCTTCACGT
This sequence comes from Strongylocentrotus purpuratus, assembly GCF_000002235.5. Taxonomy (NCBI): domain Eukaryota; kingdom Metazoa; phylum Echinodermata; class Echinoidea; order Camarodonta; family Strongylocentrotidae; genus Strongylocentrotus; species Strongylocentrotus purpuratus. The sequence continues at coordinate 33,995,337 of NW_022145615.1, forward strand.
AAATAAAATGTAGAATACAAGAAGTTTTCAATCAATACTCGTTCAGGGGGGTGTTTCACTAAGATTCTAAGTCAAACTTAACTCTAAGTTGGACTTAAATATTATGGAGAGCCATTTGTAGCCTTAAAATAAGATATATTCATAATACAAAATTCAAGAATTTTTGACTTTTTATAAATTCCATATCAAGAACATGAAATCTCCCATGGTAATAGAAAATATGAATGATTTGAATCTACATTTTATGCCTTCTAAAAAAACTTGTACAAAATATTTTCAAAGATGCCAACGGCTTTCCATAATTGTTAAGTCCAACTTAAGCAGAGTTAAGCAGGATCCGGGATTTCTTAGGGGGGGGGGGCCCAAATTTGAAATTATGCGAGCCAAATATTGGTACATAATGGTGACCAGCGGTGATGTAATTAGGGGGTGGGTGCAGGGAGGGGCGTGTTTCCACCCACCCTCCTCCGCGAAGTGCGGAAGCTTTGACATTTCAATAAATTATTAGAGAAAGAAGACGATTCGTTTTACCGTTCCCAAAAATAATCCTCGTCTGAATTATGTTCCCCCCCTCGCGCGGAAGCTTTAACGTTTCATTCAATCATTAGAGAAAGAAGACAATTCGTTGTGTCGTGTTATCGACTCCTAATCTTCGTCTAAATTCAGTTTCCCCCCTCCCGCGCGAAGCGCGAAAGATTTTTTAGAGAAAGAATACCAATCGTTGTAACGTTCTCGACTCTTAAATCCTTGTCTGAATATCAAAAATGTTCTTTGTCTACACCCTTTTCCTCATACGTCCTCTTCCTTTTTACTCCTCTATTTTTTTGGCCGGCGGTTTTTGAGGGACTATACTGCCCCCCTGGCTACGCGCCTGCGGTCAGATGAACATATTATGTTGATACCTTGTCCGCCCCCGGAAGGTCAGGGGTTTAAGGCAATAATTTACGGTCAGATTAGCACTCAGGGTCCGCCTTAGGGCCCTAGGCGGGGTCCAGAGGGCAGAGCCCCGGAAGTTCAGGGGTTTTAGGCATTTAATTACGGCCAGATGAGCATTATTTTGATACCTAATTGTGACACTGGCAGGTCCCTAATTGGCGTGGGGTTCAGTGGTTGGAGCCCTTGGAAGCCCAAGGGTTTAAGGCACTCAATTACTCTACCTCATCGTATGGGAAATGTTGTTTCCACAGAGTTTTTGGATAATCTAATTACAAAAATAGCATTCAAGAGAGTGCGTTTCTACCTACTAGTGGGTGTTTTTAAAGTTTTTAATTTAGGCACAGGCTTTGGAGTTATAGTTTAATGGATTTTGTCTGACATTTTCTTGGGTTATGTAAACTGGATTTCAAGTTTAAAGATAATAGTCACGTTTGTATAGAGCTCCTATGTGTCTAAACGCCTTACACATTACCCCGGTCATTGGATTCCATTGCTAACAAAAAGTCGTGTATAGGTTTACTAGGAGATCCTCTCCGAAGCCGCTATCAATGTTATTGGAGACAGTCGAGTTATGTTACGTTGTTCCTTAATCATGGTCTATATAGCTTTTTGAGCAAATGCTGAACCGTGTATAATATTTTGATTATGATCTACGCGTAAAAACACATACACATATCAACATATAATTTAACTCGTGATTAAAAATGTGGATTGTCTATACCTTCACATTTTGTCTCATTTACATATAGATAGAACTTTTCTTGGCCACAGAAACCAACTCTCCTTTAAACACAAGTGCCATATGGTATTACTTTATCTCCCATGTAAATGAGACAAAATGTGAAGGTATAGAAAATCCACATTTTTAATCACGAGTTAAATTATATACACATATCAACATATAATTTAACTCGTGGTAAAAAATGTGGATTTTCTATACCTTCACATTTTGTCTTTGACATTTCAATAAATTATTAGAGATAGGAGACGATTCGTTGTACCGTTCCCAAAAATAATCCTCGTCTGAATTATGTGCCCCCCCCCCCCTCACGCGGAAGCTTTTACGTTTCATTAAATCATTAGAGAAAGAAGACGATTCGTTGTGTCGTTATCGACTCTTAATCTTCGTCTAAATTCAGGTTCCCCTCTCGCGCGAAGCGCGGAAGATTTTACGTTTCATTAAATTATTAGAGAAAGAAGACGAATCGTTGTAACGTTTTCGACTCTTAATCCTTGTCTGAATTTCAAAATGTTCTTTGTCTACTCCCTTTTCCTTTTCACTCCTCTCTTTTTTTGGCCGGCATTTTTTGGGGGACCACCCCACCGCCCACCTGGCTACGCGCCTGCGGTCAGATCCCAATAAACAGAACACTAAAAAGTAACCTCTTTTGGGAGTGTATTTTAAGTGATTTTAAAGTATAGTGCCTTTTGAACTAGATTTAAACGTTATCGACACGTGCCTTCATTTAAACAAAAAAGGTATTCCTGTTCACGTTTTCATCTAACCTAAAAACCACCAGTTTTTCACGCGACTGGAGTAACGTGATTCCACTTACCTCTGTAAATCAAGTGTTTATGACCAAATAACCACTTGACCAAGCAACGAGTTTTTTGTCCGTTAACCGATGGTGGCGATAAATACGTAATTATTTGGTCTTGTAAGCACCTTTATCGATTGGTTTCACAGGTTATCCAAGGTTGATGGTAATAATCACGTTACTTACACCGGCTAATTGTCTTATTGTTCTGTCCGTGAATCTCTGGTTATATTAAATCAGTAATTCGGAGGTGTCTTACACACCTCTTTAAATGGTTTCAAAGTTACCATAAATTTCTTGGTTATGATCACGTGGCTCAAGCTGATTACTAATCTAAGCTGTGAATCCGTGATATGTAGGTGTGAAAAATTAGTAATTATTAGGTGTCTTAAAACACCTATTTAAATGGTAGTCAAAGTTGCCAGCAGTTCCGCGGTGATGCTCTCGTGACTCAAACGGAATACTAATCTAAGCTGGGCATACGTGACTTTTAGATGTGAAAAATTAGTAATTATTAGGTGTCCTAACACACCTATTTAAATGGTAGTCAAAGTTGCCAGCAGTTCCGCGGTGATGATCTCGTGACTTAAACGGAATATTAATCTAAGCTGGGCATACGTGACTTTTAGGTGTGAATAATTAGTCATGATTAGGTGTCTTAAAACACCTATTTAAATGGTAGTCAACGTTGCCAGCAGTTCCGCGGTGATGATCTTGTGACTCAAACGGATTATTTATATAAGCTGGGAATTCCATGTTTTCCAGGTGTGAAAATGAGTTATTCTTGGGTGTCTTGATGGTTTCACAGTAACCATTTAAGTTCCGTGGTGATAATACCGTGACTGTTGGCATATTTCTTTGTTCACCAGTTGATAACTGACTGTTGGCATATTTTCATTGCACCAGTTGATAACTGGAGTGTGCATATTTCCAGTTGCACCGGTTGATGACTAAGTGTTGGCATACTTCCAGTTGAACCAGCTGACACCAATTAATTTGCATATTGAATATGGGGTGCGTGCAGATCTATGTTTTTTAAACAATTCATCTGAATTTACAGCATATTTCTTAATTACTGATGATTTAGTTATATGCAATTCATTTCGAACATACTACAAATATAAATTACCAGTTATTAGGACATTTCGCTACTTCGTATAAATTACATTTAGTTAAACATGAATAAGGGAAACATTAACTATGAACTAAAATAATTTCAATAAAGTACAAGTATACGAAATTTGTTCGATTAATTCAATTGTGTAAGTCTACTTTACCAATGCCTTTACATTGGAAATACAGACGTACCAGTATTGAAGTATTGTTGCTGTTAAACTGGTTGGAAGTTAACCAAATGGTTCTTATGGCTCAGCTAGACCAGTTAAAGTATAACTGGCCTGGATCAACTGGATCATTTAGCCCATTTCAATTTCCAGGGTTACCAGTTGGCATTAAATGGTTCATCAACTTGACCAGTTGCAACTAGCTTTCTCTTCTGGGATGTTTGCACCCACCCCCCCCCCCCCCTCCCCCAACCCCCTCTAACCCCAAACTGCTACCAGCGCGCCTGGACGTAATTATGGAAGATTATGGAAACGGGATGATTATTATTATTTTGGTTCATTATTTTATTGTGTAAAATTTGCGTAATTATTGGGTTGAACGCGGGTTACAGTAACATACTTCCTCTTCGACGTAAATTTCACGTGAATGAAGAACATGATTCATCTCAAGTCAGCCTCGTAATATTCACGTGAATTTCACGCAGATATTTTGACTAAAACTATCACTAACGCTTCACGTGTTTCTGTGACGCGATAATTTCGTTTATGAAGATGTAATTTCATAACCAAACAAACACGGGAGTATTAGGTTTACAAACCATGGTCTCCAAGGTAAGGATAATCACGTTATTATAATGGTGATATTGCAGTGACAATTGCGTGATTTAGTGTACGTGTGTTTTAAGTTACCTAGTGCAATAAACGTATTAACACATTTACGTACATGTCAGGTGTTTGAAGAACGTAACTCTCCTCAAGTCGATACCTTGATATTGACGTGATTTTCACGTGATTTTGTTTATTGGGATGAACATAATGTTGATACCTTGTCCGCCCCGGAAGCTCAGGGGTTTAAGGCAATAATTTACGGTCAGATTAGCACTCAGGGGTCCGCCTTAGTGTCCTCGGCGGGGTCCAGGGGCAGAGCCCCCGAAGTTCAGGGGTTTTAGACATTTAATTACGGTCAGATAAGCATTATTTTGATACCTAATTGTGACACTGGCAGGTTACTAATTGGCGTGGGGTTCAGGGGTCGGAGCCCCCGGAAGCCCAAGGGTTTTTGGCACTCAATTACGGTCAGATGAGTATCAAGGGGCCCGCCTTAGGGCTTTGTCGGGTCCAGGGGGCAGAGCCCCCGGAAGTTCAGGGGTTTTAGGTGTTTAATTACGGTCAGATGAGCATTTTTTGATACCTTATTATTTTGTGACACTGGCAGGAAACTATTTGGCGTGGGGTCCAGGCGGCAAAGCCCACAGAAATCAGGGGCTTTAGGCATTAAATTACCAACAGATACATCTAAAGGCCCGCCTTAGGGCCCTAGGTGGAATCCAGGGGCAGAGCCCTCGGGGTTTTAGGCATTTAATCATGGTCAGATGAGCATATTTTGATACCTCATTACAATGTGACACTGGCAGTTAACTACTTTTTTTTCTTTCTTGCTCTCTTTCTTTCTTTTTCTCTTTAATATACTTTTTCAAAAAAGTGGGTGGTAGGGGGGGGGGTGGGGGGTTCGAGGATCCCAATCCCCGCCGTTCCGCGAGCCCTGACATGTAGGCATCTCAAGAAGCATTTCCTTGCCTGGCTGTAAATTTAGGAGTTTGTCAGTTTCCAACAAACGCATAAAAAAAGTATAATATACTTTAAATTATGTCATTTCAGCATTATTTTGTAAATCACCGTTATGGAATTAGAAATAAACCACGTTTGAATTTTATTTCCCCCCCCCCCGATCTACACCTTCTTGGCGGGAAAATTGCAACTGATATCCCTTACCTTTCTTCATTCTCTTTCTTTTTCTTTCCCTTTCTCTCCTCTTTTCCTTTCCCTTCCCTTCCTTCTTTCTCTTTTATGTTTGCTGGAGGAGGGCAAGGTCATTTTGGCCCCACCCCGCTCCACACATTGTTGGCGGGATTAACCGCAACTGATCTCCCTTTCTTTTCTACTTTTTCTTTCTTCTTCCTCTTTTTTGTTCCCTTTTAGCTCTCCTCTTTTAAGGCAAGGACCTTTTGTCCCCCCCCCCCCTCCGATCCACAATCTGTTGGCGGGAAAATTGCAACTGATATCCCCCTTCTTTTGTTTTCTTCTTCCTCTTTTTTCCTTCCCTTTATCTCCTCTTCTTTTTTTATCTTTCCCTTTCCTTCCTTCTATTTTTATTTTTTGATTGGGGGGAGGCAACAGCCTGGGAGGCAAGTCCTTTTGCCCCACCTCCCCGATCTCCTTCATCCCTCTTTTCCTTTCTTCTTCGTCTTCTTTTTTCCCCTTTCTCTCCTCTTTCCCTTTCCCTTCTTTTCATTCTCTCTCTGTCTCCTTTTTTTTGCGGGGGGGGGGGGCAAGGCCCGCTCGGCCCCCCCCCCCCACTGGATCCGCGCCTGGAGTTAAGATTGACTTAGGATCTTTGTGAAACACCCCCCTGGTTGATTACGATTATTTGATTTAAAAAAAAAAATGTAAAATACAAACAAATATGACTGCAAAAACTTACGAAAAACCAACTCAAGAGCATTCTTAATACCTTAGTGTATCTCCCACATAAATCATGATGCTTGGATGACTTAATATGTCATTTGAATTTCCTGAGGTTGGTAGGTTTTTTTCTCGAAAGTCTTTGCAATCGTGCTAAACAATAGATTTTAATCAATAATACTTACCGGCAACATACCACAGGGATATATTTAGCGATAGAAGAAATCCTGTCATGGCGCTAGAAGATCGAAAATGTTCTTGCAAAGCAGGCATTAAAATACCTAATGAAATCTCAGTTCCCTCCTCAATCACCTTAAGACAGAAACGAGACATAAAGACAGTGTTTCGCCAACTATTCTTTTTAGCGATCATTATTTTTGAAATTTTGTTTCGTGTGTTTAAAAGAGAATGTTCGCGAAATGCGTGTGCCTAAGAGATGCAAGCTTTTACGTGAATGTACTCGATTGTCAACTTACTCATCGCGATGATTTCATATTGAGCTATTATTGAATAACCGAACCGTTAGCGATTTATCGGCATCATAACTCCCAGATACGTATGAACTAAGTAAAAATCCGACACATTTGAGGGAGGTTTGTCTTGTTTTAAAACAGATTTTTATGAAAGTCATATTGTTCGATTATGGGTGAAGATGAAATATTGTGGGATTCGGTCATTGGGATGTGACGTTTCAACGATCTAGAATGAAATACGTCATTCTACGCAATTAGTATTGTTCTATTAATGCTCGGGTGAAGTTCCCCCATGCCACCCCCTCACCGGGGCGCGTCTTTTTTTAACCTTACCTTGCCATCCTATCGCTGCATTTGATTGGCTCAATATGAATATATATATATATATATATATATATATGAATAATATATCCATGAAACGCACGCACACAGAATCCGATGCGATAATTCATCAAATAATGAGATTTCGAACAAAAAATACAAGTGCAAAGCTATGTTTATACAAATAAATGATATTGCGAGAAAAAACGGGAGGCTTACCGTAAACGAATGACTACGCAGGACATAAATTGTCCATAATTATTGATCTCCACCACACCTTACCACCGCAAATATTTATACGGGTATAGTCAAATATTAATATGCAGCGCAAGGATGGCAAGGTTAAGTTTAAAAATTTTGCCACAGGAGCGTGGGGGAGGGGGGGGGGTTGGATGGGATTGCATCTCACCTGCCATTACTAAATACTTATTACTACCCCCATGTAGTGTCATTAACGATTTTAACTCTGAGATACAAAATGTGTTTAGGTCCCCTGTAACAACTTACAAGTAATGGTATTTCCTTTAAATTAACCAAATCTCTTTTAATCAATCATGACTTTACAATAAATGGATACTTACGAATAATTTCATGTTTCAGATAGATACATGGTTTTATTTCCGTCATATAAAAATAATATACGATCGCAAGAAAACAAAAAATAACAAAAATTTTAAACAAATATATAATATAAAGTTTACATAAGCAAGAAAATCATATTTCATTAAAATGATAAACAACATGAAGAGCGACAGAATGTCAAACGAAATAAACCAACACAATAAACTACTGGGTAGCCCACTTTCAGATGCCCTTGTATAGTGCAACCGGTCTTCCAAAGGGACCAGAAATCAAAAGAAAAAGAAGTAGTAGAAAAGGGAGAAGAAGATGGAAAAAAAACAAAGACATAACAGAACAAAACAAGAAGAGCATTAGTATTTTTAAATATCTATCAAGGTCTCACGTTATTAATTTAATTAGTTGCGATATAGAGATAAGGAAGGAGAAATGCGCATTAGAAAGGAAATATGCATGAGAGGGCACAATATAATATATCAAACTACATTTTGAGACAGCGTTTAAAAAATGAACTTGTTTTTGTTTTTTAAGTTTAAAAAGAAATATAATAATTATATTTATACATAAATTAACCTAGTTTGAAAAAAAGTTGTTTGACTGACATGAGCGCTATACAAGAACCCACTATTATTATTATTATTATTATTACCTTTGGGATCTTTTCAAACAAATAAAGATTCTGTATTACAATAGAATTTCATTCATGGACTCCTGTAAATCGAAAAGAATTGGTTCTTATTGTTACGGGTAACGCGTAATGGGAAAATTGTCGTAAGAGAAATTCGTTTCATGTAAAGCATAAATAGGAGTTTTTGAAAAGGACAAAGGCAATCTGAATTTTTTGGAGAAAATATACAATTTTTTAGACATTGGTATATACCCCTACATTGTGATTACAATTATCAGGGATGATTTCAATATTTGTTTCACTTTATACACCATACAAGATATTGCTTAAGCATCATGCTTCGCAGTTGGGTTTAAGTTGTCTAATAAATTGTTGGCGAGCGAGGAAAATGTTAAGATGTGTGAGGTCGCAGTGCGAAAAATTACATCTTATAAAGAGGAAAGAACCCAATCCTAATGGGGTTATAAGCACATTCTCATAACGGAAGTCTGAAAAGACCTTTGATAATAGATGCGTGCGAGCGTAGCGAGTGAGCTTTGGGGGAAATTGCTCTTAGTCGCTTGAAATTAGCTAGGGCGCGTTTATCTAATGATGAGAGGAAAAGGGGAAACTTATCAGGAAGAAAAGGAGCATTACCAAAGTACAAAGAGTAATTATCAGAGGTGAAAATGGGAAGCTTTGGAAAGTTTAGAATAAATGTTTTCAGTTTTTAATTTTCTCAATATACAACTTCCTGACCCTCCTTTCTTCTCTATTTTTTTCCTTCTTTTTTCTCTTCTTTTCTTTTTCTTTTACTTCTGTTTATTTTTTCGTTCTATGTTGGTGTGTGTTTTGTATACTGTTGTACTTGTTATGTGTTTAAATGTTGTATGGGGCGGGGGTAGTAGGTGTTTTCTAGCTCTTTCTCTTTTCATATATATAATTTTGTTTGTCTCTAAAGGAAATTGAAGAGGAATATAGGTTAACAGAATATTGTGGAAAAGAAATAATTTGAGATAATTTTGTTTATGTGAATATTTTTCATCTGTAAATGTGTAACTTTTGTATGTAAATGTAAAAGTTCATTGGCAAATTTATTAAGACCTATGTTAAAATTATGTTGTTACTTTGTATACAATGTTATAAATAATGTACAATTTTTCTTTATGAGAGAAATGAGTAAAAACCTATGAAAAAAAAAACAACAACATCGTGTATTATTCACGCTGATAAATGAGGAATCGACAAACTGTATGAATTATGCATTTTTTCGTGGCTTTATTTAACATTGGTTACTGTCATTTTTACATGTATCATTTAACCATGACCGTGTCGGTACATGAATTCACACCAATATGATAATTGTATTATAATTGTATTACACACCGATTTGAGTATCCAACCCAAATACAGAACTAGTGCTGGAATCTATGCTGAAAAATGAGGAAAAATCTGCACCCCATACATAACCCTTGAAATCAAAATATGTGAAATCCAAGCGTGTAGCCAGAGAAGGGGGAACCACGGCTAGAAACCCCTTCTCGTATTGAAGATTGGGTTTTCGCCCTCACCTCATCCGAAAGGGGGTCATGGAGTGACCTCGGGGGGGGGGGGGGGGGGGTCAACACGCGCATCGCGTACTTTAACGATTGAGACAGGTTGTACGATTGAAATTAGTGCATGCTGTAGGATGTCGCTTCTGGCTTGGTGGATCTGGAGGGTCATGTCATGGTTCTTCCGTTTTTGAAATTTGTTGGAAAAAAAATTATACGTTAGGGAAAACAGACATGTTGGGCTTGTTGTGTACTTTCTTGCCACTTTCAAAAGTTTATTTTGACCGACAGTTCACGGAATTAGAATCGTTCGTGTCGCGATCTTGTTCTGTCATTTTTCCTTTTTTATTTGTCTTATCGACGCAGCCACTCATCATGCAGGCATTTCACCATTCTTGGTAATCTAAATATCACTCTGATTCGCGTTTTTTCGATCGTAATGAAGGTCAACAATTAATTGTACTGCGTTCTACAGGCTGAATTGGTAAAGGTAAGCATTATGTTTATGCAAGGTCCTTGTTTTCAAAAGCACAAATGAACCAAGTGCAGGCGGATTACGTTCTGTCATTTGAGTACCATGCCCCACCTATTGCGTTACATGTATGTAGACCATGATGTAGACTTTAGACTGTAAATGATGCTGTGAATGTCTGTGGAGTTGTTCGTACTTTAATCAGGAGTATGAGGGTCAAAAACTCAAAAAGGATTGAAAGTGAACTTGATTGTTTCCGTGATTAGCTAGCTCTTTCTGTGATGATTTAAGACACCTTCTATTAATAGTAGGGTGTCTGATCGCGCACCCGATGTTGTGTGCTAAAATTCTTCCCATAAAGATTACACGCATCCCTATGCAGTCTACGTGCATTGCGCGACCATGCAAAAAAAGTCAATTTTTTTTTTCAATTCGAGATTCAAACCTTTATCCATTGTGATCCTGAAGGTGATAATCAATAAATGAGGTGTCATATGAAAGATCAGGTGAATTCCAATATTTCCAAAGGGGCGGCGTAGCCCCCGAAATTCTAAAAATATCTTGGTCAAAACAGCAATTTAAACATTGTGTCCTGGCTAACTCTGAGGTTTGTCACTTTTGAGATATGACGCCCCGATCGATAAGTAGTCCCAGTCCTAAGGAACAATTCTATGTGCTTATATTTTCGCTAGCCCCCAGGGATCACAATTGATAACAGTTTAAAAATACCCTTCTCGCTATTTGGTGGATCAGCTAATTAGGGGGCGTGTGCTCCGCTCAGTCCAAACCATGGTTACATCGCGTAACATCTCCGCGCACGAACGAAACCCCAAATTCAATTACACATTATAGTGAATGAAAATATGGTTGGCAATTCGCGCGATAAACCCGGAAGTGAATACACGTTATAGTCAATAGCAATATCGCGGAGACAACATGTGTTGTCTCCGCGATATTGCCATTGACTACAACGTGTATTCACTTCCGGGTTCTACGGCGCGAATTGCCAACCATACTAGTCAATGGCACATATCGCGGAGACAGCTGTTTGTCTGAATTTAGCAAAACAACATCACTCTGCGTGGACGTCTTTTTCGTTGATTTTGACCAAAATGATATGAATATACCAGCGTTTTGGAGGGGCTGTAACTTTTGATAGAAACATCGGTGAGACTTGAAATTTGAAATGTATTATTCTGATAACATTTTTTATTCAAATATCAAACAAAAAAGGTGAAAAACGATCCCAAATTGAAAATTGAAATATCGTTCCTTCACTCCTTTCGCTTTTGAGTTTCGTTGAAAACTTTTTACGCATCTTTCCCCCTCCCGCACCAGAAAAATATTCCGCATACGGCCCTGAAAAAGACAAATGAAAATTGGAAAATATAAGTGATATAACAAATTTGAACTCTTCGCTGGCGCGAGCTGCTTGCTAGCCTATTTTGTATTAATTGTTTTCACTTGCTCGTCCCCCTGAAAAAAGAAAAAGATAAGCATTGCCTAGAATACAATTGTGCCTGCTCCGACGGGCCCCGACCTGCAACCATGGCAACAATAACACCCAATTTATGTACCAAATGTTACTAAGAGAGACTAATTCATTTTTTCTCGCTTGCTACGCTCGCTTGCGAATAAATGGAATAGACATTGCTTTGAAAACAATTGTGCCCACCCTTGACCTGCAACAATATCATTAAAAATGGAAGTGTTTTTTTGCCCTCTCGCCAAAAAGGAATTGATATCGCGTTAAACGCGATTGCGCCCATCCCGACCTGCACCAATAAAAATAAGTTTATGTATTAATTTCTATTAAAAGAGAATTGATTTTTTTTTGCTTGCTCGCTTTACTCGCTCGCCCAATTGGAATTGACATTTCTAACAAAATATGTGCGCCCCCTTGCCTGCAACAATAATCCCAGTAAATAAGTACCAAACGTTATTTTAAGAGATATTGTTTCCTCGCTCCCCAGAATTGATGAATTGATTGATTTTAGTAATTGATATATGAGTTGATTTGTGTCACCCCGACCTGCAACATAAAGATTTATGTTTATATACCAATTATCGTTGAAAGAAAAGAGTATTTTTGCTCGCTCGCTATACTCTCACTCCCAGATATGTAATTAACATCGCCTTAAGCACGATTGTGCTTGCCCGAACTTGCAGCAAATCAGTATTAAAAAAAAAAAAGGTTTTTTCTACCCAAAATTAAATTAACATTGCCTAATAATAAGTAATACCTGGCTCGCTCGCTCGCCAGAAGTGAAAATTAGCATCGCCTTTTTTTTCTTCGGTCGCTTGCCCCCCCTGACGGAGTACCCCAGATACGCCACTGGTCTATGGACTATTGTATGGTCATATAGTGCAAGGTTATTTCCATATTCAGGATACAATAAGAGAAGCATGGATTAACAAGAAAAATCCAGGATAGACCATAAAGTAGGAAGGGGAAAATGATCAAAAGTTTCGATTCTAAATATATGTCATAAAACCTCAAATATGTAGTATATTTTTGAGGTTCTTTAATAGATATGAACATATATTTGCAAAAAGCCCATGAATCAAATCATCCAGCCTTCCATCTATAATTCTTGAAGCTTTTAAAGGAGAGTCCTTGCAGCAGATATTTCCAAGCTAGATTTGGATTGGATGTGCTGTGACAGCAGGTGATAGTGGAGACGAGAGCGAAACGGTGAAAAAGTTCTATTTACAATAAAAGTGGTAATGTATGGGTAAAAAATAAAAACCACACACTTGAGCTTACAGCATTCCGAAACCTACAGAAACCATGTGATGACAGGAAGGGCTACCACCTTAGAAGTTGCATCTGTTGGGGGCAGTAACTGAGTGTGCAAATTCAATCCTATGTTCACTGATTTTGATATATTTTTTTTTGAGTATTCCAGCAGTGATAGTGTTCATTATCATGCATAGCTATTTAATATGAGTGTCCTTAGCCTTAAATTCAGGATCATGCCATTTTTATATTGTCAAAAGGATTTGTATTATATTATCTTCTGCAGAATTCAAGACATAATCATGAGATCAGTCTCAGTTCAGAAGCTTACCCAGTTGCAGAGTAATGTAGACAAGATCAGAAACATCTGTATCTTGGCACACGTTGATCATGGTAAGACAAATTAACATAAGAACAGGGTTTTTTTGAAGAATTACAACAAGACTTTTAACATTTAAACATACTTTTACACTGATCACTCATTTTTTTCCTTTTTCTGGTAAAAAAAAAAAAAAAAGTTTGCCGACTACTGACAGAACAATTTGTTCTTCATGTGTTGATAATCTAAAGGAGATAGCTTTCTGAATGTGATGATGTAAGTCACCTAATTTTTGTATAATTGTTATTTCACTACCACAATGCATTTTCTCATAAAGATGATATCAATATACTTCATGAATGGGTTGGGGCTAGTCAATGTAACTATTACCAGTAATGATTATTGTTTGATTATTTAATTCCTTAATTTTGGTAACGTATACAAAGAACAAACTTCCAGGAAACGGAGAACAAACAGTTTTAAATACTCAATTCAATTTATGTGACTGTACAGGCAAAACCACCCTTGCTGATGCTCTTATCTCCAGCAATGGAATCATCTCCACTCGTATGGCTGGCAAGCTGAGGTACATGGATAGTCGTGAAGATGAGCAGCTTCGAGGCATTACCATGAAGTCTAGTGCCATCTCTCTCCTCTATAGCAATACTCCAGGTATGGTTCATATATAAACATGTATATACATCCAGTCTTGCTTTCCTTTAGGCCTATGATGGTGATGGTTTTACAGATGGGCTACTTTGGTTATTTAGAGAGGGCTTTAGTATATATCAGTTTCTATTTGCTGGAAGGCAACACATGAATTATATCCCATATCCTGATTTTACCAGCATGCACCTTCTGTACTCTTTTGTTTATGTATTCCTTGTTCAATTTCCACCGTGTGTATTTGAAGGAAATAGCTGGGTGATACTTTTCTGTATCCGAAGTAAGAATACGATTACATTGCATTTTCTTAATGTGACTGTTTTTATGAGTGTACAGCACTTTGAACTTTAACCTGCCCAAAAATGTTATATAATTTTGAGACTAAGAAAAAATTTCCTCTTTTCTTGAAATTATAAGAGGGTTTTTTAATTGTAAAGTTGGATATCACAGAGCAACATTTGTTTAAATCTAAACAATGAGAAATTGAATCTTTGTTAGAAGTCGTTGACACCACATGTTTGTAAATATGTTTGCCTTAAATGGGTTAATATTTTGGTATTTTCATATTTTCGAATTTTCATATTTCTTACATTTTTCTGTAGAAGAGGAATACCTGGTGAATCTGATTGACTCCCCTGGACATGTGGATTTTTCGAGCGAGGTTTCTACTGCTGTCCGTCTGTGTGAGGGAGCCCTAGTGGTCATCGATGTTGTGGAAGGAGTCTGCCCCCAGGTTAGATTTCTTGATGTTGTCTTTTAAAGAGTTGTGATTGATCAAGATTAGTTGCAAGTCATTCAGTCAATCGCACCTGTTTTTAACTGGTCTGCAGCTTCACATCGGTACTGAATGTAGCCAATGTATAATGTCTAACTCGTATTGCAAGATGTGCATTATGAGGCAAATATGATCAGAGCTTTCCAGCTGACAATATATCTTTATGTGCTTGGCAGAAGGACCAGAAACACAATATTTTGTTTTGAAACTCTTTAGATCTGATTCTTAAGTAATAATCTTCACCCCATCACACTATGGACGACATACAGTATTTCATTTCATTTCATTTCATTTATTTTCCACTTCTCATAAAAAACATATAACAATTTACATACAATATCTGATTAAATACAACAAAACAAAACAAGAAAATAACATAACAATAAAATAATTTTAAGCACCTAGAACTTATAATTGAGTATGTGGAGGAGCCAACAAAGGCCATTGACCTGTCAAGGGCTGGTCTCCAGGAATAAATTAAAAATATATTGGTAGGTAAAGAACATAATTTAGTACATAACAAAAGGGAAACAGGCGGTCTGTGTGATGGAAAAGTATACACAAAGAATATATGAGCATAAATAATTCAGGTGGTGTAGTAATTATTTTAAAAAGATCAACATATTTTAACATTTCAAAAGACATTGTTTGTATTTGCCTTTGAAAGAGGCAGGCGAAGGGCTGTTTTTTATGTCATCAGATAATGAATTCCATAGTTGAGGTCCCAAGTGTCGGACCGTCTGTCTGGACGACTCATACTTTAACAATTGAACACGTGGTCTATTGGAATATCTGGTATTGTACTGATGCATTTCAGAGTTTAACATGAACATATTATTAAAAACCTCAGGCAGCAAGTTGTTGAAATATTTGTACATAAATAATGCAGTTTGCAATTTACATATGTCAAAAATATTTAATACTTTAAGTTTCTTAAAAAGAGGATCACTTGGTGTTCTGGGATGAGAGTTAGTTATTGCACGTAGAGCTCTTTTTTGCAATACATATAGCTTATTTATTAAAATATTTGAACATTTCCCCCATACTATATTACAATAAGAAAGGTATGGCAAGATCAATGTGTTATATAAATTGGTTAAAATTCTCAGAGGAATGAAAGGCCTAATTCTATACAATACTCCAATTGCACGTGCTATTTTCCCCATGATTTCATCAATATGACAAGACCAAGTCAGGCTATCATCTACAGCAATTCCAAGAAATTTTATGCAGTATACTTTATCAATCTTATAAAAATTGATGTATATATCCTCAATTTCATCATCAAGATGTCTATTTCTTTTCTTAAACACCATACATTGAGTCTTTTTTGAATTGATCATAAGCTTGTTTGCTGCAAACCATTGGTCAATTTTTGGAATTTCTGTACGAATAATGGCATTTAGTTCATTTATACTTTTCCCTTTTAAAAACAAAGTAGTGTCATCAGCAAATATTGTAGGGCAAATGAGTTGAGTAACATATTGAACATCATTAATGTAAAGCAGAAATAGAAGGGGGCCTAATATAGAACCTTGGGGTACACCTACAGAAATCTTGAGTAAAGACGACTTGATATCATCCAAGTAAACAAACTGACTTCTGTTATTCAAATAGCTTCTTGTCCATTCTAGACATACTCCCCTTATTCCATAATATTCTAATTTTTTTAATAATATGACATGGTTGATACTATCAAATGCTTTAGAAAGGTCAAGGAAAATACTAAAGGCAATATGTTTACTTTCAAAGGCATTATTTATATTATCAATAAATTCTAGTAACGCCAGGGCAGTAGAATGTCCTGAGCGAAACCCAAATTGTCTATTATATAAAATATTATATTTATTTATGAATGACATCAATTTAGTATAAACTAATTTTTCAAAAATTTTGGCAAAAATGGACAAAAGAGAAATAGGTCGATAATTTGAACTTAGATTCTTTTCTCCACCCTTATATATAGGCAAAACTTTCGCTAATTTTAACTTGTCAGGGAAGTGACCACTTTGTAGAGATACATTATAAATATAAGTTAAAGGCAAAGCAATTATATGTATACATTTCTTGAGAACTTTGGAGTCAATATCATCATATCCTGGACTCTTGCCATCTTTTAGTGCTAGTACTATATTTACAACATCGACCGTCCGTATGTCAGAAAAAAATAATGAAGTAGGATAGTCACCATGTAAGTATTTACCTGGATTTATATCATTTGAAGGTATATTTGTATTAATATTTATGCCAACATTAACAAAGTATTCATTTAATAGTTGCGCTATTTGCTTCTGGTCATGTATAATGTTACCATCAATAGATTGCTTGAAATAAAGTAGAAACTCTCACACTGCGTCACGCTGATATATGCTGCATACATGCACCCCCCCCCCTCCCTCCTTCCGGATATGTAAATCATTTGTCAATTCATATATTTGACACCCTCTCGCTAGGCTCCAAATGATGCAATGTGAATTACAAGTAGTAGAAAATTATTCTATGTTATATCCTTCTTTGTAATTCTAAAATTGTCACCAGTTTTTATCTCCTATTATTAAATTGAAATTATCAGCTAACTGTACATGCCCATCTTCATCTATAATTTGGTAGCAATTATTGAATGAAGTTACCTTTAATTTGTTTGAATAAACTTAAATCAGACTTGTGTTATAAATCCTGCCATCCTACAACTAGCCTCGTTGGAGCAATTCAAACAACATTGATCGAATGATTGAAACCAGCAGCGTTATTATAGATATCCAACTTAATCCAAAGGCCTATATTAAAGTTTAAATCAAATATGTTCATTTTTTCCAATACATTATAATCAGACCCATGTTGTCTTACGACAAGCCTGGTTAGAGCACATCAAACCATGCCTGGTCCTGAATAAGATTGACCGGTTGATCAGTGAGCTCAAGTACACACCGATGGAAGCACATCTTCACCTGCAGCAGGTCTTGGAGCAGGTCAATGCTGTCGTAGGAAACCTCTATGCTTCACATGTCCTTGAGAAGACTTCAAGTGTAAGTTTGAAGTTGGACCTTTTCTTGTTTTCGGGCTTGTTTTCCCAGATTGGTTTACAGTGAACCAGATTATGTTCTTGGTCATGAACTTAAGAACAATTTTTATTTGATTTGGGTGCCAGATGATGCCAACAATTACAGGAGATTAAGATTACAAGAATTGATATAAACAAATAATGTACATTTTCCTGTTTTTGATAGCCTATGATCATTTACTTTTCTCAATAATTTTGGCTGGTTGTTTTGTGAGTGAGATTAAAGATAAACTTGAGTTCTGGTAATGCGATTGCATTTTGAAAGAAAAGGTGTGGAATGAATCAGAAAAGTTGATCATATAGCATGTAAGTAATGGTGTGTAATGCAAGGTTCTGGAGTCATCAAAATCATCATAAATTTGGCAGAGTCTTGGTAAAGTAACAATCACTTACACAGAAAGATGTATATGGGATAACACACATGGTGTCGGGGCTAGTACTACCCTGATTTCCTTATCTTTCTATGCTCATTACTCAGCCAGTATACATTTTCTTCCCAAATTGTTTGGCACATGACATTTATTTGTAATCTTGAACATTCAGTGTAAGTTTTGTTAGATTCTGTGAGAATTCATTTTCTTTTTTTACCAGAACTCAAGTTTATCTTTAAGTGAATTAAATTGTATTGTGCAAGAACAAGAAAATTGAACCAATACTAAAGCCACAACAATCTAGTTTTATCCTCATCCAAGTGAAAGAGCAATACAGACTCCAGATTTTCAGAATGTTATTATTTATGGTCATCCTGTAAAATGATGCCAACAAGATGAATAATTAACACTCTCCAGAAAACTGAAGACTCCGTCCAGACAAAAGAAGAAGTGAGTGGTGGAGATGCTAAGGAAGGAGAGGAGCAGGTTTATGATTGGAGCGATGGATTAGAGGACACCGATGACTCTCATATCTACTTCTCACCAGACCAGGGCAATGTGATCTTTGCCAGTGCCTTGGATGGCTGGGGTTTCAGGTATGAAGACATTTCCATTACCATGACATGGAAATACCTGAAGTAGTCATGAACTGCCTTATGAAATTGATTTTCTGAGGCTTTGATAAAGTGATCGGGTCTCTTTTACAGACCATTTAGAAACACAAATTTTCACCGAATCCATGACCTTTGCCACCATCATGTCTTTAATATCAAGAAAGGAGTCGATGATCCCTGTTTCTCTAACACCAAGTATAACAAGTTTGTAAATGGATTCAAAATTGTCCTCAACTGAAGTAATTCTTTACTACTTGTAAGCTTGCATGAGGATTTCCTATTGCTATTAAACAGTTAAGAAAACGGCCAACACTGGGGATTATGAGGAGGAGCATGCATGAATATCACTATGTTTGTAAGCTGTTCTCTGACTCTACTGTGTATCTCAATTTTCTTACAGCATTAACCATTTTGCTGAGATGTATGCAAGCAAATTAGGTGTGAGAGCGGACGTCCTTCGTAAGACTCTGTGGGGAGATTTTTACCTTCATACAAAGTCAAAGAGAATCATGAAAGGAGCTCAGGTATCTATCCTGTTTTTTAATGATTCATGTTGAGAGTTTTTCAAAATGTAACATTTTCAGAGTTTTTTAGCTTAAGAGTTCATGTATACAGCCTCTGCTTTATGTTATGACATTATAGTAAACATTAATTTTGCTAGCTGTCATAGAGACCTCATATTGTTATAACAGGCCTACTCTAAGCTGAAGGCTCTATTGATAATGATGATAATGATGATACTAATGATAATAGTAATGTCAATTTATGTAGCGCAGATACCACATAATACACTCGACTGTGCTGTGGTGAAAAAAAGTCTATATATTGTTAAATTATGGACACAAATCCAAATCTATTCGAAGGCTTCTGAAAACAAGAAGATCTTCAACAAAACCTTTCAAGATAGCGATACTGCCCCCATGTGAATGACATCAGCTGTGTCACCCAATACCATTTGTTGGAATATAATTGTTTTCAAACATCACAGCCCAATCAAGTTAATATATGAATCACTTTTTGAGCTGTATTTGTCTCTTCTAACTCTCTTTCCCTCCCTCCCTCCGACCCTCCCTCTCTCCCTTATGATTTGCTCCATCCAGGCTAAAGCAAAGAAGCCATTGTTTGTGCAGTTTGTTCTGGAGAACATATGGTCACTCTATGAGACAGTCATCGTCAGGAAGTAAGTATAATGCAGTCATAAGGACACAAGTCCCAATACCAGTAACGTTTTGTAAATGACATCACTTTTAACCTTTTCAAGATGTACACTGTGATATCAATACACCCGCATGTATGTAAATGTACAGACTGAATACAGACCTGTTTTTATTTTACTGCTTATTTTAGGCCTGAGTCATCACGGGTTTTGCCGAACCCGGGTTTGACTTGAAAATTTCGGGCGGGGACCGGGTACCCGAAATTTTCACCACTGCACTGACACTAAAAATCGTGTGCATGCAGCGGCGGGAGTTAGACTAAGTTGCTGTTCTAATAATGCGACGGAAAAGACAGTTACTGCTTTCAAAACAATAAAATAATCAATGGAATTAAATTAAGATGCTTTAAAAAATAAATGGATATCGTTTCAGTTGACGGTAGGTGTTTTTATCGCTCTAAAATTGAGGCTGCAAGAAAGGAATCACGCTTCGTGGTACCGATCGGGTGCGTTCAGAAACGGAAGTGGAAATAGATCTATGACCCACTGAAGACAGAGCAAGAAAATGCCACACACAAGACTAAAATGTTGATCAGACTATTGCAATTAAATCGTAATACCAAAGGCATTAATTTAATTGTCAAAATATATCCACAACATAATGGTTTACCCTTGATAGTTTGATGAAGGAAAATAAATTAAAGCTCTTGAAATAACATCGAAGTGCCTTTCGTTCGTTCTGAAAATGCGTGTATAACGGCAAGCAGAAGTTACGAGACAAGCTTGATATGCACGTTTAAATCCCTACACCGTCATCCGACCTGATCGGAACAATAAGCATTAAACCAATTAAAAAACATCACGGAAGACTTTAAGGGACTCCAATTCAACAAAATTACCGTAAAATAATTATTTGCTTTGACAAATAATACTATATATATTCATAATATCTTACAGAAATAATGATATTTCATGAGCTACGTACTCGATATCGAGTTCAGCTAGCCATCATTTTGAAATGAGACGTAGTTGTCATGCAGTAGACTGTAGAGGGCAGTATGCAGAAGAGAGAGGAAAAAGCGCGGGCCTGAGATCACGTGATATTCACGTGACTATTACGTGATTTTTTTTCCCTCTCTAGCTGCGAGCTGCCGCATTCTGCGCTGCATGCATGACAACTACGTCTCATTTCAAAATGATGGCTAGCTGAACTCGATATCGAGTACGTAGCTCATGAAATATCATTATTTCTGTAAGATATTATGAATATCTATAGTATTATTTGTCAAAGCAAATAATTATTTTACGGTAATTTTGTTGAATTGGAGTCCCTTAAAGTCTTACGTAATGTTTTTTAATTGGTTTAATGCTTATTGTTCCGATCAGGTCGGATGACGGTGTAGGGATTTAAACGTGCATATCAAGCTTGTCTCGTAACTTCTGCTTGCCGTTATACACGCATTTTTTAGAACGAACGAAAGGCACTTCGATGTTATTTCAAGAGCTCTAATTTATTTTCCTTCATCAAACTATCAAGGATAAACCATTATGTTGTGGATATATTTTGACAATTAAATTAACGCCTTTAGTATTACGATTTAATTGCAATAGTCTGATCAATATTTTAGTCTTGTGTGTGGCATTTTCTTGCTCTGTCTTCAGTGGGTCATAGATCTATTTCCACTTCCGTTTCTGAACGCACTCGATCGGTACCACGAAGCGTGATTCCTTTCTTGCAGCCTCAATTTTAGAGCGATAAAAACACCTACCGTCAACTGAAACAATATCCATTTATTTCTAAAGCATATTTATTTGATTATATTGAAATATAAGTTTGTGAATTCCATATTTTTAGTTCTATATTTCAAAATATCAGTGTGAAATTTAATTTTGAAAAACCCGAAACCCGAAAACCAAAAACCGGGTTTCAGCTCGACGGTCGGGGCCCGGGCGGGGACCCGTTTCGACTCAGGCCTAGCTTATTTGTTAAAAACGTAAATATGCAACACTAAAAGAGATAAATGAGTATATTAATTTGAAGAATAACTTCAGTAGTATTCCAGCCCCCTTGTACAGTAATCTGTTTGTTTGGATCATGAATAATAATCAGCTTAATAGAATACTACTTAATTTGTATCAAATACCCTCTCTGAGATATGAAAGTGAACTCTGATTGGAAAGTCACATGGATTGGAAAAGAAGACCTTCGGGTTACAGGTATTTAGTTAATCTTTTTCTTTACCCGCCATCCATGTGAGTATTTTCCAAATGTACTCTTGTTTTCTATTCAATGATTTTCTTTGTTTTTTCTGAATAAATAATAATAATAATGATAATTAGATTTGGTCTTGAAAAAGATGATGTCATAATGATGTAATTTGTATTTGTAGAGATAAAGAGAAGATGGAGAAGATAGTGAAATCTCTTGGATTGAAGCTGACCCCACGTGACCTTAGACATAATGACACCAAGATCTGTCTACAGGCCATCTGTAACCAATGGTTACCCGTCTCAAAAGCTGTTCTCTGTATCCTTACTAAATCTATTTTACATTCATTTTTAATATTTATTGATTATAGATAGAGCTGTCTGCAATCTGTCTTAGCAAGTAGTAAAAATCTGTCTCGAAAATTTTTCTACTGACCTGAGAAGTACTAACTTTGATCTATGTTCACGGAAAGAGAGAGACTAGCTTATGGTAATTCTAACTTGCCTATCATGGAGTTTAAGGATTGTTTGGACCAGCATTATACAGCATAATCTCGATTAGAAATCACATTCCCACATTCTCATGTTTATGTGTGTATTATGCAGGTGTCAAGAATGCTAGCTTGATATTCCAATCTCTCATTGGCCTGCTCATTGTGTAGCTAGAACACAATTTCTGCCAAAATTATTTGGGAAATAAATAATGTATTTTTATTCTTGAATATGCAGTGTAAGATTTACTTGATTGTGTGGAATATCTTTTCAATCGTTATCATTTGAAACACATTTTTATTATGTATCCTTTAAAGCCCCACTGCACTACTTATACCTACATGCGCCCTCTATATATCCAACAATGCCTTAGCCGTTGATCCTCATGAAGCCCTTTTTAATATGTTAAGTGAGAGCTGATTTGATGAGATAACCACCTGCCAGTGACCTTGCAGGGAAGTCTAATCCCTCTATGCCAAATTAGTGCAGAGGGGCTTTAATTGCTGCCAAATGCACACGCTTGTATTGACAAGAAATATTCTCCTTGACGAAGCCATCACCATCCATCAGCCATGATATGTTCTAAGCTTCCTAGTCCTACTGATGTTAGTGAGGAGAGAATAGAGAAACTCATGTGTAGCAGTGGGCAGAGATTTGATTCCCTCCATCCTGATTCGCAACAACTCAAGCAAGGTATGTCTTGTACGAGAGCAAATTATCTTTAGTACAAAAAGTTGAAATAAATCAAACCTTTTCTATTTTAATCTTAGGATAAATTATCTCGCTGATCCTGATAAATTTGAAACATTTATATTTTTATTTTTTTCTGGGGGATCCACAACCTACAAGCACTGCTTTTTAGTGGATCCCCCCCATTTCCTCAGAAATTAAGAAATTCTTGTAATAATTTTATTATGTGCAAAGTTTATTTGTATAGTTTCTTGAAAAAATGAATTATGTATGAAATCAAATGTAATATCTATGTTTACCTTTCTGTTGGAAATGAAATAAATATAAATATGAATATGAATATGAATATAATATATTTTGTGAAGTAATGTCATGCATGCTTTAGTTGTTGCTGCATTAAACAGGCTTAAGATTAGGATGATATATCAAATAAATTTTAATAATTGGTTAAGCATTTATAGCTGTGTAGGCATCATTATAAACAATGTTTTTCTTTCTGTTGACCATGGAGATGATTTGTATGCAAATTATATGTACATATTTTATTTTATAATCACTGCAGCACTGTGGCATAGCAATCTACAGCATGGTTCGCTTTTACAGTCTAATATAATTTCTTTGTATATCTATTTTGACCACAGCTTTTCAGAAGTCGACCTCTGATGATGATGCCCCCGTGATTGTTTACATCTCAAAAATGGTAGTTGTAGATAGCAGTATGCTACCACAAAACAGACAGAGGTATGCTTTATGACACACTTGCCAATACAAAATCAAATAGAGTTCAAACAGATTTTGTATTTGCTCATTAGTCAGCTGTTACACATTTTCTACCAAAATTGTTTGCCGGATGCCAATTGTCTGTCTTCACATTCATTGTAACTTCTGTTTAGTTTTGTGAGATTTTCTTTTATTTCATTATCGGATTCCATTTTGCCATACCTCATTAAAATCTGTATATACAGTCAAACCTGTCTTAGTGGCCACCTCTCTATGAAGACCACCTGTCTACAGTGGCCATGTATTTTGTCTCCCTCAGAAAAGAAATGTATGTTGTAGAACCTGCCTAGAAAGACCTCCTGTCTAACAATGACCAATTTTTCTGATTCCCTTGGGTGACCTTTTCAGACAGGTTTGACTGCATCATATATTCCATGCCAGGAAGGCAAATGATCAACATGAATAGATTAAGTTAAAAGGGTACATTAAAATGATCACTATATTAATTTTAATCCCCAGACCGCTGACTAGTGCTGAGATCCAACAGAGGAGAGATGAAGCGAGGAGGAGGCATGCAGAGAGACAGGCAGCAGCAGAGCAAGAGAAAGAAGGAGGAGGAGGAGGAGGAGGAAAGAAAGATGACAATGCTACTTCTAAAGTTGAAACATCAGCTCCAGGCAAGTGCATATATACTGTTCTTTTGCCAGGGTTCTGGAAGACATCATTTAACATTGTATGGGCTGTGACCAAAGAAAAAAAATCAATCCACATTTTCGGACACTTCGTATCTGCCATCGAAACAGAAAGTGGGTAAACATATCAGGAAAAAAGGGGCCTTTAGAAAACAGGAGTTCCTCATCTGATGCTATTAATAGTATTAATCTTTATGACTAACACTTTCCTGTGTCATCTTGAATTAATGTTCAAGAAACATTAATTCTTTAATTCCCAGTTAACCAACTTTTATTTGCCCCAAGGAGGCAAGCATGCACCCTCCTCCACCTCCTGTACTAGTTAAAATGATGGCAAATATATTTAAAAGATCATATGAAGAGAGGTTCTACCACAATGTTTTCAGTTTTTAATTTTTTTTTTTTCATTCACATTGTTTTAACAAATCAATTGCATTATAAAGATCATGTAAAATAAGAATACCGATTTCTTTATGGCACAGAAAATAACCTGTTAGTTTCACATGCTTTCTTGTATACCACCTCAGAAATGCCAGAACCAATAGACTTGAAGGTAGAGTCAGAAGAAAAGGAGGAGAAAAAGACGGGAGAGATGTTTCTTGCATTTGCAAGGGTCTTCAGTGGAACTATTCGTAAAGGACAGAAACTCTTTGTTCTAGGACCAAGGCATGATCCTCAAAAGGCATTGGCTGAGGTATGTTCCACCAAGTTATTTTCAATATTTGATGTCTTAAAATTAAATTGCAGGACATTCTTTTTATCCAACGCTTCTTTCAACATTCTTCTTGTTCTGAATCCCGTCCTTCTCTCTCTCCCTTTCTCTGCCCCTCTCTTTCCTTCTCTTTTGCCTTTATATATTTCTCTTTCTCTTCCTCTTACTCTCTCTCTCTCTCTCATTTCCCCTCATTTGCCCTTCCATTTTTCTCCTAATTTCTTTGTCTTCTGTTTTCCATTCATTGTCTGTCACATATTTCAGACTTTTATTGTTGATTTCCTGTTGGTTCCTCCTCTTCCTGTGCCCTTTTCTGTTGTTTCTCTTAATGAAAGAATTATTCTATGGTATCTTACTTTTATTATTTATGAACCTATATTGAATTCCAATTAAAAGAAAAAACTTTTCTTTGTTTAAGAACTCTTGATATAATATCATCATATTTGGCAGTGAAAAGTTCCTAAAGCACTTAAAGTGTTTAATAGTGATTTCTGTTTATTTGCTTTCTTTTTAGATGTCAGAAAATGGAGGTACTTTGTCTAACAGCATGGAGTGCAGTCGATACATAGCTGAGTTTACAGTGGATAGTCTATATCTTCTGATGGGAAGAGAACTAGAACTATTAGAGAAGGTCCCTGCTGGAAACATATTGGGTGAGTGGTCCTCTTTACTCTTTATCTTATTAATATATGATGGTGATAGTATTCCAAAGTGTTATGAATGATTAGATAAGTCTGAAATAAAACACAAAAATATTTCTACGCAATGATTAATTAATATTGTTTATCAGTATGTCACTATTCGTCTCTCTGCAGTTTCTAAGAAACTAATCATCTTTTTATTATTACTATTTTTGTTATATCATTAGCCTTTTATCAGAATTAATTTATCGGAAATAATACCTATTTCCATGAGTACTATTCTCCAGAAACATTACAATTTAATTAATTGCTTTCTTTATTCTTGTCCAGGTATTGGAGGCTTAGATGAGATGGTGCTGAAGTCAGCGACCGTTTCCAGCAGTCTAGCTTGTCCAGCGTTCACTGATATGACCTTTGCTGCCCCACCCATTGTCAGAGTAGCAGTGGAACCCAAGCATCTATGTAAGCAACAAATTAGCTAGTGTATCATGAAATCAAGTATAATTCAAATGAAAGTCCCTGCCCTATCAACCTGGGAAGTTTTACAAACAATTTTGAAAGTATACTATAATGCTAATAGATACTTTTTCTTCATCAAAATGTTTTGTTCAACAGTTGATTTATATGCTCAGTCTTTGAATTTACATGCTTAATTGTATATTTTTGTTTTGGGTCTTGTTATCCATTTTTTTTTTTACCCACCTCATGGTTTTATCATTCAGTCTGTAGTTTTATATGGACTAAATTATTTATTATTTTTTTGCAGTGAAGAGTATCTTTAAAATCTTATTTCAATAAATAATCAAGGTACTTTTACCTTTTGCTGGCTTTCCAGTATTACCTGAATACATTGTAAAGTTCCAAGCTCTCTTTATATTAGCATCTATCCCTTTATGATTAGCATCTTTGATTTTTATTTCAGCTGATATGCAGGCTCTGATGAAAGGTATGAAGCTGTTAAACCAAGCTGATCCCTGTGTAGAGGTGTTTGTACAAGAGACTGGTGAACATGTTATCGTGGCTGCTGGTGAAGTACATCTAGAGAGATGCCTGGATGACCTTAGAAAGAGGTATGATCAGGAACCAGTCTTACATTATTTACGGTACATTATTTCTCCAATGATTTCTTCTGTAATGATACTTTCTTTTGAGGGTTTATTGGATATTCATCTTCCTACATTTTTTTTCTTCTAAATTTTTGTTCGTCGAATCATACAACATTTGAAAAGACACTGTAAATTTATTGTTTATCAATTGGGTGAGCCTAAAGAAAATATCTACAGTGACCAAGAATGTTTTACAGTCAATAAGAGTTTATAGAACTGGACATAAAGATTTAGTCTTTGCATAATTTGATTGTCCTTTGTTTATGTTCATTAATGCTTAAACTTTTGTACTGAAACATTATGTGTACATGGAAGAAATTCCTTTAGGGCTCACTCTCAGCAAGTATTTACTTTGGCTTTTTATGTTGTTGCCTTCCATTTATTGATATAAGTATGTAACTGTGTTTAAAAGATCTTTGTCAGTTGGAACTAAATTGAAATCTTGCACTGTGTCCTTCTACTTCTTCTAGGTTTGCCAAAGTCGAGATTGATGTTTCTCCTCCAATCATTCCATTCCGTGAGACCATCATCCCGCGACCCAAGATGGACATGGTGAACGAGGTCATAGACGATATCAACCAGGTACATAGAAAGATCCAATCCATGGGAATTGACACTGATGACATCAGGATATTAAAGAACGGTTTGGTGGAGATCAAGACCTCCAATGATGCTTGTACCTTCCACATCAGGGCTGTCCCTCTTCCAGAAGCTGTCACAAGTTTGCTTGAGGAGAACGCAGAGTTGATCAGGTTACTAGACCACCATATTTCATCGCTGTTGTCTGGGAAGGCGAGCGATCAAGCATCAAGCACAGAACTTGCTCCGACGGTGAAAGCCAGTATGCAGGAACTCAAATCCAAGCTGGAGGAAGCCTTTAATGCAGCTGGGAAGAAATGGAGAGGATGCCTGGATGGGATATGGGCGTTTGGACCACGCCGATGCGGACCCAATATTCTGGTGAATAAGATCGAAGACTACAAGAGGTTATGTGTGTGGGACTGTTTGGAAAAAGGAGGGCTGAAGGAGGAGTGTGTCCTGAGGGAGTTTGATAACAGCATTGGGAGTGGCTTCCAGTTGGCAACCCTC
Source organism: Strongylocentrotus purpuratus (assembly GCF_000002235.5). Lineage (NCBI taxonomy): Eukaryota > Metazoa > Echinodermata > Echinoidea > Camarodonta > Strongylocentrotidae > Strongylocentrotus > Strongylocentrotus purpuratus. The sequence continues at coordinate 34,023,614 of NW_022145615.1, forward strand.
GCAGGACCGATATGTGAGGAACCTATGATGGGAGTGTGTTTCCTTATTGAGAAGTGGGAAATGGACCAGTCCTTGATGAATAAAGGCCTTGTGGACAAAGCAAATCTCAGGACTACCAAGAAACATGACGTTGATGTGGTGTCTGCAGGTTATGGGGCTGATGTACGTGAGAGCACAGAGAAGGATGGATCAACAGAATCCCGATTAGATGATAACAAAGATACACAGTGCAATAGCAGTAGTAAAATGGCATCCCAGCCTAGAACTATATCCATCCCCAAAGGAATACCAACAGGAGGTGTGAACAACCCTGAAGAGACTAGGATAGGATCCCTGACATGTACCTCGCCTCTCTCATCCCCGATCCTCTCCTTCTCTCCCCTAGGCTCTCCACCCGCCTTTGGCTCCCCCTTACCCCACAGCCCTCTCCGGGGTTTTCACCCCTACCACATGCAGCAGCAGGTGGTATACGGCCCCCTCTCCGGTCAGGTGATCTCTACCATCAAGGAGGGATGTCGTGTAGCCTTCCAGACACAGCCACAGAGACTCATGGCGGCCATGTACAAGTGTGATATCCAGGCCACAGCTGATGTGCTAGGTAACTAAACAGCATTAAAAAAAAAAATTATTCTTAAAGAAAAGGTTGAGTTCTGGGAAGAGGTGAATAATAATTTGTGCTTGTTATCATTGTTATTATGCAAGGGTGGAAGAACATTAGATAAAACATGTTCCCTGAAAAGCATGGCTCTTCAAATGCCTTCATATTCTAAATATGGCATTTAACATCGTAAAAATCGGGATGGATTTTTATGTCGTGTGTTCGTGTAGTCCCATATACATCCTTCTGTGTACAGAGCTTGTAACTTGACCAATACTTGGCCAAATTTCTTATCACTTTGATGATTCCAGAACCTTGCAATTCACAAGAATACGTATATGCTAGATGATCAACCTTTTCTGATCGATTCCACATCATTTCTTTCACAATGCAATCGCATGACCAGAACTCAACTTTATCTTTAACTTGGCATCCATGAGCATTGTGAATTGTAATATCTCACCACATGGTGAGAGCCAGAAGGGTATGCATTCCCTCATTTAACACACAGTTAGTGCCATTCTTCCTCTCGACAGATGATGCATAGTAAATATGTATCAAAATGTAAGTGATATTGTCAGAAGTTGTTAGTAATGTATAATTGAGTGTACAATTAAATGTACATTGCTTTTATTCTATCAATGTTCTTTCAAGTTGCCCTGAAACGCAGGGAAGGGATCTATTGAACTTGTATTTATCAAACCGTATTCAACAGAAAGAAAGAGTAATGTTTGCTTGATTCCCACATGTATTGCTCAACTTTGTATATGCCACACAAATATTTTCCTTGTTCCACATTGCATTTAACATGGAATAGTTACACCAAAGGCTTCAATAGTATTTTACTGTTTTTAGTGCAAGATTAATCTATAAACAGTACCTTTAGGTGTTGTCATGGAGCTTATCACGACCAGAAATGGGTAATTTTGCAAAGCGGTTATGTTGCACAGAGAGGCAAAGAAATTAATTTTTGCAGTTTGGAAAGAGCATGCAACTGAATTGATGAACATGTTTAGGTAGATTTAATTTATTCTTTATTTCATAAGATAATGTAATGTACTTTGCACGATTTTAGTATGCTTGATCATAACCATTTTAAGTGTTTATGCATGATATAATGGAATACCTATTTTGTCTACGATTTAATACAACTGAATCTCAAGTTCAAGTTTGTTATAACTAAGATCTCATTTTTGTGTTACTTGTTCAGGTCGGATGTACGGTGTGGTGTCCAAGCGTAATGGTCGCATCTTGCAAGAAGAGATGAGAGAGGGTTCTGATGTCTTTGAGATTGCAGCGGTGCTTCCTGTAGCCGAGAGCTTTGGCTTCTCAGAAGACATCCGTAAGAAGACCAGTGGCTTAGCGAGTCCACAGCTGTTCTTCAGTCACTGGGAGGTTTGTATAAAGCCCACTCTTGACTTGTCTTGGGGGTGTTTCACAAAGATCCTATGTTGAACTTATCTCTAAGTTGGACTTAAAAATGATGGAAAGCCGATAGCATCTTTGAAAATATTTTGTAAAAGTTATTTTAAAAGGCATAAAACGTTGATTCAAATCATTCATATTTTCTATTATCATGGGAGATTTCATGTTCTTGATGTGGAATTTATGAAAAGTCTAAAATACTTGTATTTTTGCTTTAGAATATATTTCATTATAAGGCTACAAAAGGCTCTCAATAATTTTTAACTTAGAGTTAAGTTTGACTTAGAACCTTTGTGAAACACCCCTCTTGTCTTTTATGATATACATGAGTTATGATGAGCCTAAAATCTAAAACTTAAGATTCAAGTGAATGATTTTTTTTGGGGGGGCCGAAATAACCTCAGTAATAACTTGCCAACATGAGACCAGTACAAAATGTAAAGCTTATGAGGCAAGCATGGACAGAGATAAGAATTGACAGACTATTGAAACAACTTTCGGTATCTGTTTTTTTGATTTTTTTCAAATATTTCAACACCCCCCCCCCTCCCCCATATTCAAACCTTGTGTCTGTAAAATACTTACAATTGTGGTTTCTATAGTAATTGGATAACTTGTCCACATCCTGGTTCAATTTACCAAGTATCACAACAGCTGTGTCAACAATTGACCTGTAACCTTTGACCCGTCTGTGACCTTTGACCCGTCTGTGACCTGACCCACAGGTGGTGCCCGGTGATCCTTACTGGGAGCCGTCGACAGAGGAAGAGCTGCTCCACTTTGGGGAGAAGGCTGACTACGAGAACCAAGCCAAGAAGTACATGAACGGTGTCCGGCGACGAAAGGGACTCCGCGTGGAGGAGAAGATCGTCGAACATGCCGAGAAACAGCGAACACTGAGCAAGAATAAATAGATGCGATTTTCACGCTATTGTTTGTTGAGAGCCAGAGGGTCGAACACTATACTCAACTATATGAGTTAACGCTCTTCTACTTTTAACTGTAATGACTTTCTTGCATGATTAGGTACAGGGTCAATGCCATTCTGGCTCTGAGCGGACATTACACCCAGAGAGAAGTTTATATTTTAAACAGTACCGGGGGGATGTTTCATAAAGCTGTTCATAAAGTTACGCATGAATTTACGAATGACTTATATGTGAAAAGCCAAATGGGATGCTTAATCATTATTAACTGCATCAACTAAAGTTGAACTGCAGATGTAGATTAACATTCTTATTATAACAAGCATTTTTAATGCAAAGTGTTTATATATTTTTTTGCCATAATTTAATTGAGGTTATTGGAGATATAGTCACACTTTGTTAGAGCATCAGGAAAAACTTTGGGCATCCTATCTGGCACTTCATATACAATTTGTTCGTAAAGTCATGCGTAACTTTATGAACAGCTTTATGTAACATCCCCCAGGGCTCTTTTTGTTCATTTATTTCCCTTGTTTTCATCTCTGCTGCCTACTTAAGATATCTGGGTCCTGTTTCGTAAAAACTGTTATCTGTAACGAGTTTCAACAACTGTTATAGTCTTCTGAAAGCAAATCCGTCTTAGAAATATAACATTCACTATTGATAACATTTTTTATGACACAGGGCCCCAGTTCTCAGTCCTCCTTCACAAAAATCCCATTTTGTCAGCTTTTGCTTGATTTCAGACCCTGTCTGTCATTGCTCTATTTCCCAGTTCATATTGTATACAATACATGGAGCTACAATGTGTGTGGGCTTCGTTTCAGGCCAGGCAGAGAAAAGCAATAGGCCGTTTTCATAATATAATCAAATTTTATGCACAAATCTAAGGGCTTGTCCTACCTAGCAAAAATGAATGTATGCGATCCGCATTCTGACTATTGAATTACAATCGTTTGTAACAGGTGAATGAAATACTTTGTAACGAGGCACTTCACAAAGATTTGTGCATTAAATTTGATTACAAAACGAAAAATGGCCTATTGCTTTCCCTGTCAACCATATTTGTACATGTGACAATAGCATAAGCTTGTCACAGGTTGTTCTGACATATGCACTGTTATGCTGGGTTAAAGGGATTACAAGATGGGAGGGAAAGAGACTACAATTCTACAAATATTATTTATCAGGACTTGCAAAATGGTCATGGGGTCTAAAGCTAGTCCTTATATGGGCAGTTTAAATGAAATGTCCCTGTAGATTAACCTGTGGTAGCACAAGTCAAGTGTGTATATTGATAGCGTTACTTTTCAGTGAAATCCCAACCATTTAAACACTGTTTGTGGACTAACTGGAAAAAAAACAATAATGTACTCAATGTGCATTTAAACACAAAACAGGATATTGCAGATTTAAATGTAAAGAGTAGTGACTTGTTGACTTTTTCCAGGTCATAACATGGTTTTCCTACCTGGCTCTTTAATTATACATAAATTCAACTTAGTCTGGAACATAAAAACAATAGGATCTCCATGTCAAACATCATGTTTCACACTGCAGAGGTGAAATAAATCATATTTTCAACTACATTTCAATATTTGATCCTCTCATATTTGGTGTTTATGTAATCATTGTATTTGTATTATGTAAATAGAAATGATGAAGTTTCACTTGAAGGAAGAAGTATATGTAGAGATTTAACAACATAATGGTGATAAATAAAACTGAAGGAAAGCTAAAGTGTAGTGTTATGAATAATACCATATAATAATGAGAGGATTAGTCCCTCAGAGAGGACCTAAAGCCGTCGGTCCACTGGTTGCTTACTAACAAGCATTTATGCTTTATTAGCAGTCGGGTAAAATAGCCACCACAATAAACGGCATTGTACCAATATTTCTTAATTTATTAAAGTAAGCTAGTGAATGCAGAGGTGATAATTCATGGAAATAGGAGAGAAATATGAAATAAGAGAGATAGAATGAAGGCGTAGAGAGAAGGAGAGGGGAAAATAAGTTTGGGATAAATGATGAATAGAGAGGGGAAGATAAGTTAGGGAGAAATGATGGAGGAAGGAGGGGGACTAGAGAGAGAGAAAAAAAAAGTGGGAGAGGGGGAGAAACTAAACAGAGGGTAAATATAGAAGGAGAGATGGGGAAAGAATGCTAGATGGAGAGAGAGAGAGAGAGAGAGAGAGAGAGAGAGAGAAAAGGTGTACCGGTACTCTAGAGAGAGGGTGTAAATGGAGAGAGAGGAAGAGAGCGTAAGATCCAAAGTTCGAGGGGGGGGGGGGTTTAAATGGATCACATTGAGAAATATAGCTTTGTATTTGAAACGAATCTCAAATAATTATGATCCATATTTTTGATAGATCGATATCTGTAGTGAATGCGTGTCGATTATACATCTTTGGCAAAGTGACACATTTCATTGTGAATCATTTACCTGATATATTCGAACCATGTTCCCTAACCAAATCACTTCAGTTACTCTTTCGAGAAAGAAAAATCTCTTTTAGGTTAGATAATATTGCCCCATCCTTGATAAAATATAATTTACTTACCCATTGTTCATTTACATGGAATCTGTGTTTTTCTTAATACAAAAGGGGCACGGAGGGGACAATTTGGATCAAATTCGAAAGGGGGAGAGCACAAGGTGACAGGTGACACGGGCCGCTGTTCCCCTCCCTAAAATAGACAATAGAAAGGAGGAGGGGGTTGTATGTCTCGGCACTTCAATAACAAAACTTATGCTGTCATGTTTGCCTTTGGATTTTCCAGGTGACTGAATTATGGACAGCACATTCAGTAATTTGTCTGTCTCGTCAGCGCCTTTGCTGAGGCAACTAGATATTGCCTCTCTACTAATTCACGGATTTGATTTGATTTGATTTTGTGAATATTTGCAATTCATGCTAGTATAATCAAAATATGATATATTATGTCTAAAACTTCAAATGCTGTAGACTAGCTACAAGCCTACAACAAAGCCCTGATATTAAAATTGAACACCCTAGAGTGGGCGTGTGGGTCAAACAAACTTTACACTCAGGAAATTGTCATTTATTTTAAAAGGCAGCTATGAACGAAAGGTTATTATAAATGTTTTGAAAGAGTGTTATATCTCGAATCGTTTGATATAATTTTTGTGTGTTATGTGTTCACGTTTGGATGAACAGGAGGCATTGTTTGCGAGAGCGCAAATTCGTCTTGCGCAAAAGTATTAAAGTGAGAGAATGAATTGAATGTATCAAATGAGATGCATTGCATATGCTTTTTGCAAAAGCAAAGTCACACGCAAACACACACACACACACACACACTTGTTCTTTGATATTTGATATGACTGTGTGGCATGATTCATTTTGTTAGGGATGTTATTTGGTTCTGCAAAGACCGAATTAATACCCACATCCCCATTTTAAACATCACATTTATTAGCAATACTGGCGCAAGTCGATTTTTGCACTCTCTTTACAATGTCTCTAGTTCATCCAAGCGTGAACACATACCACACACAGATGATTTTGGGGGGATAAAACACTCTTTCATAAGATGTATGATAATTTACTGTTCATATAGATGATTTTAAAAATAATTAGCACTTATCTAGGTGTAAATTTTTTTTGAACCCACACTGTATACTTATATAATTAAATTCATAGTGGTCATCTTGTTTATTATTACAAAAGCATCTGACCAAGTCATAATATGAAAGTTCAATATCCCAGAGCGGTGTAGGTTAATATACTTACATGATTGAATTCATGATGGTCTTATTGTTACCGTAACAATAGCATATGAATACGAGGTGTCGGTTTCAATTGACTACGCACCTCAGATTAATTCATTGGCTGTCCGCACCTCAAGTTTATTAATTGGACTTTAAATTACCGACATAAAATCCTTTGTTAACGGCTTGGATCGCAAGGATGAGAGAATACGAAATGTAATTTCTATCCCACCTCTCCTCAGAAATTATCATGTACGTTTGGCAAGTCCATTTATCATTATCTAACCGGAAGTGTGTGATCACCTGCTTCAGTGTGATCAATCACTAAGAAGGGCTTATTGTATTATTAATACCAAGGTTGTGATGAAGAGTTCAAAGACAACAATAGACAAAGAGGAATACTGAATATTTTAGAGAGGTTGCAACAAAAATCAGTCTGCAATCATGTTTGCAAATAATCGATCAGGTAACACACTTCATTTCATAAGCTTGTGTTCACTATATATTGGGTGATACCAAAGAGATTCAATCATACACTGCTCGCCTCCGAAGGGTAAGTGCAACCATGTATAGTCCGGGGTGAAGAGCGGCAATGCTTACCACAGCATCGTGTTACCGTCAAATGGATTCCAATAAATGCACTTCCTTTACTCTAGAAAAAAGAACGTGAGGATTCTACATGAGAAAGAGCGTGGTGATAACGCACGAATATAAGAGGGGAGAATACAAAACATAGTTGATCAACCTGTTAGAATAGATTTAAAAAATAATAGTAATAAAAAAGGAATAGATACATGTTGCGCTAATGCTCTTTAATCTACCTTGAGAAATGATCCCTATTCCGGAGGTTTATTTCACACGCGCACGCGCACACACGTACACACTCACACACACACACCACACACACGCACACAAATATACACACGCACAAACAAAAAAGGAAAAAAAGAAGAAGCTTTCTATCTCAAGGATAAATGGTTCAGTATATTGAGAATCACCATCTTGCCTTAATTCGAGTAAGAAAAACAATCTCCACGCATTCTACCTACGAAATTAGGCCACGCAGATTAACCTCTTATTTCACTGCAATAACCATAGCAATACCATTCTTTTCTCTTTCTCTCAAAATATAACGAAGGCATCTAAATTAAACCGATCTTGACCAAACGTATTGAAGGCCATGTAAAATCGTGCCTTTTGTGTTGGCGTGTTCCTTTGAATGGAATTTGTATTGATTAATTAAAATTGGAAAGATCGATAGCACTTTCAGGCAACAATGACCGTTGCTATGTTTTATGATCTTCTCATGGTCAAGTACGCGTTACTATGGAATGCCATTAATGCACCTGCCACGGACGAAAATGGTGTACATTGGTCTTCCCGGCGTTTCCGATGGCAGTACTGGTTATAGCTGATCAATTTACTTCGGTTCATTACAAATTCATTGACATTTGGTATAAAAATTGTTTTCTTGCTGTAAATATAAATGTGTATGCTGGAGTAGTTTATTCTCCGATCGGTTGATCGGCATCAGTTGCTAGAGCCTTTGGGCGGAACAGACTGTATATACAATTAGTACACGAATGCCCGATCGGCATCTCGATCACCATCTCGATCATCGAGCATGATAGCAACTTGAAGTATTGTGGTCCCCTGGATAAGTCACTCTCCGAACCAATGTATCGGGTTCAAATCCCTACCGCAGCACTTACATCATATTGCATATCATAAATCTACATTTTCGTATTTCAGATTGATATGCTGTTAACAACATTGCTGATTTCAAACAAATTTTAAAAAGTACACAAGCTTTTGAAACTGGTAAATTCGGTAGTAAGGGTTTTATTGCTAGGGCAACAGATATTCATTTACAATGTTCAGATTGATAAAACAGTGTTTCTCCTTAATAAATCAAATGATGATCGCTATCTACCAACATTTTTTTTTTAAATCGAGTTTTTTTAAACACATTCTATAAAGTTGACAAGTTTAAATTCAAGTTTAAATTTATTCCATTTATTTATTCAAAAAAAGTACATTTACACACAATACAGAACGGATCGCGGAATAACAATACGTGAATGAGGAGACATGCAGCTTATAAAAGTCAAGAGTCTTTATCAGTGCTGCGACCGAAAAGGGGTTATTACAGCATGATAGGGGAAAAAGAGAAAATTACGTAAAATACGACGAAACCCAAAGCAAACAAAAATCAAACATTGGAAAAAAAGAGAAAAAAAATTTGACAAATAAATTAACCTATAATACATGTATTCAATTTTAGGGATTTAAAGGGACTTGGTAACATTGTTCAGATGAGAGAAAATGGTGCTAAGGGACTGACTTCAATGCTATAAGTACAATTAAAGATATTTTGAAATTATATTCTTTTTTTTTCTACATGTAGCCTGGACATTAGAAATAAAAAAGCACTTTCTAAAATGTCGTTTTTGACGGACATTTCCCTGTACATATTTGATATCTCCTGTTGTTTCCTGTAATATATTTATACATAATAATGTAACAGTACATCCTTTGCATGTATATTATCTTGGGTAGCAGTGATACATCATAACTACAAGGCCGGCCGAGAAAAGTTCACCACATAAATCCCAGGTTGCCAAAATTATTATAGAGTCTAGAGATGCTCTTAAAGACACTTGACAGCGTAAAAGAGGGAAATTTAATTTTTGAGATGGCCAGTGACGTCGATAATCAAGAGCTGCTTAGGAAATTCCATCTGTTCACTCCAGCTAATAATGTATTATTTACACGACGTTACAAGCAGGTACTGATTGAGTTTCTCGAGATTAACGCTTATATTATCTTTAGGAGGGGCCATGTTTACAGTAACACTGCAGAGACAGCTTTATGAATGATTGTCAAAGATTTGTAAAACTAGACATGATTATTCTTTCGGATTGTATCAGGATTAAATTTGATTCGTTTACAGTTCAAACGGGGTATAGAAATATCAACTTTCTTAAACAACAAAATTTAAGCAGACACTCATAAGAAATAGAAACTCGTATCGGTGAAATAGATGAGCAACGTCTTTTTTCTCAATGGCATCGTACCTGGAGAGGTGACAGAGTCCCATCTGGAATTTAGAAACATATCACATAGGGCGTTTAAAGAGAAGGTTGAGTTCTGGGAAGGGGTGAAAAAATAAAATGTGAGTGTTATCATTGTATTATGCAAGTGTGGAAGAACATCAGATAAAAAATGTTCACTGAAAAGCAAGGCTCTTCAAAATAATGCCTTAATATTTTAAATTATATGGCATGTAACATCATAAAAATCGGGACGGATTTGTATGCCACATGTACGTGTAGTCCCATATACATTTCCTGTGTACAGTGCTTGTAACTTTACCAAGACTGGGCCAAATTTCTTATCATTTTGATGATTCCAGAACCTTGCAGTACACACCAAAACTTATAATGCTATATGATCAACCTTTTCTGATCGATTCCACACCGTTTCTTTCACAATGCAATCGCATGACTACTGGTCTTATCTTTAAAGATGGATCGGTAAAGAATTGGCTTAGACACGTTTGATACTCTCGGGGGTGTCATAACCGAATAGGAGGGCATCCCTGGCAAGCCCCTGACTGAAAGAAAGATCTCTGTATTGTCCGTTGGCTAATTGTGAGTAGAACATCTGAAGAGTATCTCCCTGAGAGCTGTTAGTTTGTGGTTTCACTTCATTTGGAAAAATCACTCCATCTGGTATGTTCAGTAGGTCTATCAGGTAATCCGAGTCGTCTTTGAGCGTCTCGAGGTGGCCAATGAAATCGTAGTCGATCTCGCAAGGATAACAAAGTTCCATCATGTCTTCCCAATGCGGATTTTTGGCATCTGATTCTATATAGTGCTTGACAAATTGTTTAAATGTGAAGTGATCCGAAGAATTCATGTTTTTCACCTCTTGAGGATCGTGCTGCTTGTACCATCTCTCAAGCTCTTCCCGTACTTTAATATCCTCACTGAGCAGTTTATTCTTGTACGCAGAGAGGACTCTGGAGTATGGATTGCGAACGAAAAAGAACGTTGTGTACGTCTTTAAGATTCTCCGCGCATCCTGCAATGGGAACGATGACAGCTTGGGAAATACGCGCTTACTGTGAACGACTGGTTCAGATGCATCGTTCTTCGTCGCTCTCAGGAGCAATCGTCTCCAAGACGTCGAAGCCACCTTGGGGATGGGGCAATAGATTGCTTTGAGTTCAGGAATTACATGGATTCGAGAGAACTTCTTCAGAGTGCTACGGTCTAGGTTCTGAATGACGAAGCGTTGCTTGTATCCCACGGCAGCACATCCTTGTCTCAAACGCTCTCTTCTTGCCATCTGAATTTGTTGAACTTGTGACCACTTTGTTGTTAAGTCATGTCAGAAAAGAGAAAAGAAAAACAATTCCGATTTTGATTATGTTTCAAAATTAAACAATGGAGCTAATATACAGTACAGTAACTATGAAATCAAACAATTTATTACGTATTGCGATGTACTTAATTTACAGGTGTCGTGGTCGCCGGACTGTGGATCACAAGGTCCGCGGTTCGAGTCCCGCCGCGGCACTAATCACTAATGTCCTTTGGCAAGACATTGATCTACATTTGCCACACTCAACCCAGGTGATTTAATGGGTACCTAGCAGGAATTAATTCCTTGAAATGCTAGAGCCCCGGCTAAAGCCAAGGTAATAATCGGGAGCGTCAGGAGTGTCAAGTCTGATAGACATGAGCGCTATACAAGAACCCACTATTATTATTATTATTATTATTATTATTATTATTAAAGAAAAAGAGATTTATGAAGGAATGTTTGAATGATGTAATCACTATACATAATGGGTAATTCAACTTAGCTGAATCAGTAATGTCACCGTGACGCAGTGCCCGACAAATTTCCCATTTGTTTCAACACACAAAGTGATTAAAATTGCATTTTTCCCTAATGTATGACTCAGAAGGACCTTTTCTTTTTCTTCTCTTAGAGGACCTTTATGATAACATGCTATCTAAAATATGTTTTGAGTTGTGCTTAGGAGAAAAACAGAAATTACTGACATTTCTATTGGCCAAAATCAAATATTCGACAAGTACTAAATGGTCGTTATTTTCCCACTAAAAGCCATTTTCAAGCCCTGCCGTTTTAAGAAGTTCTAAATTAGTATTGTCTTACAAATGTCGTTTGATTTGAACCTTTTCTTATTTTGGCGAGCAAATGGGACACAGTAGACTCTACTTACATTCTTGGCTTCATTGGTCGTCTGATCATGTCTCCTCTCCGGTGAACCAAGATGTAACTCGAACCAAACTAAACAGGACACATGAAAGTGATAATAACATTTATTTACTTCCGTTATTATGTATCCATTAAAAAAAATACTCAATTAACAGAATGTGTACATAGGCCTACATAATAACATAAGCATTATTAATAGAAATACAAATTTAACGAAAGGAAGAAGGCGGAAATCCTAAACACGGCGAATATAAGAAAGAAACAGAAGAATAGCAGAAGAAAGGGAACGAAAATGAATTCAAGGGAGAATGAATTTAGAGAAAAGAGGTTGAAAACTGACGGCAACAAAATAACTGGCAGCTAATGTGTAACTGTAACCAATCATGTCCCTGCTGTAAATGTGTAACTGCATATAATATTTATGATAATAAAGGGGCAAGATTTGAGCGGTAAGAACAAGTATTTTTTAATAGAAATGATACTGGAAATATAATCAAGTAAATGCTAAGTCCTAGTCAGCGGGTAACGAAAACGACATTTTTCTATGTGACTACACTTATTAGTATTTTTTATCGGGGAGTAGGGGGGGGGGGGGGGTAACATCCAGTAAAAATGGTGACCCTTTTTTTTCCAAGAATATTATTTCGGGGATAATTCGATTTTGTTTTTCTTCAACCAATTATTGTGTACGACATAATTATTCTCATAAATCTTAGAGGTCCAGTGCTTAAACTAAGAAATACAAAACAGCATTCTTTTCATTGCTAAAGAATGAATTCGATTTTTTTTTCTTCAAAATAAGTTTCAAGATTTATCACGAATTATTGAAATTCAATTCATAAAGTGGGGCCTATCCCGCACGGATTGATTGAATGTTTTATTTTTCAATTATTTCAAATTCAATCATTTCGTGTGGCATAAAACTCGTTATCGATAATTAGTTACAAGAATTATTATAAGTTACTAAAATCATTTGTTAAGGTTAATTTGTCGCGAAAAAGCGCAGAAAAATTCGAAAAGGGTGTGGTTTTGACCAATGGATATTTATCGTTTAGGTCTAAAAAATAAATTATTTAAAACGTGTGGATACTAATGCATGGTTGTGTACATCAGTATATTCTGACTGCCCCCTCCACGGGAGATTAATGCACTTACCTAATGGATGATCATAAGTTACGAAAAGGAGATGGAGAATTGTTAAGAAGATAACCAAACCGATGATGGCGGAGATAGTCTTCTTCCTAGAACCCATCGAATGGAGGATAACTAGATCTCTGCAACGGTGCTTCAAATTCACGAAGACGGCATAAACCAAGGAGAACTATACACTATGACATGGTCCTCCAGATGCACCAAGATAGAAGCAACATAGAAGAGCTTGCATTATTTTGTCCAACGCTCTATCCCAGAATGGAAAAGCCTTCCAGGTATGTAAAATTCACGCAGTCCAGAGAACTTCCAGGGACTACTCACGCATGCATTGATTTCCTCGCACCGCTTCATGAAATCTTTAGGCTGCATGGACCGTTAAAGATTACTAGAAGAAGAAGAAGACCTACAGTGTACATGTTTCCATGGGCTTTAATCAAAGTTTTATTTACCCGTCTTGTTGCTAACAGAGCTGAGCAAACAGTAGAGTGTGTATTAATAATTAGTCTACAAGCACTTACTCTATGCAGTCTATAGTTTCCAACCTACCTTATGCCAGTTGATGATGAACATCTCAGTCGTTATGGGTTTGGAAGTAATGGAATTTAGCTTTTCTTGAGCATGTTCTTAACACACAGTCAAATTAGACCGTTATCAGAATTGAATACATAGTTTCGCTTCAGTACTCGTATTGTAGAATCAAAGTGTAAAGCAAAAGGTATTTTCATCTGTATAGCTTTGTAGATGTATTTCAAAGTAATTCTTATTAATCTATAATTAATGTAGTTAATTAATTCATTCATCTATTACCTCTTTTGTATATGGACTCTATATCATTGTAATATCATCGGAAATCGATTTTGCCGAGATCATTTTTTTAATATAAATCAATGAACAAATTATCTTTCTATCTACCTACCTACCTACATATCTATCTATCTATCTATCTATCTATTTTCTTTCTTTCTTTCTGAATAAATAAATGAATAAACAAATAATGAACAGTATTTTGGTTTTGTCTGTTGGGGCCTGCATAATATCGTCGTAGAAGAAGTAGAAGTAATTATATGTATGAGATATGCCATATTTGATTTGTTAGGGAGAAAGGGGAGGGGGCACCGATCCCTGTTGCTCCTGGATACGCCGCTGTTTACCTCGTGATTCAGTAGCCTTACTTAAGACCCTTTGAATGACTGAAGTGTTGACAATACGTTTCTATGTGCACTCTCTCAAATCACAGTCCCTTTAATGTACAGAGTGGTATACACGCACAAAGCCTTACTGTTTAGTAGTTCCATTATACAACGAACAGGAACGTTGGTTTGTATTTAATGGTACTAAATTTTGGCGATATTTGTAGCAATTTCTTTGTAGCAATTTCAAAGGCTTAAATGAGTAAAGAAATTAAATGGAAATAATCTACTTTATTATATGAATTTTGTATTCAATGTTTGCTTGTGTATCTAAAGATTTTGTGTAAATTAGGATGAAAATATTTCTCATCAGCTCTGATCTACAAACAAAAAGGAAGGGGGAGCATATATACATAAGCTTCATGCGCCCCTACAGGAAACGACGGGTTTAAACAAAAATGGTATTTAAAACATGAGCTGGTCGAAATAAAATGGGCCCTGTTTAATAAAATTTGTTCTCAATAACCAGCTATTTTTAGCACTCATTATTGGTAACCAGTTCTATGAAACAGCGCCCAAGCGCGCCAATAAACCTCTTTCTTTCTATTGTATAGTTAAGTGCTCTTACGTAACGGAATTAGCACTCTGAAGAAAGAAGAAAAAACAGAGAGGGAGAGCGATAGAGAGAGAGAGAGGGGGGAGGGGCAGAGTACAGTGTGTGTGTGTGTGTGTGTGTGTGTGTGTGTGTGAGAGAGAGAGAGAGAGAGCGAGAGAGAGAGAGAGAGAATGAGAGAGGTGGAGTACAGAGGGGCGGAGTACAGAGAGAGAGAGAGAGGGGGGGGGGGCGGAGTACACACACACAGAGAAGTGAGAGAGGGAGATAGAGGGAAAGAGAGAAAAGCAACAACTTAGCACCCATGAACCTGAACTTGAACGACTATTACACTTTTTATTTCCTTCCGGCATATCACATCCTTCTTGTTTCAAACACCTGTGATCACCAAGAGACACATTTGTCAGGTGTTTTCACTCGCCTGTCCAAACAGAGTTAGTATAACATTTCTCAGGTCTCATACCTCAGCCAGTCAACCAACCGAACCGACTCTAACCATGGACCTACTAGTAGGTCCATGATCTAACCCGAATCCATACCGACCGATTAGTTAGTCCTGCGCGGTGGTAATTTAGTTGTTAACTTTGTTCAGTCTCTCATCGGTCTGGTGTCGGTCCCTTACCACACCAACGAGCCCGATCCGACATGAGACCGACTACAGACCTAACAACATAATCACAGTATCCCTTGTGATAACACATATAACCGATTGAAGACGATTTAAAGTCGGTTCGGTTGTGTGACTGAATTGGTAGGTCCCTGCATGATTATGAATGATGTATATCACAGATAAAAACATAGGCCTATAGTTAGTGGATCTCTCTCTCTCTCTCTCCGTCTCTCAAATCATGTAGTTCACCATTCACTTTGAATCTAAAGCACAGCGTGCATGATGCTTTGGGTTGCTCTTGGCAACTGGAGAAGCTCCCCATGAAACTACGAAGAGAGAGAGAGAGAGAGAGAGAGGGGGGGGGGGTTATAAATGATAGACATGGAAATATATATCATAATGCTGTTTTCATAATCAAAGGAATTATCAAGATGATAGTTTTCCTAATACTACAATCGAATTAAGACGAAATATTTCTATCTAGTTGGCAGATTTTCAACTTTTTATTCTTCTATTTTTAATGTTAATATGGGGTGGGTATCATTGAAGAAAATATCTCCTGAAAAAGGATTGCTCATTAATTTCCCCCATGTTCACGTCAAGAAATATGCACATTAATTAATGTATGTAGTAGGCCTACGTGTGATTTTCAGCACGACTAAATCTTTAAAAAAAAAATCAATTGACTATTCCAAAACTTCAGAGTATTCCCTAATTCGTATATGGTTATGATAATCAACCATTTCCCAGTGTTTCCAGACTGTTTCTTTCACTATGCAATCGCATCGCCATTGATTGAATATCTTGGTGTCCAATTTTTCCTTTTAAAATATTCGAATCATAACTCCCCTTGCGTTATGTACCTCTTCATGTTTATTATTAATGGCCCTGACTACATATCTGTAACGGAAATCAAGATGTTATTTCTTCTGCATGCGGAAACGGACTACAGAAATATACATCAATATATATTTCATGTCTGACTACATTGGCCTTCAACTTGTTTATTAGCTTACCATAATATTACTCTTCCTGTAAGTACCACCTTCTATATCAACACGTCTAGGTACTTACGATAAACACTCGCCCACTTTCGCAATGTTGAAGCATGAGATCTAAAGCTCCAGTCTAAAATAATAATTTGAAGTCTTATTGTTTTTGGCAATCTCAATAAGGAGTGTAGAAAAACATGTTCACGTAGCAGCAGTATGGCGTTTCTAGAGGGTGACTTGCGGTGGGGGCTCAACCCCCCCCCCCAAAAAAAGTCAAAGGGCACATGTAGAAAATGAATGCAAAAACCACGGAGCCCCCCCCCCTAGAACCTCTTTTAAAGGTAGGTCCTGATCATGGGCGTAGCTACACTGACTACGATGGGCAAGGTGGGCACATGCCCTTCCATCAAATGCGAAGAAAACAAAATAAAATTAGAGAGAGTGAGAGAGAGAGAGAGAGAGAGAGAGGGGGGGGGGGGGGGTAAAAAGAAAAGAAAAAAAGATGGTACAACCCCCTTTTACACCCTCGCATCTGATGGCGTTGCTCTCTCGTATCCACTTTTATTCATCCATCACAAGGACGTCCCCCACCCCCGCCCCATTTCTTTAGGTAGTCCCCATTTCTTTTTTCATATTGAATAATGTTAGGCACATGTTAAAAATGCATGCAAGAACCCCAAGCCCCCAATGGCACCGTCCCAAAATATTATTGTCAAACCACTCCTGTCGGAGGGAGGGGGAGGGGGGGGGGCTATAGGGTAACTCTTTTTTATCTCCAATTCTATAGCTCATTGTTTATCACACGTAACTGGGGGATGGTGACAAAACAAGTCCATATCTCCCTTAGATAACGCTATACCTTTAACATTTTTTTTCTTCTCCATATTAGCGCCTGAAATAAAAGTGTATCCAATGTCATGGTCACACAGATTCACATACCAATATAATGCTTTGCAATATATCAGTTGTAACCATAATGCCTACTCTGTGGTTGCTTCTATGCTTCTAGACATTGCATGTATTAAATAGACCATAAGGCAACTTCTCTAGCCTTGTGCGTCTCATACTGAATAATGTGCAAACCTGAAAACCAACAATGATAAACAGTGGGTGTATTACGTAATCTGAGTAAAGGCAATGAAGAAGGGAATAAAGTACCGAAGCTGTGACCAAAAAATAAAAAAAACATCATAAAAATCTATTTTTAGAATTTCTCAATTTTTTCTTCATTTTCCGAAAGAGCATCAAAAATAATGTCCAAATGTTAAATACAATTGAATATGTCAAGTATTGGCTGAGACCATCTGAATAAATAAGTTTCCTATAACTAGGAACTCAGTGTTATTTGCTCTGGTTCATAACAACTAGGAACCAGAGCAAATAGCACTGAGTACCTACAGGAAACTAATTTATTCAGATGGTCATAACAGCCAATAATTAATATATTTAATTGGTTTTCGACATTTGGACATTATTTTTGATGCTCTTTCGGAAAATGAAGGAAAAATTGAGAAAAAAAAAAAAAATTGATGACGTCACACTTCAC